>NC_072401.2:10842500-11156333 GCF_028858775.2 Pan troglodytes | reverse complement strand
CCTAGATCCCTTGGTGCTCTCCACGCTGTTCAGGTAAACTCATTAGGCCAGTTCTTCTGAGTGAGGATCTCATGGTCATCTCCTTGTCATAAATGATCATCAGGAAAGACCTGAGCAGCAAGTAAAAATGTGTTTCTAAAGTGGAAGTCTGGGCCTTATATATAGCATCAAAGGAGCAAGAAGAAAGCCCTTAACTCAATTGTTAAAGATCCTTTCATTCTTTTGGGAGAAAGAATCAGGATACCTACCCACAGAAAATTAAAAGACTAAATGTTTTCAATCGTCTTTTCCTGGAGCTTGGACTCCCCGACTGTTTGCAACTGAAATCTAAAGACCAGGCCCCATGGCTGGCTTTCCTGGCTGACCTTCATTAAGTAAGCCCTCTAGAAAGAAAGCCTCCATTCAAAGTAGGTCATTCAAAGTAGAAGTTAACTCCTGGAGCCCTGTGGAAATATATTTTTAACATTTTCTAAAGTAATACGATTTTCTTTCTGCTTTGGTGTAGAGGAGACTTAGACTTTGGAATCACGCAGACATCCTTCCACTCACAAGAGTAAGGAGCTCAAAAGTGAGGTTAAAGTTGGGGTTAAATTCTTACTCTTGAAAAGTGCCGGGAGTCATCTCTACCAGGCTTTTATTGGATAAAGCAAACAAACTGGAATGAGACAGAAAAGAAAATAACTATCATCAAAATATGGATACTTTGATTTTAAAAGGTGTCGATATGTCTGAACTTTTTATCAATACTGTTTTTATTATTTTACACCAGTGTTACTTATTTGGCTTCTCTGTTAGGAGTATTACTTGTCTATTACCTACATGGCCATTTCTCTGGCTGTCTCTGTCTATACTGTGGCGCAGCTCCTCAATAGTGTTGTTCTTTGGATTTCCAGGGGCCTCCCAAACCACCAGGAATAATCATTTCAAATATCAAGAAGACAATGGTAGAGCTGGTTAATTGAAGGCCTACCAGAGAAATGACAGCGCTTCAGAAATCCTCTAAGAAGCTTAAGATACAGTATGCCCTAGAGAAGTAGGAATGGCAACTGGCATTTACTTACCTTCAGCTCCTGCTGACCTAGAGAGCTGGCTATTACTTTCCCTGGTTTACAGGTGAAGAACTTGAGTTCTCTAAGTAATATGTGCAAGGTTGTTCAGTCACTAATGTCAGTAACAGAATTGAGAAGGAAACTGATTTTCCTGGCTGACTGATTGGAATGGTGAACAGTGTTAGTTTGCAGTTTCACAGAGCTCATCCCTAAACTCACTCCTGGGTGGTCTCTGACACCAACCATCTAAATGGTAGTATTTCTTTGTTATTCCCAACAAGCCCTCTCAGATGACTGTATAGGCAAGACCATTTGAAAGCCAGTGCTTATAATCTTCTGTACCATCTGGCCAGCTCTGGCCTGAACACCAGGGGATTCTGTTTCTCGATCACTTTGCCATGAGACAGGTGCTGTCTTAGAAAGACTGTAGGATTGGACGCCTGACCAAAATGGTGAGGATCCTGACTCTGCCACTTGGACCAGGGATGTTGTTTCATATATGATCGTCATTTCCTGCCCCTTTTTAATAAAGTAAGATCTCATAAGACTTGTATTGACAATTATGTAGCCTCAATAATATAGTATTTATATTACGTGAAATATGGTGCGTTCTTAACACTCAGCAAGTATTCAGTAAGTGTTGACTTCTTTCTCCATTACTTTCCTTTCCTCACTCCAAATCAGTTCTGACTTTATTCTTAAAACATGACCACAGTCAACATAGAATTGATTAATACACATAAGTTTACAAATATTGTATTTTAATAATCTCATTAGAGAATGGTAATATTCCACAGTTGTATAGCCTTATGTAATGTAGGCCTTTGACTACATATTTTCTTCTTGAATGATCTTAACAACTTAATGAAGTAGGCAGAGCACGTATTAGAGCATTTAAAAGGTGAAACTGGGGCTTAGAAAATATGAGGAAGGACAACATGGTGAAATGGAAAGAAACAGGGCTTTGAGATCGTCAAAAATGGACATGAATCTAGTGTGTGACTTTACTGTTCATCTTTAGGTAAGTAGCTTAACCTCTCTGATCTTTAGTTAGCTGTTGTTGGAGTTGTGTAATTTGAAACTGGGAGGAAGAATACATTTTGTGTGTTGCTTCGAGAGTGAGAGCAAATGTGCCCACAGTGTCTGACACAGAAGAGATAGCCAGGAACTGGCTAAATTGTCACATGAAGAGTAGCAGACAGAGATCTAGAAGCATCCTTTTCTGAATCCTAGTACATGGAGCAGTTATATCCACTGTCATAAGCTACTGCCAACATCTGCCAAGACTTGAGTTCTGCAGAGTTCTTCTAGGCTGTACCTACCCTCCTAGCATGACAAAGAAACATAAAGTGTTCAAAGGGGCTAAATTACTAACCAGAGAGATAAATACCTGAATTTAAATTGTATTTATGATTTTTAACAGATTAAACCAAACATTCACGATTTTACCAATAAAACTGAGAAGCATCAGGTTAGATATCAGCAATAACGAAAAAATCACACACACACACACACACACACACACAAACAGAATTGTGGAATAGAGCTATCATAGGACCAATTTTTGTGTTTATTATTTATTTTTTGTTACTCTTGTGGGCAGAATATTTGGGAATCATTATTGTGATTATTCTGCTTAATTTTAATCATGTCTTCCAAAGAGCAATGACTTACAGGTTACCATTTAAGTGTTGCTGATAGACAAGAAACGCTCATCATTTCTCACTTTTTAAGTAGGTGTACTTAATTCTTACTTTACAAAATGGATTCTGAGGTTCAGGCAGGCTCCATGCATTGTCCATTTCATGCAATGAATAGGAGGATATGCCAGAAATGAGACCCAGGTCCACCCGAGCCCCGAGCTCCTGCTCTCGGCATGGTGCTCCATGAGTACCCTGCTGATGTTCCCAGGTTCATGATCAGGGCATCAATCACTGTCTTCCAAACTAGTCAACAGCATTTAAGGAACTCCCAGATACACCACAAGCATTAGCAAAATATGTATTTTAGTTGTTTCTTTTAAATTTCATTGGTGATACTAATTGAAACACTGCTTCCTAAACACTTATGCATGAGAATCAAAATCCTATTGTGTTTAAATGGTACTGTGGTTTGTCATTTGAACTAAGATGAGCCAAAAGGTCTAGATACAACATGAAAATTTAATATCCATGTGATTGGATGATAATCTTTAACAGTGGTAGGTTCTGTGTTCAATTTCGTGTAAGATAAAGATAAGGGCTGACTAATAGCCTAGGCCCAAACTCTGAGAGGGCTGAATTTTTGTGGACTGCCTAAGGACCACATTTCACCATCAGTTTTGAAGACCCAGAAAGCTAATTGTATCCAAGGCACACAGAGTTGATGGAGCTCAAGAGGTCAGTCCACTCTGGTACTTTGGCCTATGCATCCATCTTTGGTGATTTTGTTCAAGTGTACTCAAATTATAAGTTCAGATGATTGGCATATTCCCTCCCAGGAGACAAATGTACACAGGAAACTAAATTGATATTGGGCAGTAGCTTGTTGAGCACTAAGTCAGAGCTGTGTAATTTCAAAAGCTGGATTTGCTGAGCTATGGGTGGTCTGATGCCTTGGCAGGCACCTGGAAAGCCAGTCTGCCCCATAGTTACCTGTAGATATATATATATATAATCAGGACGTCCTCACTCATGGGCAAGTCTAGGGATCTCCCGATCAGCTTTATCTGTCTGGGCACTTTACACAGGACACCTCCACACAGTCCCCATCCCAAACTCCTACTTCTGATACATGCTGTTTTCACTATACCATGCCATCCAGTCGTTGAGACATGGATAGTGTGGGTTTGAAATCAGTTACTTCCTAGCAATATGGTTTTAGACAAGTTATTTAACTCCTCAGAACCTCTGTTTATCCTTTATAAAATGGAATAAAAATATCTACT
This sequence comes from Pan troglodytes, assembly GCF_028858775.2. Taxonomy (NCBI): domain Eukaryota; kingdom Metazoa; phylum Chordata; class Mammalia; order Primates; family Hominidae; genus Pan; species Pan troglodytes. Next base: position 11,152,358 of record NC_072401.2, on the reverse strand, counting down.
GCTCAAATTTGTGGTGAGAAATGAGATTCAGTACATAAAAATGCATATCATGGTGTCTAGTAATTATTAAATACAAAGTAAATGGTAGTGGCTATTATCATCATTGTTAGCATTATTATTATGAGTTTATTTTATATTTAAACAAACCTTCCTTAGATTCTTGGCCTTTGTCCCTTTTTTGTCTTTATTTTAATTATTATTATACTTTAAGTTTTAGGGTACATGTGTACAACGTGCAGGTTTGTTACATATGTATACATGTGCCATGTTGGTGTGCTGCACCCATTAACTCATCGTTTAGCATTAGGTATACCTCCTAATGCTATCCCTCCCCCCTACCCCCACCCCACCACAGGCCCCAGTGTGTGATGTTCCCCTTCCTGCGTCCATGTGTTCTCATTCTTCAATTCCCACCTATGAGTGAGAACATGCGGTGTTTGGTTTTTTGTCCTTGCGATAGCTTGCTGAGAATGATGGTTTCCAGCTTCATCCATGTCCCTACAAAGGACATGAACTCATCATTTTTTATGGCTGCATAGTATTCCATGATGTATATCTGCCACATTTTCTTCATCCAGTCTATCATTGTTGGACATTTAGGTTGGTTCCGAGTCTTTGTTATTGTGAATAGTGCCGCAATAAACATACGTGTGCATGTGTCTTTATAGCAGCATGATTTATAATCCTTTGGGTATATACCCAGTAATGAGATGGCTGGGTCAAATGGTATTTCTAGTTCTAGATCCCTGAGGAATCACCACACTGACTTCCACAATAGTTGAACTAGTTTACAGTCCCACCAACAGTGTAAAAGTGTTCCTATTTCTCCACATCCTCTCCAGCACCTGTTGTTTCCTGACTTTTTAATGATCGCCATTCTAACTGGTGTGAGATGGTATCTCATTGTGGTTTTGATTTGCATTTCTCTGATGGCCAGTGATGATGAGCATATTTTCATGTGTTTTTTGGCTGCATAAATGTCTTCTTTTGAGAAGTGTCTGTTCATATCCTTTGCCCACTTTTTGATGGGGTTGTTTGTTTTTTTTTCCTGTAAATTTGTTTGAGTTCATTGTAGATTCTGGATATTAGCCCTTTGTCAGATGAGTAGATTGCAAAAATTTTCCCCTATTCTGTAGGTTGCCTGTTCACTCTGATGGTAGTTTCTTTTGCAGTGCAGGAGCTCCTTAGTTTAATTAGATCCCATTTGTCAATTTTGGCTTTTGTTGCCATGCTTTTGATGTTTTAGACATGAAGACCTTGCCCATGCCTATGTCCTGAATGGTATTGCCTAGGTTTCCTTCTAGGGTTTTTATGGTTTTAGGTCTAACATGTAAGTCTTTAATCCATCTTGAATTAATTTTTGTGTAAGGTGTAAGGAATGGATCCAGTTTCAGCTTTCTACATATGGCTAGCCAGTTTTCCCAGCACCATTTATTAAATAGGGAATCCTTTCCCCATTGCTTGTTTTTCTCAGGTTTGTCAAAGATCAGATAGTTGTAGATATGCAGCATTATTTCTGAGGGCTCTGTTCTGTTCCATTGGTCTATATCTCTGTTTTGGTACCAGTACCATGCTGTTTTGGTTACTGTAGCCTTGTAGTATAGTTTGAAGTCAGGTAGTGTGATGCCTCCAGCTTTGTTCTTTTGGCTTAGGATTGAGTTGGCAATGCATGCTCTTTTTTGCTTCCATATGAACTTTAAAGTAGTTTTTTTTTCCAATTCTGTGAAAAAAGTCATTGGTAGCTTGATGGGGATGGCATTGAATCTATAAATTACCTTGGGCAGTATGGCCATTTTCACGATATTGATTCCTCCTACCCATGAGCATGGAATGTTCTTCCATTTGTTTGTATCCTCTTTTATTTCATTGAGCAGTGGTTTGTAGTTCTCCTTGAAGAGGTCCTTCACATCCCTTGTAAGTATTTTATTTTCTTTGAGGCAATTGTGAATGGGAGTTCACTCATGATTTGGCTCTCTGTTTGTCTGTTATTGGTGTATAAGAATTCTAGTGATTTTTGCACATTGATTTTGTATCCTGAGACTTTGCTGAAGTTGCCTATCAGCTTAAGGAGATTTTGGGCTGAGATGATGGGGTTTTCTAGGTATTTGACCTGAGGAAGTTCTATTTTAAGGTGATTTCTACAGAAAACTAATTTCATCATATTCTTATTTATTTTTTATTATTCATCGATCAAAGCCTTGGGTGTCTTAGACAATTCCTCAAATGTGCTAATCCTCTGAAAATATTAAGATTTAATGAAAAATAATAGAAATTATTTTGGAATACCTTCCTAGCCAAATTTCAAATCCTCAGAGTTTTTCACGGCACTGATGCAAAGAAATTACTCAGTAATTATCTGTGGAACTATTCTTGCATAGCGGTTTATACTTTACAGAGTGCTTTCACTTTCATCATCTTACTTGGTCTTCAAAATAATCCTATGAGCAAAGAAGGATGAGCACTCATAGCCTCATCTTTCAGATTAGAGAAGCTGAGACTCAAGTTGTAGAATTCACTGTATAATTCAGCATACCTGGGTTGAAAGATTTGTCTCCCATCTTGCTAGATAAGTGATCCTGAATAAAAGAAGAGAAAAAGAAATAGTTAATTATGCAAGGGGAAGTTTAATTCAGGAGTTAGGTTCTAAATGTACTCGAAGTTACAGATGAAACGATGATCTCATCTGGATCCACACTGTGCATTTGTTCACTGGACAAGCTTGGCTCAGAAGAAGTCTCTTGCACAGAATGACAGGATTGTTCAATGCTGAAAAATCTAGGTCATTTGGATTGTTGCTGTATAACGGAAACTAAATTAAACAAAATGCCCTACATACGGTTCTGGTAAGCAGTAAATTGTATTATTATTATTATTATTATTATTATTATTATTATTATTGCTATTTGTATTAGTCCATTTTCACACTGCTGTAAAGCACTTCTCTGAGACTGAGTAATTTATAACGGAAAGAGGTTTAATTGACTCACGGTTCCACATGGCTGGGGAAGCCTCATGAAACATACAATCATGGCAGAAAGGGAAGCAGCCACCTTCTCCACAAGACAGCAGGAGAGAGAAGAGTGAGCAAGAGCATGGAAAACTGCCTCATAAAACCATCAGATCTTGTGAGAACTCACCCACTATCACAAGAACATCATGGGGGAAACCACCCCCATGATCCAATCACCTCCTCCCTCCCTCAGCACCTGGGGATTACAAATCGAGATGAGATTTAGGTGGGGACAGACAGCTAAACCATATTACTACTACTCTAAGTTGTATTACTCTTTTCCAGTCTTGTTTAGACTACCTGGGCTTTTGTGTTTCCCCTTTGGATTTTAAGTTTCCCTTAAAAATTTTTCAGGCTCTCCTGATCATGAAACAGCTCCTCAGAAAATCACCAGCATACACCAGGTGCTTAATAAATGACTGTTAAAAAAGATTACAGTGTTTTTGCCATTAGCCTTTAGACATCCATGGGAATGGTGGGGTTTACTGGATTTATCTTCACCCTTATCTTCACCGCAGGGCCAGCCTGTAAATGGTGGTAAATATATAGCAATCCCTAAATCTTAGTTTATTTTCTTATACCTTTTTTCCTCTAAAATTTGCCTTCAGTACCATCTCAATGCATTAATCAAGCAATGGAGAAACAATCACAGTTGGGTAAGTTCTGATTTAATCCAGGCCTAGAAGTGCCTACGTCTAATCAGTGTGGTTCTGCCATCATTTATGAAAGCCAAAAAAAAAAAAAAAATAGGGGCAAGACAGAGGTAAACTTAAAAATAATAACATAAAATATCTGTTAGGATTTTGGCAAACTTGGAGACTATTTTTCTACAATCTCACTTTACGTGAACAGTAAAAATCACTTTAATAATAAGAGCAGAGAGAAGGAAGATCCAAAGAAAAAAGGAGTAGGAGAAGGAAGAAAAATGAAGGATAGAGGAAGGAAAGGAACATGAGAAAGCTAAATGAACAGGAAAAAGGATAAAAAGTCTATTCTCCACAAAGTGGAATAAAAGGAGAGAGAAAGAATCTTACCACTAAAGGAAGGAAACCCTTTCTGCAGAATCAGGCAGCTGAAGAGAAAAAATGAAATGGTTTTTAAAAACAAAACTCAACAGGAATAATAAATTCAGAAACTATAGATTGCATCAGTTCATTAAGAGTGTTTTCAAAATCATTTAAAATAAAAATGAATGCACAGTCACATTGCCTTGAGATGCTCAAGGGAAGTTATTCATTACCAAGACAGTTGCAAAATTTTATAAAAATATGCCATACATAATAGCAGAAAAACTAGGAAAGCACTCTCCCTTACCCCTCAAAAAAAAAAAAAAAAGAAATCTATAATAACAATGCATTTGACTTCAAAGGCCTCCACTCAATGGAAATCCAATAAAATTAAATGTTACATTTAATTAAATTGAGCTGATTGACCTGACTGGGGTATAGAATTAGAAATCCAATCAGCATATATTTTCCTCTAAGTATGAGCATCTCTAAAATGTAACTTTCTCATTTTCGATATGAAAATTAAAGAAAATACATATAACTCTGAATTGGAACCAAATTAATATCATCTGTATCTGAGAAATCTTGATTTTGACATGTTTACTCAAAGCTCCTATGTGTGTGCAAACACACACACACATAGACAGACACACACACACTCTTCTGGCTCTCTTCTCCAAATATACACACATGCTCCCTTTCTCAATTCCAAAAATCATTCACCATTTTGGATATGTGTGATGTGATTGTGCAGAAAAAGTCAGATGTGAATTGTGTGGGTTTTATATTCTTTTCCTTTTTTCCTGTTTTAATGATTAAAAAAAAAGCCTTAAGCCTTAATATAGACCTTATTCTTGAGCCTTGACCCAGTTTTAACTACACAACTACCTCCTACCTTCTCGATTCATTCAAAGCTTTTCTTTAGCCGTTCACAGTTTGCTTTTGGTCATTTCCTCTATCTAGAAGGTATCTTGTAGATATTATTAGAATGACATTTCCTAAGCTTTTAAATAAATAGAGGCCAGTATTTTCATAAGCATTATCTTCTAGGAATAAGTAACTAATGTTTGGGAGCAAAACAATTTCTTTACCCTAAAAGCATTTTTTTTCTTCATGAAATATTAATTTTGGATCAGGTGAAATGCAGCAGCAATATTTATGATAAATGTCTCTTTGCAAGCTCAGTTTGGTAGTACTGGTGAATTCCCAGTGGAGAACAAGAGTTCTCAAGGGTAACAAGGAAATGCGATTGTTGCATTACATATTTCTAATTGTTTAAACTGCTTGTGATACCATAAGGGTATTAATTATTTTTGGATTAAGACACGTGAAAATCCAGCCTATTTATAAAACAAGTCTCTGCTTCTTAAAACATTCACTCAGACCCCAGGTGGGTTCTGAGCTCAGAAGCAGGCATCCTGGTTTTAGCGCCCAGATCGAATGTATGTTCTTTGGAAATCTTATAGATACTTTCATCTGCAGAACCCTGTTTTCTTTATTTTAGTTTTCTAAACTATAGGTGTGATTCTTTAACCCTCAAATCCATTATCTTTTATTTCATGCTTTAAGTTCTGGGATACATGTGCAGAACCTGCAGGTTGGTTACATAGGTATACATGTGCCATGGTGGTTTGCTGCACCCATCCAACCCATCATCTAGGTTTTAAGCCCCACATGCTTTGTCCTAATTAGGTATTTGTCCTAATGCTGCTCTCCCTCCCCTTGCCCCAAACCCCCCAACAGGCCCCAGTGTGTGATGTTCCCCTCCCTGTGTCCATGTATTCTCATGAACATGAACACGGATGAAGCGGGAGGCCCTCATTCTTAGCAAACTGACACAGGAACAGAAAACCAAACACCACATGTTCTCACTCATAAATGGGGGTTGAACAATGAAATCAAATCCGTTATCTTTACAAAGCATTTTCAAACCACAAATTACTTAATGAGCTAATCAAATATAATCATTGAAACCATCCGCCCCAAAGCTGTGGGGTTGTTTGGTCCAAATAGATGGTTGAGGCAGGGGTCTCTCCACTCAGGATGTGAACCACCCTGTGCACCTCTCTTTGACATGGTCCCCTTTATACCTGGAGGAGAGTACAGTGAGCCCCGTAGGGAGACAACACACACTATTTCTCAAACTGGGGTTCATTTTGGATCCCCAAAGAGTTCCAGGTCAGGGTTAATAAATTATATGGGAACTGTATTAATGAAATGAAAGCACAGAGTTCCAACCCAAAGTAAATTCATTATGAGCATATTCTGGCTCTTTTGCCTAGGCTTTAGGCCCTGGTATACACTCAGGCAATTTTATTGCCCATGTTGGCATTTGCAATTAGATTTGCATTGGCATCTAGCACTCAATAGAGTGGTGTTTTTTCTTGTTGGAGAAATAAGCTGGCATCATGAAAACAGGCAGCCTCTCCTTGTGGACTCCTGGAGGACCCTGGGCTCCTTTGTACCTCCACACTGCTCCACCCAACACGTCTCCTGCCTGGTCCCTCCCTGACAGCGAGTCCCTGAAAGTAGGGTATGGTCTCCTCTTGAGACCTTCAGAGCTTCCTTCAGCTTCCCCACAGCAGAGTCGACTCTGGACCTATTAATATCACCCATGCCAAGTGCCCTGCTGTGACTCTGGGTTCCACAAGCAAAACTGACAGATGACACCTCAATGTCACTTCTCTTTGACAGAGAGAGCTATGCATGGGCTTTATTTCTGTGGCTAACCAGGAAGAGAAACTGAAATAATTCCTACAGAAAGTGAATGCACACACACCATGAGATGTGCTCCATTTCTGGGGCATTCCAGCTTCTCAAGGTCTCCGAATCAAGGCAAGAAGATGTTGCATACTCTTTGATCTGGGTCAGATCTTGAAGTAAGACCTCTTGGAGAAAGACCTGCAAGGCTGACGCTCCACAGCCTACAAGTCCTGCCTCCCCTTCCATGATCATAGTCCATGTGGGAGTTGGGGTTACTTCTTTTTTTTATTAACTTTAGTTATTTCTCCTAATACTATCACTCCCCCAGACCCCCCACCCCCTGACAGGCCCCAGTGTGTGATGTTCCCTTCCCTGTGTCCATATGTTCTCATTGTTCACCTACCACCTATGAGTGAGAACATGCAGTGTTTGGTTTTCTGTCCTTGTGATAGTTTGCTGAGAATGATGGTTTCCAGCTTCATCCATGTCCCTGTAAAGGACATGACCTCATCCTTTTTTATGGCTGAGTAGTATTCCATGGTGTATATGCGCCACATTTTCTTAATCCAGTCTATCACTGATGGACATTTGTCCTATTCAACATAGTGTTGGAAGTTCTGTCCAGGGCAATCAGGCAAAAGAAGGGGAGTTGGGGTTACTTCTGAAGGGAGTTGTGGTGAAGCTGGGTAAGAACCTGTTCCATAGAAAGCTGTGTAGATCCCTCTGGGGCATATTTTTCCCTGTGTTCCCATAATACCTTATGCTCTATGCTCTCTCATTCCTAGGATCTGGAATGTGACTGGCACATTGTAAAGCCTCATAAATAGTTGCAGATACAGTAGTAAACTCTACCCTGTACAATTGCAAGCGCCTGGACTTTACTTCTTCACTGCCTATAAATAAGACCTGAGAGAGAAATTGATGCTTGACATGATTAGAAACCTTTTCCATGATCAAATTGTTAAAATCTTTGGATGTGATAGGTTTTTTAAAAACACTCCGCTAAAAATTGACTCAGAAATAATTCTAAGTGTATGGAGGATTATTTACAAGCAGTGCCAGTTCCTAAATCTCTCTTTAAGATGTGTTTGGAACAGCAAGGTGAATGAACATGTGATTATTTGGTGCTTTCCATAAGAATGAGAAAAATCGGTGTGTTCACTGACAAGCTGCCAGTCAGTGGTGCTGGGTAGATGGAGATGGGAATAGACTGACACTCATGTCCACTCCCTTCTGCCTCCCTGCCTGTTAAAATATCTGGGACATTTAGACAATGTCCATACCCGGGCTTTTCCCTAAAACAATTGAATCAAACTTTCTGGGACATTATATTTTTTAAGGTTTCCAGATAATTCCAAAGCATAGGCGGGTACAAGATTCTATGATCACATCAGTGGTTATTAGCAGATGCTTACCTAAGCATCTTTCATTTCTAACTAAGTGCCACTTTAAGGCACTTAAAGTGATATAAGGCATTTAATTAATCTTCAAGTTCAGATTCATATTAACCACTATTTCCCCCATGTCTTAGATATGGTATTTTTTCATGTAATCTTCATAAGAGTCCTAAGGGTAGCTGTTGTGTTACCCGTATTTTACAGACAAGCACACGGAGGCTCAGAATGGTTAAACAGTTGTCCCAAAGCATAACTATGAGAAACAAACTCACCTGTTCAAACCCAGAGAATGGACTCAGAGATCCAGAGAATGCAAAAGTGACACTTTCAATGGCAGTCTTGCAAGATCCAGTGTCTGGCATGCACTCACACCTAGCACACTTTCAACAAGCAATTTATCCCATAGTGCGCAGGTCCCTCCCCCACTTCCTCGTAGGCTGAGTACTATGGGGTCACAATCTTCCCTGACATTGCCTATTGATTGTTAGGCAGGAACTTTAGGTGGTTTTTTTTAGGGTTGTCGTGCTGCATTTTGTCGCAGCCCACAATGCATTGCAATCTTAGTTAGCTCAAGGGCTCTTTAAGTATTTGACTTATGACCTAAGTAGCTGCATAGGCTGATAAGAAAAGACAAAGCGAGCTATTTTGCATACTAGCAAACTTTTATCTTAGACTAAACTTCTTTAGTTCAGGTGAGGGCAACTAAGTTGGGGGGATGCTGTTTCTTCTATAGTTTGCTGACCTAAGCCAATTCAAGGCACTTCGTCTTGGAAATGGATCAGGGTATACATTATTTCCTTTATAACTAAAACTTGTTTGGTTTTGTATAAAATGAGGATCATAACACAGACCCTATGAGGTTACTGAGGTGGGGAGATGGGGGATATATAACAGGTGATCTGTGTTCACTGCCTTGTCTTTGAAAATGCACACATGAGAAAGGGAAGGGCCTTGTATTCTCTATAATTTATTACCTTCAAAAAGCCAGTGGACATGAGACTCTTTCTGACTGACTTCACCACATCCTTTACACAATGGCTAAGATTAGATCAGAGTGTGGTGCTTTCAATGTGTCAGCCATTCTGAGTAGAGCACAGCTGTTTCCCCTGTAGAATGCCATCTCTTCTGTCTTGCTGATGACACTTTGTGGCTAACTCAGTCTCTGGTAAGGGTTGTCAAGGCCTCAAATTCTGCTTTCTTCTTTTTTTTTTTAGATAGAGTTTCACTCTTGTTGCCCAGGCTGGAGTGCAGTGGTGCAATCTTGGCTCACTGAAGCCTCTACCTCCCTGGCTCAAGCAATTCTCCTGCCTCAGCCTCCCTAGTAGCTGGGATTATAGGCGCCCACCACCATACCCAGCTCAGTTTTTGTATTTTTAGTAGAGACGGGTTCCACCATTTTGGCCAGGCTGGCCTCGAACTCCTGGCCTCAGGTGATCCACTCACCTCGGCCTCCCAAAATGCTGGGATTACAGGCGTGAGCCACTGCATCTGGCCTCAAATTCTGCTTTTTAAAATGTCAGAAGAATTTGGGATCTGTCTATAATATTTTTAAACTCTTATACAATAAAGTGCTTGCATCTCGCAAAAGCTACTAATATTTTTAACTTTTATTCAAATTTCAAAATACAAGTCTAATAAGCACTGATATTACCAATCAAATAATATACAGAGGTTTACATATAAGGCAAAAATTAAGGATTCCTCCCTGATCCCTCGTGTTTCCATCCCTGCTATCCTAGGTGTTAGCAATTTGGCATAATCTCCTGCAATTTGGCTCTGCACAGAGCTCTATTGGAGAAGACAATAAAATATAAGAAATGTAATGACATACTCTAACTTTTGAAACCATTTTTGTCACCAAATATTGATGGATTGTATTTTTTTTAATGAAACTATTTCCATTTCTTTGAGCTGAAAAAGACCTATTTGGCCTAAGCTGCTCATTTTTCAGGTGAAGAAACGAAAGCCCAGAAAGCTCCAATGCCTTACTCAAAGCTGCACAGTGCATGGCAGGGCTGGGGCTGGAAAGCAGCTTCCTTGGCCACCTTGCCAGAACTCTGATTCGAGGCATAAGCCTTGCAGGAAACTGTTCTGCATCTGTGGTCCCCTTACTCTGTACACAAGAACTGGCCAAGATCCAGGCACACAGGGAGCTGTCCGTAAAGACTAGTTTATTTTGTCCCATTTCGTGCTACTTAATGCATTCTGAAGAATGAAGTAGCTGTATAAGCAGCTATCATTGAGTGGTAGATACTCTTAAGGGATGGGGGATGGATTTGTCCTGTATGACTGTAATCAAGTAATTTAATCTCTATAAATACTAATATTCAAAAATTGTCATCAATAACCCCACATACCCAAATATAACATGACTGATGCTAAAGCAACTTGCAAACTTTGCTTTGCTATGCAAGTAATTGCATATCCGTGTTTCATAACATTTCATAGTTTGTAAGACATTTTCATATGCTTCAGTTTATTTCACACTTAAGACATGCTGTAAAAGAAAGATATTGATACTACTATTTATAAACTAGGAGGGTCCAAGTGTTCCTTCAAGGCCACACGGCTAGTTAATGGCAGCACTGGAACTGAACAGAGGTCTCTCAACTTCCAGTCCAGGACCCTTCCAGTATTTGATGTGCATTCTTTGTATTACACTGATGAAAGTTCAAGTCCCCTTCCCCACTGCCATGATGGAAATGACTTCCAAATGAGACCATGGACTAGACACTCTACACACTGCCACAGTGGGCCATCAGTGAATGAAAGCCTAACAGCCGCCTCCCCTTTCCCTGCTGTCAATATTGACCTACAAGCATAAGACGAGGGGATGAGGCTGGTGGGTGAGGGCAGAGGAAAATACACAGGGTATCAGAGGACATAGAACTTGGTTCAAGTTCTTCAGTATGGGTTACCAGTATGGGTTGAAGATCACACAGTTGAAGTTCAGATCCCATCCCTTAGCATGCAAGATCCTTGATCATCTCAATCCAAGGGACCTTCCCTCATTCTTTTTCATGTACTACCAACATCCCAGCTACCAACCCTTCTAGTTTCACCAAAATGTGCAAAGCCACTCTGGCGCAATATACATTGTAACATCTTCACACCATGATGCTCCATTTGCTTGGAACACCTCCCTTAATTTTGAGCCCAGAAGACCCAGACTTACCTGGCAAGGCAAAGCTCAAGTATTATCTCCTCTGTGAAGATCACCCTGGCTGGCTCTCCAAGACAGAGTTAGGATTTGTTATGTTTTGTTTTACAATTATCTGTTTTTTGCAAAACATTTTAATAACAGGAGGGATGTCATGGAGGGATGCAGGAACTATACTATACTTAGTTTTAGAAGTGGCTTAAGGGCAGGGACTGTGTCTCACTGGGCACAATATTTGCACAAAGTACATTTTCAGTAAATGGTAGTTTCCCAGATGGATGAGTGAATGAATGGATAGATGAATGGCAGAATATACTAAAAATGCCGAAGGCTCAGTGGGGTGCCATATGCTGACAGGTTAGGAAATGGAAATTTCTGGGTCCTCTGGACCTCAGCTCTTATTGCGGGATGGGTGTTCTCGGTCACATAATTAAATCTTCCTGGGTATCATTGTCTAACTGTAAAACCCACTCTCTACCCTACTCCCCTCATCTGGGAGCCCAGGGAAGCTGATAGATATGAAATCATATTAACAGCTCCTCGCCCTTGGCTTTCTGTTGAGTTTGGCCAATGGGAGATGGCATCAGGAGATCCAGGGCAGAGGGAGCGTGAGATGGGGATTTTCTTTCCACCCAACACAGCTCCCTCCCTGCAGGTCCCACAACTGAAAGCCACAGCTCCTCTACCCGCAACCCAGAAAGAGAGACCTGTCTCTGTGTCCCAGTGCCTACCTGGTCCCCAAATCCCTCCAAGCCCAGGCATGTGACAGCGCCCTTTTGTTACCACTCCCAGATACTTCACTGTCTTCTGTGGATTCCTTCTACCCTGCCCACACCTTTTAAATGGTCTCTTTATTAAGCTGTTCTCAAATTACCCAATTTGAGAGTGTCATCTGTTTCTTGCTGGAACCTCAGCTGATATCCTTTACACCTCTCAGGGCCTTTGAGTAGATTATATGAGATCATTGATACGAAGCCCTTACTGAATACTCCCAGGGTCTCTGCTGCTAATTTATATGGTAAATAACACTAATAATCTTTACTATGTGGGTGAATACAAGGCTCAAATAAAATGTTGCATTCTACATAAAGTGATATAGAACTGTAACTTTCAATAAATATTTAAAGCCACATTTGGAAATGAAAAGCGCCCTTTCTGCATGCTCTGGCTCAGAGCAGAGCCAGCCAAGCCTGGCTAACATGCCCTCGGTGCCCAGGGGAAGCACACAATTGCACACCAGGGAAAACCAGGCTCAGTTTATGTTTGCTCAGCTCCCGGGGGCAGATGGGATGAATGCTGACAGAAAGAGGACAGCCTGTCAGAGAAAGAAATCCCCTCCCCCACTGTGTTCCAGAAATAAGCCAATTCTTGACCTGGATTGATTCTCTTTCTGTCATTTCCTTTAAACCAGCACCTGTATCCGATTTTAACAAGCAGCAATAGTGGCTTGTTCTCCAGAATTAAAACATGATGTGGAAGTTCCAGTAACGCGTTTGCTTTTGTTTCCACAGGCTGAATTGAAGATCCCTCTTACCTGCCAAGTGCCAAGAACTATGAACAGGCAGTAAGTACCGTGGGATCACTGTGAGCCCCAGTTCCCTTTTCTTGGTGGGGACAGGAGGTGTTTTCTGGAAGATGAACTGAGAAATGATGCCAATGTGGCCGCCCATGGAAAAGGGATTTCCTGAGAGGCCATGGTTGAGACTGTGGGCTTTGGTGTTCAGAACACTCCTCTTTCCAGTAGCAGCATTTTCTCATGGACAGAGCATTTGCTCTCACCCAGCATGGGTGTGTGGTGGGCAGGGACAAGATATCCGAGCACCATGATGCTAGAAGGGCACCCAGACAGTTTCCACCCATGGGTGAGAAGGAATAGGTAAAAGGACAGTGGTTTGTGAGCTTTTTCCCACAGGAGAAAGCCTGGAGTCCAACTTTCTCTTTGTGGACACCAAAAGTGGTGTGGTCAGTCTGAGACATCGAAATTTGTGCCTGATTAAAAAAAAAAAATGCCATCCCTGATGTCTATAGTATAGCAAAAAAAAAAAAAAAATAGCAGGACTCAAAAGTTTAAGAAATATTTACAGTGAAAAGAAAAAAGACCTTGAAATTGGCAAAGTTTGGTGGACCAGTTTTAAAATTAATTTCCTTGTCTATTTATTTGCTTTATTTTACCAGTCAGAAAGGTAGTTTTGTTACTCCTCTTTGGTGTGAAAAGCAGAGTGATAGTATTAGAAAGAGCAGGAGTTTCAGAGTTAGGCAGGCCAGACCTACTTTAACTCCCTTGCCCTGTCATTTTACATCTGTATGATACTGGAGAATGATGATATCCTTACTCTCTGGATATGCAAGAAGTTCCTTAACCCTTTGAAAAGCAGAATCTGACTCAGGGAGGAGGACTGCCTGGTTTCTGGGTGGATGTCGTGATCCTAGCGGGAGGCTAGGGGACTGCAATGACTGTACCTCGCAGGTGGGCACTGGCTGGAGGGCTCTGGTCCAAGAGACAGACTGCAATGACTGTAGCTCGCAGGTGGGCACGGGCTGGAGGGTTCTGGTCCAAGAGACAGAGAGAGTAGCAGGTGCTGTGACAGCCCCGGTATCTCAGCTACCCATGGATGCCCACAGGTGTCCAGGTGGAGTGACCTGACTCACAGCCAAGCCCATGGGATGGGAAGGCTGGAGCTTCTGCTCTTCCTCTTGCCATGAAAAGCACAGCAGGAGCTCCCTGGCACATAGTCCACAGATGGGCTCCTCACCCGAGTGAGAATTAAGCTCATCAAGCATCCCTTCTTTGCTTGTGACCTCCTTTTCCTCCCCGATCCTTACAGCAGGACTGGGTGGCAGGTATTACTAGTTCTTCTTGGAAAATTAGCTTCTTCATCTAAATGACTTGTCTGAGATGGCTCAGAGCATTGAGATGAAGGTGGAGCTGGAATTCAAGTCTGTCTGACTCCCAGTTCAGTGCTCCTTCCATTATTCCTTTGACTGTGGGAAATGGAGAAGGCACCAGTAAGGGAGTCAGGGCTGATGTCAATCCAGGTGAGCTGGTTAACCTGTGGTTGCACCACAAAGGGGATGAACTCTCAGACCCAAATTAGCACTGGGGATAAACGTGGCAAATGGCAGTTTCATTGTAGGACAGACAAATTGGAGGTTTGTGCTGATGGCATACACAGCACAGCAGGTGTATTAGTGTCCTGGGCTGCTCTAACAAATTACCACCACCTGCATGGATTCAAATACTGGGAATCTATTCGCTGATAGTTCTGGGAGCCAGAAATTCGAAATTAAGGGTTCAGCAAGGCCTTTCTCCCTCCAAAGGCTCAAGGGAAGAATACTTCCTGGTCTTGTTCAGCTCCCAGAGGCTCCTGGCTTTCCTTGCCCGTGGCCGCCTCACTCTCCTCTCTGCCTCCATTTCACATGACCTTCTCCTCTCTGGCCATATTTTCTTTTCTTCATCTCACCTCAAATCTCCCTCTGGTTGTCTGATATAAAGATATTTGTCATTGGATTTAGGGGTCACCTGGATAGTCAGAAATGATTTCTTATCAAGATCCTTAACTACATCTGCAAAGATGCTTTTCCCAAACAGGGTCACATTCACAGGTGACGGAGATTTGGATGTGGATGTGTTGTAGGGCCACCATTCAGTCCAGGGCAGCAGCCTTTATCTTCACACTCACTCCCCTCTTCAGGGGCAACGTGGGATAGCTTTGAAATGTCTGTCAATATTTGCCATGAGCATCTGCTTGGCTTTGCAGCTGAGATTTCCACCCTTTCCGTCTCTGCTTCTGTGCCTTTTTTTTTTTTTTTTTTTTTTTGAGACGGAGTCTTGCTCTGTCACCAGGCTGTAGTGCAGTGGCATGATCTCAGCTCACTGCAACCTCCAACTCCCTGGTTCAAGTGATTGTCCTACCTCAGACTCCCGAGTAGCTGGGATTACAGGTGTCTACCACCATGCCTGGCTAATTTTTGTATTTTTAGTAGAGACAGGGTTTCACCATGTTAGCCAGGATGGTCTCGGTCTCCTGACCTCATGATCCGCCAGCCTCAGCCTCCCAAAGTGCTGGAATTACAGGCGTGAGCCACCGCGCCCGACTCTATGTCTTTTAATGATTCCACCCTATGCCAAGGGCCTCTTCTATAAGAGGAGAGGTTTTCCCCTTTTATGAGGACTTTCAGTGGCTTTGTCTTTTAGCCAGGGAGTTGGTCTCTGTTGAAGATGGCTTCTCACCAAGCTTTCCAAAGGGAAATTTGTGATTTCAGCTTTACAGTAACCTTAGATTTGAAGCTGGCAATGCGTAGGCCAGAGGACAGCCAAACCGTCACCATTTCACAAACGTTAGCTTCCTCCCATTAGGATGAGTCCACGGGGAGCCTTCACACTTGACTGACACCTCAACATTAGGAACCTGCCTTGAAGAATAACTCTTCTTCTTTCCTAAAGCTCAGAGCATCCTTTTCCTCCCCTAGTCCCAAACTCTTCTTCACTCTTTCCTCTTGTGCACCCTCAGGCCAGTCAATCTGTATGGGATTGCTGCTGGCCTGCCCCAAAGTAAAAAGTAAATATTAAAATTAGAACGCCTCCATCAGTACACTTACACATTAAAGAGAAATGCATAAGTTGGCACCACACAAATGAAAGGTAAGATGCCCTAGTACACTCCACATTTTATTCTCCACCTTCGGGTTTCCTGTCCAGGGTGTCCTGAGCTGGGAGATGCTGTTGATCTAAGGGCAGGCTGCACAGCAGCAGTGTCAGCATCACCAGGGAGCTTGTTAGAAACACAGAATCTCAGCTGCTACAGCCCAGCCCAGGCATGCTGAGTCGGAATCCATACTTTTACAAGATCCTCGGTTGATTCTTGGACACATTAAAGCCTGAGAAGTGCTGAACTAGAACAGGAGTTCCCAGCACCGTTTCCTTCCTGGCACACTTGAGAACTTATCCACAGCAGTCGCCAAGGCATGACTCAGAGAAGGAGCCACATGTCAGGCTGGGTGTGAGTGTAGTTTGGAAACGTGTGCCCCCCATCACCACACACACAGAGGTTTTTCTTTTGCTGTGCCTTGTGGGGTAGTTCTCACTTCCTTTGTCAAAATTATTAACCCAGTCAATTCAAGGTAGTAGATTTTAAACCTGAAGGAGCGTTAGAATCATCAGGGAGGCTTTAAACAAAAACAATTTCAGTGTCCTTCCCCAAAGCAAAGAAACCAGAATAGTCAGACATCATTCCTTTTTTTTTATTTGTTAATGCTCAACTGAATGTAATCTACATCCAGTTTTGTGGAATAATGTCTCATAATTCTATAATCTGGAATTTCTTACAATTTTATAACCCGGAATCCTAAGCAGACTTTGTAACTATGACTAATTCCTTACTATCTGCCTTAGTCTTCTCGGGTGGCTATAACAAAATAGCTCAGACTGGGTAACTCAGGAACAACAGAAATTTATTTCTCACAGTTCTGGGAGCTGGGAAGTCCAAGAACATGGGGCCAGCAGATTTAGTGTCTGGTGAGAGTGCTTCCTGATTCATAGACAGCCGTCTGCTTGCTGTGTCTTCACATGGTAAAGAAGGCAAGGAATGACTCTGGGACCTCTTTTATAAGGGTGCTAATCTCATTTCACGGGAGTTTTGCCCTCTTGGCCTAATCAGCCCCCAAAGGCCCCACCTTTTAATACCCTTACCTTGGTGATTAGCTTTCAACATATGAAGTTAAGGGGTTCACAAACATTTAAATCATAGGACTATCTCTCACTAAGCACTTTTACAATGAAAATTTAATAAGTATAAATGAATGGATGATATAGAAATATATATTATATATGCACATGTGTATGTGAACCTATGGATATATATGCATGTATATGTATGCAGACATACAATGCAAGCATATGCACACATATGCTTTTTATATGATTGTATCAGTTCAGTCAAAAGAATTTATTGAGTATACATAAATCATATACAAATTTATTTATTGAGTATACATTTCACACACCTCATTTATAAAGATGAATAAGATCTAGTCCCTGCCCTCAAAGAGCATTAGCCATATGTAAAGAGAATTATTTCAGTATTACATAGAGAGTGATGAGAAAACTCCACAAGTACTAAGAAGGGATCCGGATGTCATGATTCTAAATTGCTTCCGAAATTAGCAGGCTATTTTTCATTGACTTTCCCTGCAACAAAACTTGCAGCTTCCCTAGCAATCCATTAAACTGCAGAAAGCCTCATTCCTTGGTGCTATTAGAGAAGAGCAGACAGACCCACTAGCGGCCCCATTACACCGCTGGGGCTAGATAAGGGCATCTTGGGGTTTGGTTTCCAGTACCTCTTCATCATTCTGGACAGGACTGGTAAGAACCTTGACGCTGTGGTTCTGAGTGCTTTGGAAGAGACAAAGTCACCTGAGTGATTGCTTCTGGGCTCTTTCCAGTAAGCCAATGCCCTGCACTGGCCACCCAGGCTCTTTTGGGAATTTGGGTGAAAGTCACGCTTGCACATCCCAGATTGGGGATAGATCAGAGAGCAAAGGTCTCCAGAGTGTCCACTTTGAAATAAGGCTTAAACAGTTATTAAGCTTATTTTGTTCATTGGTGAAATTGTCCCCAGTATTGATGGAAATTTTAGAAAATATACAAAAGTACAAAGAAGAAAATGAAAATTACCAATTATCCTAATACCCAGCACTAACTTGCTACAGTTGTCTTAGTTTATTTTTCTATATCTATGTGTAATATCTTAAAATTTTAGAAAATCTACTTTTAAAACTCATTGTTTTAAGTCATTCATTTAATAACAATGTTTCCTTTTCTGAACATTGTCTTACATGATTAAATTTTCTTTAAAATCATGGTGTTTTGAGCTATGACTTAAATAAGGTTTCTCACCCCTTCTCCACAATTTCAAAGTCAAAAACCTTTGAAATACTGAAAGGTTTTGTAGTTAATTTGACAGCAAAACCTGACGTGCAACAGGGTAATGTATGTTCTTCATTAATCCCAATTAATCCAACCATCGCATGTTTCACTACAGAAATATTAGCGTGTTTAATAACCAGAGGTTGTTCCAGTGTACAGCACATGCACTGTGTTACTTTTCTAAAATCCACAATATTCTGAATTCCTGGCCCCAGGGGATTTAGATCAAGCATGGCGAACCTGTATTTTATTTGGCAGTTTATTTTATCTTGCCCTTGGTGTTGGACATTTAAGTTGCTACCTATAGAGTTTTATGAGGCAGTTTTATCACCAAGATTAAACTTAACACTATATATTCTAGAAGTATTAGAGCAGACGGTGTTGTGATGCTCCCCAGCAGACAACCCTGTGTATGCTGCATACATTATGTAACTCTACCCTAATAGTCTAATATTATGTAGGAACACAAGTTCATACTATCTAGTAATAACCTAGCACTTCTTTTCTTGCATAGGGAATATGTATTTCCTATTTGCTTGTTTTGGAAAGAGTTTTGATGGCAAACAAAACAATAAAATAGAGATAGCTATTTAGAGGTGGAGAGAGTCGTAGAGGTATAGAATTCTACCTTCCACACATGGTTATAATTTCCTTAGCAATAGCTGTGTGAGACAGAATTGAGAATCTTCTCAAACACTCTTTTGGATAAAGAGCTGATTACCTTCTGAGCCTATGACTTAGGAAACAGCAAGAAAATTCCTCTTTGTATTGACATCAACAAAGTCACCTTCAAGTCAATGTTAATCATTGACATTTTGCATTTTCCTAAGCAAAAATAGTGATATTTCTCTGCAATACTTTTCTCACTTGAATGCAGTGTCTAGTTTTAAGACTGAAAGAGTAAAAAGGATACAAAAATTGTTTACCCTCCCTGACACGCCAGGCACTGTGCTAGTCATTCTCCATGAGGATCTATGTCATACTTTCTGATGGCTCAGCACTAAAACAGCATTCCATATTGCCACATAAGAACAAGTTTCCCAAATTCAGATTCAGGAATAAAACTGACATATTTCTGACTCCAAAATCCGTGATCTTATATCATAAGACATAGTGATTAAGAACATCATGCTTGTGTATTTCTCATCACGGATACATCACCTGAGTGAATGACTGTTTTGCCCATTAGAGGCATATTTGCTCTTTGAAACCTTGCACAATAAAATGCATTCAGTTCCTAGGTGGTGATGTGTATCAGCTCCTCTTGAGAGGGCTCAATGTCTGGCACACAGGAGCTGCCCAATAGATGATATTTCTCTCTGTGTGTATGAATGATAAAACTCCATGTAAACTCCAGATCATTATTTTCCTTCATGACATGTGTGAACAACCCCTGCTTTCGACCTCCAGGGGCACCTTCATTTTGATTTGCAGGAATAAATAAGTGTAAATCCCACTGAATCTAGAGAAAATGAGAACAAGCAATTTTGGCACCCTGAGATCAGAGTCCTACACCCAGCTGTGTAGTCAGTATGGCTGCCCTCCTAGTTACCCAGAAGTAATTATGAACCAACTCTCGGGCCAACTGGGTCTGTCCTCTGATGCTATCAAAGTCATATAGGTAGGATTCAGCTTCGTGGTTGGCTAGTAATTAAAAAGCTGCAAGCTGTGAGGGAACATAGCTGAGATCCAGAGATAGAGTTTGCCAGAGGTTGCAGACTTGGCCAGTGATACTTTTGCAGGAGCAGCAGGTGTGGTTGGCTTTGAGACTCAATAAAGATGGTCGGTGATGAGGGAATAGAGGATGTCAGGATAGTCTTCTCTCTCTCTTACTGGCAAGATTACCAGCTGCTGATAGAACTAGTTGACTTAACTAGCTTATCACCACTTGGGAAACTTCCAGCTGAACAAAGTCTCCTACTGACTGTCCACAAGGTTAGAGTTTTCATCATTATGGTCTTTGAAAATGTCACAAAGAATAATAAAGGCTCTGATGTACTTAATGCATGAGTTTGTTATCATGTAAGTAATGTATATTCTTTGTAAAGCATTTAAGATACAAAAATATATACATAAAGAGAAACTACCACTAATTGAATCATTGAAAAATGGTAAATGGTATTGGATATTTCCTTTTAGGCTTTCCAATAAAACTATCCATTCTATTTTGTTTTTAACTTGATGTATCATATGTATAATGTCTCCCAATGTTATTACAGTCGTTTTATAGCTATGCAATCTTTCAATCCCTTAGGCATCCCATATTTTATGTTCTTCCACTGCAGGAAAACAACACAACTCATGAACTAATTTGACAAATTCAATTAACATAATCATGCCCAAATATTAAGAGGCTGCATTTTGTTACATGGAAATAAGGAAAAACAATCATCCTAGGAAATATTGTGAACTAAACCAGTGTTTGGAGAACCTGATCAACGATGATAGTTTATAACAGAATAGTATCTGATTGTAAAAACATACAGAGAAATCAGTAATAAAGTCGAGCATTTATGGTTGCTATTTTAGCCATGAAGTCCAAAACACTGGTCATTTGCATGTCTATAACTTGCATTGGCCCAACGTTCCCCTACAGACGAGACATAAGAAGGGAGAAAACTTGACTTCAGGAAAATTTTGTTAAGTTCAAGTACACCTGACAGTAAAATTGTAAAATGATTGCCAAAAGTTTTTAATTAATATGATTTGGGACCAATATCAGGAAGTCCTAGAAAATGTATCCCTTGGAAAGGAAAAAAAAAAAAGGAATTCCTGGAGATCTAGATGTGTAAAATTTCAGAATTCCTGGTAAAGAGAGATCAGGTCACAAATAAGAGGAAAGAAGTACTTACCATAAGCCAGATATCAGTTGCCTCCAGCTTGGTTCTTCATTCTTGACTTCCATTCTTCTCTGTATTTTTTATGGGAGTGGGGAGGATTTTTTCTGAGAGAGGTTAGGAAGGATTCTGTTGAGGTAATCCGTGAAAGGAGATGATAAAGTCAAATATTTATCTGTCTCCCATACTGGGGAGAACAAATACTTCAATAGAAGTATAGCTCTGCAATAATCCAACAGAAATATTGGTTGGCCATGTGCCAACAGAGCCGTGACATTTTAGGAACTTAGCCTCCCTGAGTCTCATTTTCTTTATTAAATGAAATCGTAATAGTAACTATCTCAAAGGGTTGTTGAGAAATTTAAGCAACTTAATGTATACAGTGTGTGTAGCACCGTGTCTGGTACATAGGGAGCATGCCATAGGCGCTGTAGCCAATTGAATCAGGTTGGTGCAAAAGTAATCACACTTTTAGCAATTACCGTTTTTTTGTGTGTTTCGTTTTGTTTTCTTTGAGACAGAGTTTCGCTCTTGTTTCCCAGGCTGGAGTGCAGTAGCATGATCTCAGCTCATTGCAACCTCCACCTCCCAGGTTCAAGCAAGTCTCCTGCCTCAGCCTCCTGAGTAGCTGGGATTACAGGTGCCTACCACCATGCCCAGCTCATTTTTTGTATTTTCTGTAGACCCGGGGTTTCACCATGTTGGCTGGGTTGGTCTCAAACTCCTGACCTCAGGTAATCCACCCGCCTCACCTCCCAAATGGGCAATTTCTTTTAATAGCAAAAACTGTGATTACATTTACACCAATCTAATACTTTCCAAAGATGGCTACAACAATGTATCCCACACCACATGCTTTTCTGCAGTGTATGCTGACACTTCCCATTCAAGGGTGAATCTATTTCTCCACCTCCCTTAACTTGCATGGGCCTACAGCAGTTTTGACCAACGGAGTGTGACAGAAGGGACACTGTGTCGGGTCCGTGCATAGTCTTTAACTGTCTGGCCAGCTCTGCTTCCTGCCTTTAGAAGCCACCTTCCTCCAAAGTCATATGCTATGACCGCTCTACTGTAAAGACACCCAAGCCTTGCGGAGAAGCCCTGGGGAGACACCCTGTGGAGAGACAGGGAGGCTGGGGCACTAGGCACCCGCCTTGAGAACCAAGGATCCAGTCTGGGCGTTCAGCTCAGTTCAGCCCTGAAATAACCATCTGAATGAAACAGCACCAGAGACCCCTAGAGGAAACCCCCCAGCTGAGAACCAGGAGAGAGAAAAACAAACCGTCGTTTTAAGCTACTGTTTTGGAGTGGTGTGTTAGGCAGCAACAGATGACTGGAACAGATATTGTCGGCTGGTTATATCATCATCACAATCATTGCTTCATGCAAGGGCCTTTGCTGTTAGATATTCAGGATACAACTTAAAGATTCATATGACCTGATATTCCACCATGAAGAACATTCATTGTAAGTGAGAATAATAATAAATCAGCAAGTGATAGTGGGTGAGCAGGATGCTAATAAGAGGTCCTCTGTTCTGAGTGTGTGCAAAGTGCTAAGAGGACACAGAGGAGTGAGTGGTTATTCTACTTGGAGCAAATCCTGGGAAGGGGTGTGGTGGCATTACAGGAGACATCCTCACAGAGGCAGTGACGTGAGCTGACCTTGAGGAACAATGGGATGTTACCAAGCAGCAAATGGAGGAGACAGTGGGGATAGATTTCCTCAAGTAATTACAGCAGCTGGAGAACTTCTACCCAGATTTAATGTAAAGAATAACATTAAGACTGATAATTTGACTTCTGTTGCTCAAAAGCTGATTCTAAGTAATTGGAAAGATAATTTGACTACTTAGGATAGATGGTGGAATTTGATTTTTCATCTCTCGATTGGCGAGGAGAAGAAGCTGCAGTGCAAAATCAGAAGGAGAATAAAGGCCTGAATCTGGCTGACAATTTTTAAAATCCTGTGTTGGCGGTCTGGATTCTGCTGCCCTGAAATGCCTCCTTTTGGGTAGGCTGCAATTAGAGGCATTTGTGCTGCCATTTGTTCCCATTGTTGTCTGTTTGAACAAAAATTCTGTGAATAACGAAAATTATACATCCAGTTCATCTTCTGTAGATTTTTCTAAGAACTCTATCTGCAAAGATTCGAGGAGTTTTATGATGAAGAAACATGAAGTATTTCTCTACCATCTTTGTCAAGGTTTCATTTTCTCTTTTAATTTTTTCAATTGCTTTAAATGTTGATTAGATACAAAGGAATAGTTATAAAATATGCATAAGGCATAAAGAACAATAAAACATATCAGATATGTGTATGCATTCTCAGTTTTTATGAATTACCATTAATTCTGATGTTTTCATTCCTCCTTTCATGTTCACAACTCCTCACCCCTAACAAGCAAAAACTATCCTGAAGTGTGGGTTAATCATTCACTTGCTTTTATCTTTAGTTTATATCATTATAAATACTTTGGTTTTGCTGGATTTTGAGTTTCCTGCCAAAAGAATCATGTTACAGATTTTATCTTGCTCCCAGACTGCCGAGTTTTGATAACTGGTTCTACCAGTTATGAGCTATGAGTTCTTGAGAAAGTTAAGAAGTCTCAGTACCTGCTTTGTCATCTGCAAAATTAAAATAATAATAGTGTGTACTTTGTAGTATTCTTGTGAGAATTAAATGAGCTAATTTGTGTAAGACATTTAAAACAGCGTCTAGAACATAATGTGAGCTATGTAAATCTTAGTTCTGATTGTTCTATAGTCTGTTTTATGACTGCCTCAATGTACATTCGAAAGATAATCCATGCTATTGTAGATAGCCATGTGTATTTCCATTTTATGGAAATATAATATTTTTATGTGCATATAATACCATTTATTTATACACTCTCCAGTCAATAGACACTTGAGTTGTTTCCTAAATATTGCTAATACAAGTGCTGTTAAGAACAATCCAGTTTACATGTCCTAAAGCGTAGATTCAGGAGTATCTGTACAGAAGGTATATTCCTAGGATTGAAATTTCTGAGGCTCAGAGTATGCACACCTCTGATTTTACTAGGTGATGTCACAATTACCAAAGCAGCCAGGTCATTTTATGCTTTCTACCCACAAGTGTGCCTATGTTACCCAGTTTCTTCATGACTTTGGACAAAGTCATGCCAGTCCTTCCATACTGGCAGTTTTAATTTTTACCAAACCAGTGGGTGATTTTAATCTGTATTTTTTGACTATAGTGTAGCTTTAATCTGTATTTTGTTGACTATGGTGTAGCTAAGCATCCTTTCAGCTATTTATTAGCCATTAAGCTTTTCTCGTCTGCACACAGTGCTTGTCAAATCTTTTGCCAGGCAAAAGATTTTTTTTTTTTTTTTTGGTCAGGCATTTGACGTTTTCATATTGGTTTGTATGCATTATTTATTTATTCTGTACACTTTTCTCATTTTGTGACTTGAGTTGTTATTCTCTTTTGATATTTCCTTTTGGTGACCGTAATTTCAGGTCAATGAGTCATAGCGAACTTTTCCTTATGATTCATTCATTTTGTGTATTGTTTAAACAAACTTAACATGAGATCATAGCTTCCTACGTTGAATTCCAAACATCACAAAATCTGCCTTTCACTTTTAAATCTTTAATAGCCTGCAATTGATTAATTTGTGTATAGTGTGGAGGAGTTTGGGGATCTTTTCTTTCTTTCTTTCTTTCTTTTTCGCATGGATAAACAATTTACTCGGCTCTATATATTAAAAATGCTATCAGCCGAGCGCAGTGGCTCACGCCTGTAATCCCAGCACTTTGGGAGGCCAAAGCAGGCAGATCACGAGGTCAGGAGATCGAGATCATCCTGGCTAACACGGTGAAACCCCGTCTCTACTAAAAATACAAAAAACTAGCTGGGCGTGGTGGCGGGTGCCTGTAGTCCGAGCTACTCAGGAGGCTGAGGCAGGAGAATGGCGTGAACCCGGGAGGCTGAGCTTGCAGTGAGCCGAGATCGCACCACTGCACTCCAGCCTGGGCAACAGGGCAAGACTCTGTCTCAAAAAAAAAAAAAAAAAAAAAAAAAAAGCTATCTATCCCTCCTCCACTCATCTGCAATGCCAGCTCTGTCATAAACCAAGTTTTATTAGGTAGATCTTTTCTAGGTTTTCTTTGCCATGATTAATGTATCAGCCCCATGTCAATGCACATGTCCTAATTAGTATAACTTTGTTGTAGCTCATGATATCTTGGAATTTATATTCCCCAGCTAGCACTTCAGCAGGACATTGGCTCTTGAATGTCTGCTCTTTCATGTGAATATAGGATACACACACACACTCTCTCGCTTTCTCTCTCTCTCTCTCTCTCTCTCTCTCTCTCTCTCTCTCTCTCTCTGTCTTTGGGGGTTTTAGGTCGGAATTACTTTGAAATCTACAGATAACTTAGAAGATAAATGACATCTTTATGACGTTGAGTTCTCTAGTTCATGAACATGTTATATATCTCTAGAGAGACCAAGAGACAGAGAGAACTTCTTCAACATAATTCCACAATGTTTCATAATTTTCTTTCCAAAAGACCAGACCTTAACATCTTTTTGAGAAATCCTTTTTTTTTTTTTTTTTTCGAGACGGTGTCTCGCTCTGTCACCCAGACTGGAGTGCAGTGGTGTGATCTGAACTCACTGCAAGATCAGCCTCCTGGATTCACGCCATTCTCCTGCCTCAGCCTCCCTAGTAGGTGGGACTACAGGCGCTGCCACCGTGCCCAGCTAATTTTTTATATTTTTAGTAGAGACAGATTTCACTTGTGTTAGCCAGGATGATCTCGATCTCCTGACCTAGTGATCCTCCCGCCTCGGCCCCCCAAAGTGCTGGGATTACAGGCGTAAGCCACCACGCCTGGCCGATAAATCATTTTTAGACATTTTACTTATTTTAATGATATTGTAAATGCTAAGATGTCAACATTTCATATTTTCATGTCTGTTGCTAGTGTATATTTTTGATGTGATGCAGACAGCAGGCTTCCTAAAAGTTTTATCAATTCGAATAATCTGTCTATTCTTTTATGTTTGTTATATAGATAATTATATCATCCATAAATAATTAAATTTTATTTCTTCCTCTCCATTTCCTTTACATTTTTTTCTTTCTTGCCTGACTACACTGGTTAGGCTGGATTAAAGTGGTGATAGCAGGCACCTGTGTTCTAAATCTTGACGGAAATGCTCTAATGTTTCACCACAAAATGCAAAGCTTGTTTTCACGTTTAGGTAGGCTTTGAATATCAGGTTAAAGAGTCTAGGTTGCCAAGAGACTTTCTATATATATATATATATATATTTAATCAATATATATTTATCTATGTATTTAATCAATATTTTCCTTATTTATTAAAGTGATTATATATTTTTCCTTCTGCTTTTGTTAATATAAAGATTTATGTTAATGGGTTTGGTAATGTTAAACAAAACTTGAATTTGTGAGATAAATTCAACTTGGTCATGACATATTATTATTTGTTAATACATTAGTGCAGTGTTTCATTAATGAGTATTAATGAGAATGGCCTGTAATTTTCTTTCTTTCACTCTCCTTGCTGGTTAGCATTACATTTGTGCTGGCCTCATCAAATGAGTTGCAGTGTATTTCCGAATTTTCCATTCCGGACAAGAGACTATGTAATGGGGAATACATTGGACCTTTCTCAGCAAACTGATCTTGAATTGGTATTTCCTTGAGGGAAGATTTTCAGCTATTGGTTCAATATCATTGATGGTTATAGAAAGATAGTCAGTTTTACTATTCCCTCATGAGTAATTTTTGTTGCTAGATATTTTTCTACATATGTGTTTGTTCACTAATATTCTTTTACCATTTTAAAGTCTGTTGTGCCTATAATGATGTTCCCTTTTTCAGTTCTTACTTGGTCTGTTGGTGTCTCCACTTTTGTTCCTGATTAAGCTTGCCAAAGGTTAATAAATTTCAGTAGTCCTCTGTATTTTCATTTCATTTTTGATACGAGTAACTTCTTTTTATTATTTCCTTCTGTCTGTGTTCTTGGCAATGTGAGTTTGTTATTTCATTGATTCGCCAAATTAGGTGCTTTGTTAATTAAATTTTAGCCATCCTGTTCTACTACAAATATTTCAGTTATGTATTTCTATATTACTGTTAATTTTAAATATTAAATTCCCATTATTATTTATTCTTTGAATTATAATTTGCTGATTTATAAATAAATTCTGGAATTTTTTTACTACCTTGTCACTGATTTCTAACTTAATCATATGGCAGTTGTAAAAAATAGTCTATAAGCTATTATTTTGTGAGTTTTTTTTGAGAGTTTATTTTATGTTCTTTTTTTTATACTTTAAGTTCTGGAGTACATGTGCAGAATGTGCAGGTTTGTCACATAGGTATACACGTGCCATGGTGGTTTGCGCACCCATCAACCTGTCATCTACATTGGGTATTTCTCCTAATGCCATCCCTCCCCTAGACCCCATCTCCTGACAAGCCCCAGTGTATGATGTTCACCTCCCTGTGTCCGTGTGTTCTCATTGTTCAACTCCCACTTATGAGTGAGAACATGTGTTGTTTGGTTTTCTGTTCTTGTGTTAGTTTGCTGTGAATGATGGTTTCCAGTGTCATCCATGTCCCTGCAAAGGACATGAACTCATCCTTTTTTATGGCTGCATAGTATTCCATGGTATATATGTGCCTTATTTTCGTTATCCAGTCTATCATTGATGGGCATTTGGGTTGGTTCCAAGTCTTTGCTGTTGTGAACAGTGCCGCAATAAACATACATGTGCATGTGTCTTTATAGTAGAATGATATAAGGGGCTTTTTTTGCAATATTCCATGTGTGCATGAAAAGAAGGTAGATACCACCATAATTGCATGCAGTGTTGTAGAAATATCAACAAGAATTTTGTGAATTATTAAAAGACCAGGCATTGAAAACATTTCAAGTAATTGTGAATTTGTCTTTTTCCTGATAATTATTTGCAAATACATGTATTATTGAAACAGGATTTTCAAACTATTATTTCCTCCTGGTGAACTAATTTTTATGTTGTCATGTAGTGACCTGCTTGGGAAAAACATCTTTTCCTGAAGAGTTTATTTTGCCTGCCATTAATATAATAACCAAGCAAACTTCTTTTAGTATTTTAATGCTCCATCTTTTATATCATTTTATATTGAGACTTTTCTATTCTTACATTTTAGGTACGTATCTTATAAAAAACATATAGAATTTTTAATCTAGTGAAACAAATGTCTTTTTTTTTTTTTTTTTTTTGAGACAGAGTCTTGCTCTGTCACCCAGCCTGGAGTGAAGAGGCGCGATCTCCACTCACTGCAACCTCCACCTGCTGGGTTCAAGTGATTCTCTTGTCTCAGCCTCCCAAGTAGCTGGGATTACAGGTGCCTGCCACCATGCCAGGCTAATATTTGTATTTTTTAGTAGAGACAGTGTTTCATCATGTTGGCCAGGCTGGCCTCAAACTCCTAACCTCAGGTGATCCACCCACCTTGGCCTCCCAAACTGCTGGGATTACAGGCATGAGCTACTGCACCTGGCCTCAAATGTCTTTTAACTAGATAATTTTCTCCATTTACAGCTACTAAAATTACTGACATTTATCTCCAAACTTTATTTTTTGCTTTCTATTTGACCCCCATTTTGTTTCTTTTTTTGATCTCCTGTTGTTTGTGTGCATATATGTATGTGTATTTTTCTAACTCCATTTTACTTCTATCAGTTTATCTTATGTTTATTATATATTCTATTACTATTTTTGTGATTTCCATAGATATTTTAATACACAAGTAAATTATCAACATCTATAGCTAAACGATATATTTACAGTCTTGTAGAGTAATAATGGAACTTTCAACACTTGAATTCTGATCACTCACAATTTATATGCTACTGCTGTCATGAACTTTAATTCTATGTTATTCGTTAATTTTTTAAAGATTTTTATTATTAATGTTTCAAACGGTCAATACTCTTAAATATTTACCCAAATAGCATACTCTTTGTCTTTGGTCTTATTTTATTTTATTCATTTATTTTTTAAAGCACATGCAACTTTATTCTAAATAAACTGGCAAAGGAAATCATAAATTCAGGCCCCAATGTGTGATGTTCCCCTCCCTGTGTCCATGTGTTCCCATTGTTCAATTCCCACTTATGAGTGAGAACATACGGAGTTAGGTTTTCTGTTCCTGTGTTAGCTTGCTGTGAATGTTCGTTTCCAGCTTTATCCATGTCCCTGCAAAGGACATGAACTCATCCTTTTTTATGGCTGCACAGTATTCCATGGTATGTATGTGCCACATTTTCTTTATCCAGTCTATCATTGATGGGTATTTGGGTTGGTTCCAAGTCTTTGGTATTGTGAATAGTGCTGCAATAAACATATGTGTGCATGTGTCTTGATAGTAGAATGATTTGTAATCCTTTGGGTATATACCCAGTCATGGGATTGCTGGGTCAAATGGTATTTCTGGTTCTAGAACCTTGAGGAATTGCCGTACTGTCTTCCACAATGGTTGAACTAACTTACACTCACCAACAGTGTAAGAGCGTCCCTATTTCTCCACATCCTCTTCAGCATCTGTTCTTTCCTGACTTTTTAATGATCGCCATTCTAACTGATGTGAGATGGTATCTCATTGTGGTTTTGATTTGCATATCTCTAATGACCAGTGATGATGAGGTGTTTTTCATGTTTGTTGACCACATAAATGTCTTCTTTTGAAAAGTGTCTGTTCATATCCTTTACCTACTTTTTGATGAGGTTGTTTGTTTTTTTTCTTGTAAATTTGTTTAAGTTCCTTGTAGATTCTGGGTATTAGCCCTTTGCCAGATGCATAGATTGCAAATTTTATATGTCAAATCTTCCATTGAGGATCGCATTTTTCAGTATGAAGAACAAAATTTGGAATTTTTTTTAAATGAAAGCATATAGTAAGAAAAGACTTTTTAACGCTAAAAAAGCCTTTATTTTCTTAAAATGACAACTTCATTAGAATTTATTTGACATATAATTTCAGACTCATAAACTTATTTCTTATGCCCTTTGGCAAACAACAGGTTTTAATGAAAAATAAATGCTTTTGAAGGTAATATTTATTTTCTCTCTGGATGCTTTTAAAATCTTCTCTATGTTTTTTGGTTTTCTGTAGTTTTACTATAATATGGATAGATGTGAATGAATTTTTTCTTATTTAACTTGCTTTGGATACGTTGGATATCCTGATTCTCTATTTTGTTGTTTTTCACTATTTCTCAATACTCTGTCATTATCTCTTTGAGTATTTTTTCCTGTCATTCTTTCCCATCTTTTTCTGAAACTTTGATTAGATGTATACTAGACCGTCACGTTTTAGCCTTCATCTCCCAACCTTTCATTCAGAGTTTCTACTTCTTCAGTCTAGCCTGAATTCTGAATGATGTATTTTAAGGATTTACATATCAGTTAATTAGTTAAGTATCTTTATTTGTGTCTAAACTGTATTAAACCTATAATATAATTTTTTTCACAAATCTACTTGATCATTTTTATGTCTCATTTTTATTTTTTATATGAAAGTTCCTTTTCCTTAGTTAAACATAATATGTACACTTTCTTCATGTGTCCACTAATGGATATATGACTGTAACATTTGTCCACTAGTTTTAATATCTAGACTGAACAGCTAATCCTGTTGTCTGTCATTTCTTCTAGTTCTCACTTTGCTGCTGTTATCTGAAGTATTTTTTTGTTATTTTGTCTGCCTGCTCATATTTCTTACAAATTAACCCATGGGAATTCTTTGAGGCCTGGGTTGAAATTGTGCTCCCCCAGAGAAAATTTGTATTTGTTTTGTCAGGTGCCTAAAGGAACTATTAAAACAGGCCTTCCTTACATTACTCAGATTGAAGGTTTCCAGACAATCTAGGCTGGAATCCCATGCATATTTGTTAATTCTCAGGAGGAAATTTTGTCCCTTAAGTATCAATGTTTGAGAGTAGAGAGGTAGGCTTATCTCTAGTTCACCCGTACCCTGAGAGAGCGGCTCTTTAGGGGCCAGTTTTACACACAGGTGGGCCTCCTATTAGACTCCTTTCCGTCACTCTTCTGCTAGATTATTCCACAGTGTAGAATATGTGAGCTTTGTATCAAGTCTCCCATGTTCTGCCAGGCCATGAAAATCAAAGGCCATTTTCCTCTGTGTTGGCAAAGCAACCAAGGAGAAAGCGATTTCAGTTCTTTGCTTCTCTTTCTAGGTTCTCATCTTTATTCACCTTCATTTAGATTTTGGACTCTCTCTGAATAGTCCCTGCTTTTGGCATCTATTAACTGAAAATTAGTTGCTTAAAAAAACTTTTCTATTGAAGGTTAATCATGATATCTGTTTATTATGCTACAAGAAATAATATTCTCCCTGTGGAATTCAATTTTTTTATTTTAATAAAGTTATAGTTAAAATAGAAGGAAGTGGGATTTTACGTTTTTCATCCAATCATTGGTGCTCTTATTTTTACGTAAAGAAAAGTAACACATCTGTTCTTTGCTTAACGTGATTCACTAACGTTTTACAAAGGCACCTTCAATGAACATGAGTTAAGCTCTTACTGCATGCCAAACTTTGTGCTCTTCCTGTTCAAATACATTATCTCAATAGATTTAATCTTCAGAGATAAAGGATTCAAGGGCTAATCTATATATTAAGATGCAAAAACCAGATCTCCCTGGTTTGAGAGGTGAAAGAGTGGAATGAGCACTGACCCTCTCATTGTCAGGGAAATGTGAAGTCAATAAGATGCATGAGATGATTGAGATACCTTTGAGAAGAATTTTGTTAGTACTGAGCTTCTGTGTTCTTTCAAGCTTTGGACGTGAATGTCTAGAAGAATGGAACAAACGGGAAACCATTGACTCAGAACCAGAAAGCCAGAGCCCTCATTTTCTCTCCATCTCTCACAAGCTCTGTGAACCCAGGCAAAACCTTAACTCTGTAAGCCTTGGATTTCTTCATCGGAAAAAGAAATACAATAACTTCTACCAATTTTCTCCACCATCTTTCATATGCCCATGGTTGAAGTAGCAGAACATTTGATCATGAAGATAGATGACTACGGCTGCTGTGACAAGAGATTATGTGAGAAGAGATTAAGCCTTGAAATCAACCAGACCACAGTTCCAATCTTTTCTCTGCTAGATAAGAGTTACGTGATATAATGTATGTAAAGCACATGAGAAATATGTGGCATTGCATGCCACTTAATTTTTAGTTCTTTGATCTTGGAGTCCTAAGACAATAACAGCTCCAGCATATAATGGCATTTGAGACACAGATAAACTGGTTAGTTTCATCTATTACATAAAAGAGATAATAATATATGTCTCACAAGACTGGTCCCCCGATGCCATTTGAGATAGTACATGGGAAAGGTCTTAATCACTTCAAAAGGAGTATAAATATGAGATATCTCATTACGTGGTAATTTGTACAGTGAGATATTTAGCTAAGAATATCAGTAAAAAGATAGGGAGTCTGTCCTATAACACCAGGATGCAAGTGAAATATGAGGCATGATTCCAGTTTTTTCTGGTTTCCAGCCTATGTAGAAGGTGAATCTTCAGGGTCTGTTAGTGTCCAGAGATGAGTCACAGTGAAATCAGTGGATTTAACACAATTAGTTGTAGTGGAATGAGCACTGACCTAGAATCTGGAAATCCAGGTTTCAGTTCAGAATCTATGGCAACTTTCTGAGGATAAGAGGAGGAGCATCTATGGGACTTAGGGCATAATATATCTATGTTTATCAGTCTTGCATAGCCATCACCTACAATAGTGTCTTTCATGGGTCAGCTGAATGAACAAGTGAAACATTTTTTTTACAGTTTGTTTTCCCTCTGTAAAATAGTGATTATAATGCCTACCTCTTGGAATTACTTGGATATATAGGAAAGGCCTCACCCAGGACATAGTGGTTACTTAATATAGAGTACTTCCCTCCCTGAACTGCTAATAAGAATCTCATATCTGTATCCTAGGTGGATTTAATATGACTTCTTTTTCTACAAGTCAGAGCTCAATCATATGTCCCTAAAATAAGTGCTCTTCCAACTCCAAAAAGCTATGTCTTAAATTCCCTTCTTGTTCTTCACTGGAATTAATTTCAACAAATAAAAGAAAATGAACAGATTCCGCTAGCAAAACTCAAAATCCAAAGGAGACACATGTATAACTATTTCCCAGTCTTCAAAGACTTCAAAATCCACCAGCTCAGATGCCTCATAAAAAGTAATAATATAGGAGACAGAAACTGAAAATGTCCAAGGACCTCCAACAAGCCTGAGATTCTGTGATAGCAGGTACTAAGTCCCCACTTTTCACCAGATAGTCACAGAGGGAAATGGTTGAGAAAATGAATGATCTCTTGATACATAACAAGTTTTTGTGGTAACTTCAGGGCCAGCCTATGATGAGCTATGATTTCTGTATCACATAGAGACTGGACCCACTTAGTAGGGGTTAATGAAGTAAGACTCAGCCCCTATCCCTGAGTATATGAAAGTCTATGGGGGTCTGGAAGGCACACAAATGACAGCATCGCCTGGGAAACACAAGGATAGAGATGTATACAATGTTCAGTGATGGCAACAAAAAGAATGTGGCAAAAACCTACCCAAGGATAGGCTGTCTTGAAGACATATTTCTTCAGTGGAGTCTTAACAGCAAAAGTCTTGGTTCAGCAATTTCTTCCTGTTGCCAAATCTATGGCTGTGAAATCATGCACAGTTTGTTCACAGAGTTGCTCTAGGAACATGTGCATAAAGTTGATCTTAAGGGATAATGAATAGTTAAGAATAATGGTTTGAATGTGTGTGTTTGCTCTCCTGCGGAATATAGGCAGTTACATTTACCCATGATTATGTTCAGGCTTACATACAAGGGGAAAAAAAAGAGCAGGTGAGAGAAGAAAGCCCTTCTCTATCTTGATTGCAGTGTGGCTGGGACGTTGCACTCTGTGCCAAGAAGCACACAGCTTGGTGGCCCACTTCTGTCTTCTCCATTTCTGTCTTTCACAGGCCAGTTTCACTGGCACTGAGGAATTTCTTCCTGGCAAAATGAATTTTCTTGGGCGCATCTGCTCCAAAGCTGATAATATGTCTTGGAAACCCGTTATCAGGCCATTTCTCTTTGCACATCAAATCTTGGGTCTATTTCCTGAGCTGACACATAAGTGACATAGACTGCCCCTTAAAATGCCAAAGCTCTCTGGATTTAAAAATAAACCTTAACCTTACAAAATTCAGCCTTTAGTTCTCTTTGGGTTGTGTTTTATTTAAAAGAAGCGTTGAAGTTAATGGAAATGCAATTCGAATTTGAAAATTTTTTAAACTTGTTAATTGGTATATAATAATTTTACATATTTTGAGAGTATAGGTGATATTTTGATACAGGTATACAAGGCATAATGGTCAAATCAAGGTAATTCACATACCCACACTCAAATTGAAATTTAAATTAAAGTCCTCCATAACTTGCTCACCCACCATTGTTAACATTTTGGTGTTATTTCTTTCCAGGCTTTCTTCCATTCAAAATATTAGATTACCCCCATATATAAATCATATTTTGCAAAATTGGGATTTTACTGTTCATATATTTTTGTAGCTGCCCTTTTTCTTTGATAAAAAATGGGCATCTGCTTGGATAAATAAATAGAATTCACAAGCCCATTAAAAAATCAAGGTAATTGGGATATCCATCACCTCAAACATTTATCTTTTCTTTGTGTAGGGAACATTAAAATTCTTCTCTTCTAGCTACTTTGAAACATACAATAAATTACTGTTAACTCTAATTTCCCTACTGTACTCTTGAATACTAGAACTTACTTCGTCTATCTAACTGTATTTTAGTACCCATTAACCAACTTCTCTTCAAAGGAGGTATCTACACATACAGTTTTAATGAATGTTTATCTATGTGTGCATATGTGCCATTTTGTAAGTACCTACTATGTACCTGGTACATATATTATGGTATAAGCTAATCTTAAATATTGAATAAGATTAAATATATTATTATATTTAAAGTAAATGATTAGGCAGTTAAGTATGTAAATTCATGTCTATCTGACTTAAGCACTTGTGTCATTTCTATTTAAGCATGGAGATTTATAAGGTTCTTACCCTCCGAAAGGAAAGGAATGGATATTTCAGGATGAGTATAGAATCTCAAAACAATAGGGTTAAAAGTTCTCTGAAAGCACATTTATTCACTTTACAGGCATTTAGTGAGCTCTATAGTATGGGCTGGGCAATGACTAGACTCTGAGGACAGTGACATGAAATGTCTCCCTCTGTCCATCATCATTCATTTATGTCTTCACATCATACTATTAGCTGCTAGAGGCAGCGAAGCTCAAGGCTGAGACATAGGATGGATGCTTGACATTGCAGGGGACAGCTACTTAAGGCTAGAGTGGAATCCCAGAGAGGAAGGAGATCAGGGAAGGCTTTTTGGAATAAGTATTTATTTTCACTATTCACCCCACTTCCTTTAATGACTCCAGGTCAACCCATAAATGTATTTCAAGATTCAAACACAGAAAGAGCAAACAGTATATGTAAGTGCAGGGAGACACCGGATGCTTACCCAGCTATGAACTGGGATCTTCTAAGCCTTGAGATCTAGCTAAGATTGGCATAAACGCCCTTTTCATTCTTTGTAGAAATTTGAAGTCCTACTTAAGAAGTATATGAATCCCCAGCATAAGTATCCTCTCATAAATATCTCTGGTTCAGAGTGCAGGGCAGGAATTGAGAAGCAGCAGAAAAACTGACTTCACTCAATTTCTTGCTGAGCCGTATTGAAGTCAGTGAGAAAAGGAAAATCAGTAATACGGATCCTGTTTTTGTTTTAAAATTTGATTTTTATTATGAATTGTTTGCATTAATGTTATTTTTTTAATATTGCATTCATTTTCATTACTGGCATTGTTTGGTGCCCTCTTAAATTTTGCTATCAATGCAAGGGCCTCATGTGTCTCACCCTGTTCTTCTGCCTGAGCCTCCACTATATTCTGGGTTGCACAGTGTAGACCGCCTGAGCTCAAACCTAGGTTCTGCCTTCTACTAGCTGGGAAAGAATTTACATGCGACCAAACCTCAGTGTGTCTCACTTTTCTCATCTATAAAATGGAGATAATAACAGCACCATATTTTTCAGTTGTGAGGTTTAACCGAGTCCATACATGGAATGTGGTAGGAGAGAACCAAACACCTAGAAAGAACAGTTGTCAGTTATTATGAAGGCACCTAAATAAATATGAGCAATCATTGCTCTTTTGTCCTCCCCTCCCACTATAGCAATAACCAAGACAAGCAAAGCTTTGTCTTTGTATATAAAGCAAAGCTTGTGCCTGAAGATTTAGGAGTAACACTGAATGGAAATATGCTCTACACCTGAAACAACTTAAATCACCCAACAGACACATTCATTCCTTGTGACTACTTCCCACGAGGCTCCGCCCCTCAGTATGAGCCATACTCAGCTTCCTGACATTCCACGGGCTCCCCTTTCTCCCTTCACTAGGTATCCTTCTTGCCCCCTTGCCCCATGTTGCCGAAATTCGTCTCCATATTATGCAGAACACTTTGATTTTCTCTAGCCCTTTCTTCAAAAATCAGTTTCAGGCCTGCATGCATAGGCAAGCTCACTGAGATTCACAATAGAGAAAAGGAATTTCCATGTAACATGATCTAGGGAACCACAGTTATAAACCATCTAAGAGCATAAAATAATTGAGGAACATAAGATATTTGATGTGGTTGGGGCCCAAAGATGTCATGGTGGAATTTCCCTCTGGGACATTTGGACATGTATTTGTGACACTGAGAGTTTACAACTGAATTGGTATTTTGGCATAAACTAAGTTTGAACTCTGATTGGGGGTATATTAGAAAGTGTGATAGTATGATAGTCTCATGTGTGAGAGTGGGGATACTGGCTTAGCCCCTCCCTCATCCACCCTGTACCGATCCTCTGTTATTATGCACCTGAGCGTGGCTGCATATCTTCTTCCCAGTGTATTCTCCTTTGTCACTTCAGCACCTATCCTTGTGGAAGCAGGAAGTTACGAGATAGAAGCAGCAGGCAAAAGAAAGGAAAACAGTCACTATCAGGCAACCATGATAGACTATTTTCTTACTTCTGAACTGTAGGCATCATCAGGACAAGGACTGTGTCTCTCTTGGTCATTATTTTATGCATCCCAAGTATATAACACCAATCCCGGTTCAGAGTAGACATCCAAGAGACATTCTGTTAATTGATTATTGCTAGAGCAATTGATTAAAAGTTGAACAGAAACTAAAGATGGTATCTCATGAGTGTGAAGTCATATGAGCTTCTTCCTCTGCAGCCATCACAGGGAGGAGTAAATACAAAGAACTATTTGTAACTTCCAGGAAGATTCATTCTTCTCCAGGTGACGTAAGTTAGAAACACAGCCAGCAGACAAAACGTGAAGGCGAGGGTCACATACAGCCAAGACCCAGAACACTTACATCCTGAAACTGAACTGCACGGTTTTAAGTATCATGTCTATTTTTCCATTTGTCTGTCTGTCTGTATGTGTGCATATATATAGCCTGTTTTGTTCTAGGTAGATGCATCTGTCATCCATCAATACAGATTTACCAAATACCAACTAAGATAAGCATTAAAAAATGGCGACTTATGGCTTTGAAGCAGTTAACATTTGAAATGACCATCAGTGTTCACTATTTTACATACCCTTCCCAGAAGCTCTAAAGGAATTTTAGGGCAAACATAATTATTACCATTTTAGAGTTGAGACAATGGAGGATTAAAGAAGTTAGATGACTTTCCCAGCTACCCAGCTATTAAATGACAGTGCACCCAGTGAGTTAGGTTGGGTCATTGTTGTTTACATTGTTTTATTTTTCCCCCTTTTTTGGCATATAGATGAAGAAACTGCAGGGCAAAGTTTTCATGACTTACCCACATGCATACAGGTCCAAGATGCACTAGCACAGACAGATGACCAGGTTTTTCTTTCTAATGCTCATTCTGTCTTCTCTCTCCTCATTCTTTCCTCCCTGCTTCTATCCTTATGGTCCACTCTGCCTAGAAAGACCTCCTCTCCCCAACTGGTCTACCTTTAGGGTATAAATTAAATGACTCTCCAGAAAAAAAAATGTTCCTTATTCTCTGAACTTCAAGGAACATCCTCTCTGTGCCTGTTTTCTCTCCTTTGCATTGTTTCCTGTTGCCTTGGCCTTTCAATCAGAAGCTCCCTGAGGGCAAGTGCAATATCTCGGCCATCTCTGCATGATGCAGCACAATTCTGAGACTTGTCAGACATGTGGCAGGTGGAACTGGAGATGAAGTAAGAGTGTGTATGGCACTGTATGCTGAAAATAATAAAGGATGCTATGTATGTCCAATTTGTGTATTTATTTTTACTTTAATTTATGCCTTTGCCTTTATTGAAATTGACTTACACAGTTTGTTTCTCATACATTAGGTAGATGTTTTAGTCCATTTTCACACTGCTGATAAAGACATACACGAGACTCGGTAATTTATAAAGAAAAAGAGGTTTAATGGACTAACAGTTCCACATAGCTGGGGAGACCTCACAATCATGGTGGAAAGGAGAAAGGCACACATTACATGGTGGCAGGCAAGAGAGAATGAGAACCAAGCAAAAGGGGAAACCCTTTGTAAAACCATCAGATCTCATGAGACTTAATCACTACCATGAGAACAGTATGGGGGAAACCACCCCCATGATTCAATTATCTCCAACTGGGTCCCTCCCACAATACGTGAGAATTATGGGAGCTACAATTCAAGATGAGATTTGGGTAGGGACACAGCCAAACCATATCAGTAGGAGAGTTGTATTTTTGAGAGTGCCAAGTTAATGGATGATGTACTTGAAGGATGCATTTTTGTCATTTATGTGTTTATTCACTTATTCATTCAGAAGAAGAGGTCTGAAAGCTAAGAGCTGTCTATATGCAGCACTCCCAGCAACTGGGGGAATACATCTCTTAGTCCCAAAGGGGTTCTGGGCAGCACATCACAGTACAGTATCCACTACAGTCTTGGCATAACGTTTGGATTCTATCCCAAGGGCAATGGGGTCTCCACTGGAGTGAGAGTATTTTCTGCAGTTTACCCTTCACTCCACGTAAGCTCCTCTTCCTGCTGAAGTCATTCTGCATCCTTAGTGCAGACCCAGATTATTAGAAACCCCAATGATGGGAACCACCTGCTGTCTCTCTACCTCCACTGAGGCTACTGCTTCAACCAGCAAAACCCCAGTAACAACATTCCCACTCCCCATCCCTTTCATACCAGTCCTCCAGCCCCAGGAGGCCTGTGAAACCCCACTGAGTAAGCCTCCCCACACCCCAAGCAAAACTCCCAGCCTCCCTCCAACTGTCCCTCAGGAGGCCTGTTCTTCTCTACTTAAGGGTCAAAATCATGCTAGAAAGTTTAAACATGACTCCCTGTATTCTCCCACAGCTAAAACACACCCAAGGCAAAAATCCTACATTCTGATCCAATGCTTTAATTTTTTTACATGAAAAATATCCCTGACATGCTCAGCGGTTGAGGGTTGGGCAAGCTTCCAGAGGCAGCTGCCACGAGGCCCCCTTCACTGTGGCTTCACTTCTAGCTATAGCAAAGGTCTGCCTCTGAAGCTTGAAACACAGGCTCCCAGGTGAGCACTTCCTGCTGGCTTCCAGCATCTGCTTTTCATCTGCCTATAAGTAGGTTTCACGTTGCTGTTTATAGTTCTTGCTACAAGGACAGTTCCTGGGCAAGGAAGCAGAAGCCTGCGGTGCTTGGGAGAAGGCAGAAGTGTGATGATGGAAGAGGAAGAACAATAGTAACAGCTCACACTAGTGCAGCCCTTCCTAGTCTGCATCTCGAGTCTGGTGATGTGAGTAATAGCCTGGCCATAGGATCCACATTTTGTCAAGGAAGTGGAAGTGAAGAATGTTCATGCGGTTTCCTTAATGTTGCACAGCAGTTAGCAATAGAGGAAGAATTATAATACACAAGGTGTATGTGTGTGTTATGTGTGTGTGTGACACAGAGAGGGAGATACTTTTAAGACCTCTTCAAAAATGTTAGTCCAGGCCAGGTGCAATGGCTCACGCCTGTAATCCCAGCACTCTGGGAGACCGATGCGGGAGGATCACCTGAGGTCAGGAGTTCGAGACCAGCCTGGCCAAGATGGCGAAACCCCCGCCTCTACAAAAAATACAAAAGTTAGTTGGGCGTGCTGGTGCATGCCTATAATCCCAGCTACTTGGGAGGCTGAGGCAGGAGAATCGCTTGAACTCAGGAGGCTGAGGTTGCAGTGAGCTGAGATCGTGCCACTGCACTCCAGCCTGGCGACAGAGTAATACTCTGCCTCAAAAAAAAAAGAGACAAAAAAAAAAATGTTAGTCCATTGTCCTCCTCCATGCAACAATGCTCTAAATAACCTCTTTGGCAGAGGCTTCAGAAACAAGAAGCGTACTCATTGTGTTGAAAGTTAGACTGTAGTGTTATTGATTCAAATGACTGAAGAACAATGATCCACCATCAAACTGAAAATAGAAAGTAGTGTGGTCT
Organism: Pan troglodytes; assembly: GCF_028858775.2. Lineage (NCBI taxonomy): Eukaryota > Metazoa > Chordata > Mammalia > Primates > Hominidae > Pan > Pan troglodytes. The sequence goes on along the minus strand of NC_072401.2, from coordinate 11,111,644 downwards.
AGGGAAACAAAGCCCAGACATTAGAAATTGGGCACCTCTGGAGTTGAGTCTTAGTTATATTCCACTTTATGTGCGTCATGGAAGAAATAACTTCACATTGCAATGCCTCCAGTGATTCACCAATGCAGTAATTTCTTTCACAAGAGAATATTTGTCAGGCATTCAGAGCAGCACCACCCAACAGACCTTTCTGTGATGATGGAAATGTTCTAAATCCAATATGGTAGCTGTTTGCCACATGTGGCTACTGAGAACTTAAAAATGTGACTAGTACAACTGAGGAACTTAATTTTTATTCATTTTTAAATGTTTAATTAATTTTAAGTTATATTTAAGTAGCCACATGAACTCATGGCTACCATATTGGAGAGTAAAGATCTAGAAACTGCTAATTCATGGTCTTATATGTTCTCCATGACTTATATAAAGCAGAAAATCTTTTCGTTTTGTGGATGAGGAAACTGAGGCCCAGAGGAAATCCCACTAGGCTCTCATAGGGGTGTCTCATGCCATTAGTTGGTTCCCAAGCTGAGAGCTATAGGCAGCCCCCTCTCACCCAGCCCAGCAGGACATATACAAGCCCTAAAGCCAGTTGATCATTGCCTGAGCAGAGAAAGTGCTTTGCACAATGAGCCAAAGCCACTGACAAAGCATTATTCATTGTGTCAGTGCTGAGGCATCCTGTCTAAACAATTTCTGTCACCAGCAGGAGAGGTTGGCTGGGTAAAAGACTCAGAGCCATTCAGTCAGTTTCATGCAGCCTTACTCAGCAGTGCAAGAAAGGGCCTGAAACTTGACATTAGACTCTTTCCGTATTGGCCAGAAATGTCTCTAACTCGCCAGGTAAAGAATATTCTGAAATGCCCACTTCAGTACAATGATTTGGGGTCTTAAAAGATGTCTTCTGGAAGGCATCTGATATGAGCCAAACTGTGTCCCATAAATATGCATATGCTGAAGCCCTAACCCCCAGCATCGCAGAATGTGACTGCATTTGGAGACAGAGGTAACTAATTTCAAATGAGACCATTAAGTTGGCCTCTAAGCCAATGTGACTGATGTCCTTATGAAAAGAAGAAATTTGGGCACAGATATTCAGAGGGGACCATGTAAAAACACAGAAATAAGACAGCCAGCTACAAGCCAAAGAGAATGGCCTTGATCCCAGATTTCTCGCCTCCAGAATCATGAGATAATAAATATCTCTTGTTTAAGCCACCCAGTCTGTGGTTCTCTCCTATGGCAAGCCCAAGCAAACTAATACAGTGTTTATTTGATAAATCTCTCCAAATGATTCTAGCAAGAAACACAGGTGGGCAACTCTAGCTTTAATTCATCAAGGAATGACAATCATAGTAACACCAGTGTCAATAACAACCACAAAAAATGAAAGCATTATAGATTTTCACAATTAATATAACACTGTCACACACATTTTCAAGTTCACAGAGTCTATATTTAATAAAGCCGAATCACAAATACTAGTTCCTAGACTCCTCAATCCTGGGCAAATTCCATGTCATCATTTCATATATCTGCTTTTCGCCAAAGCCACCTTTGATTCAGGGTGACCATATTGCCCAAATTTCCTAAGGCTGTTCATGTGCATGCTGTTTTCCCAGAGTAATTATTAGTAGAGCCCCCTTTCACTCTCAAAAGCATCTGGATGCACACAATTTATTACACAGGCATCCTACATATAAGCTACATTTAATAGTGAAAATTTTCCCAGGGTGGTTACGAATCCTGAGTAGAGCATAGTGGCTGTCAGTATGGTAAGGAAATGTCTCTCTGCAGTCGGTGTTCTCACAGGCACCCCTGTGGGTGCAGACACAGGCTGAATGTCAGGCCGTGGTGTAGAAAACATGATACAGTTCGGAGCTACATTCAGGAGACCAGTGCCTTGGTTTGGACCTGCCACTGGCTTGCAGGGGGAGCATAGGTAAAATGAGACAATTAAACTAGATGACCCTGTGCTCACTCCAGCTTTAATTTTCTGGTTAATTCAATAATCACTTAATGTGTTTAAGGGACTCTTTAAGAGAGTAGGCAATTAAAGAGGAATGATTGGCCGGGCGCAGAATGATGGCTCACGCCTGTAATCCCAGCACTTTGGGAGGCTGAGGCGGGCGAATCACAAATTCAGGAGATCGAGACCATCCTGGCTAACACGGTGAAACCCCATCTCTACTAAAACTACAAAAAAAAAAAAATTAGCTGGGCCTGGTGGCGGGCACCTGTAGTCCCAGCTACTCGGGAGGCTGAGGCAGGAGAATGGCATGAACCAAGGAGGCGGAGCTTGCAGTGAGCCAAAATCACACCACTACACTCCAGCCTGGGCAAGAGAGTGAGACTCTGTCTCAAAAAAAAAAAAAAAAAAAAAAAAAAGGAGGAATGGTGGGCATGTTCCAGGAGCTGGGAGTCTTTTGGAGAGGTAGGACATACATGTGATTCTAATGTTTTGCTCCAAAACATCTGAAGTATGTATTAATTTGTGACAGTAAGAAACGACCCTGCCAAAAAAAAAAAAAAAACTCTTTTTATTGTTGCTTATCACATAAAGGTCTATTTTTTGTTCTCACAAAGCTTTTTGTGAGTACAGCAATTTTCCAGGGCAGATATCTTCCAAGCAGTGATACAAAGGTTCCAATCTTGTAGCTTCCCCATCTGGAACAGGCATCTGAGGCTGGAGATGGAGAGCTAGGGAGTGATGGGTACAATACACTCCCTTTTGCTCAAGCCCTATTGTCTGGAACTAGTTGCATGGCCTTGCCTGAGGCTGGGAAATGTGGGAAAGTACATGGGTCTTCAATAAGCAATAAATGTCTTTGATGAGCAACCTCACAGAACCCAGAGAATGATAGAAACACGTTTATTTGCTCTTCTTGTGTCCTTCTTAGCAGCCTCTGCAGTCTATCTGCAATGGGCACTCGGGAGGCCCTGCTCCACACTGCAACACCTGTGTGCACAGAGCCATAGTGCCCAGCCCCTGGGGTTTCTCTCCTCAGAGTCACAAGTGTACTTGCAATTCAAAGAATGAGAGGGAGGCAGATATTTACAGTAGAGGGATATATTGGCATGATAGACGCTCTACTCTGAAGAACTGGGAAGACTTAAAAGACCTCGCCTACAAAAGCTTTGGTGGGAAGGACAAAGTGGGTGAGCAGTGACCACACAGCACCTTTAGAAGGCAACCTCCATCCTTCCAAATTCAGTTGCAATCAAGCATTTCAACCTCACAGATACAATGTCCTGCCTGCACACCCTAGCTCCAGACACATTCCCAAGTGCATGGTATGAGAGCTGTCTCCATGCCTTGGCGTGCTGCTATTCCTTCTGCTACACCCTCCTTCCCTCCTCCCCTCCCCTCTACCCAAGACCACTCAGGTCCCATGATTCATTTGCTTATATGTTTTCCTAGGACTGCCATAACAAATAGCCACAAACTGGGTGGCCTAAAACAACAGAAATGTATTTTCTTACAAATCAGGAGGCCAAAGTCTGAAATCAAGGTTGTGAGCAGGGCGATGTGCTCTCTCGTATCTTCCAGTATTTGCTGGACGTCCTTGGCATTCCTCCCCTTGCAGCTTCATTACTCCAATCTCTGCCTCTATCGTTACATGGCCATCTTTTCTCTCTGTGTCTTCACATGTGTTCCCTGCTCTGCGTGTGGTTCTCTCTGTGTCTGTTTTCATCTTATAAAGATACAAGTCATATTGGATTAAAGACCCACCCTACTCCAAGATGAATGGAACTTATATCTTAATTACTTCTGCAAAGACCCTATATCCAAATAAATTCACATTCACAATACCAGGGGTTTGGACTCCCAACACATCTTTTTGGAAGACACCACTCAATCTTGACAGTGTTTTGTAAGTCTACCCAGCCCCCATCAAGCAGAATTACTCCCTCCCACCTCTTGTCCTCATTAATCATAGATCGTCTATTTTGAGTATAGTGTTTGTTCCACGGCAGGAGTTAGTGGTTTGCACATCTCTCTTTCCCACTTTGTGAGAAAAGCAAATTGCAGAGAATGCGTCTTATGCACCATTTGCATCTCTCTAGCAGCATTCTTCACGATGCCTGATGCTGTGCAGAAGAGCGTAGTCTAGAAGAAAGAACACGGATTTTGGAGACAGGCATTCCTCTCAACCCCAAACCTGCCATCTCCTAGCCATGTAACTTTGGACAAGGTATCTAACCTATAAGCTCTTTCATGTCTTCATCTTTGAGATGGAATAATAACCCAATCCAACCCATTTAATTCATGAGAGGAATTTATTGGCTTAGAAAACTGAGATAGTCTAGAATGTATCTAGATTCATACAGAGCAATATGCAAAGATTTAAAGGACATCAGCAGGTCCCTCTGTCGCTCTCTTCCATTTTTTTGCTGATACTCTGCAGTATCAGCTTTATTTTCAGACAGTCGCTTTCCACATCCAGCACAGATGGTGGAGAGTATCTAAGTATATATCATTGGGAGAATATACTATCCCAAGGAGAGAAAAGGCCTCCTCTCTCTTGGCCAGAGCACGTACTGTACAGCTAAATTCTGGCCAAGAGATTAGTGTCAGAGGTGGACAGGGTCGATCAGTCTCTGCCGTAGGAAACGGGGCAATCTGATTACCCAGGCAGGATCTCCTGACACTTCACTGTCAGGAGAGGCAGAACATGTGACTGAGAGCCCTACCAGTTGAGGAAGTTGCCGGTCACAATGGGGCAGTCAAAATGAGCAACATACGTCTAATACAGAATGTCGGAAACTCAGGAAAAGCAGAAAGCTTCATAAACCTGTTGTAGTATCCAAATTCTCTCACTAAATTCTTGTCAAAATACTGAATGCTTAAATAAGTAAATTAATATAGCACTTGACCAGTTAGTAAAAATGTCATCAATCTAGAAACCAGGTTAGAAGATGCTTCATAAGATTGTTATCTCTTTTGAAAGGGGAAATAGCCAAAGGGCTGTTATAATGGGAAAAGCCCTACACCTGGAATCAGGAGGGCCAGGATGCCCACCTGCTCTTCAACTAAGGAGCCATGCAAGGGGGAGAGGCCTTTTCTCTCTCTGGTCCTCAGTTTCTGCCCAGAAGTCCCAGTCCCAGTCCAACTGCTCATTTTACCAAAGATTTTTTTTCCAGCAATGATATTCTCAGATCCTTCCTCACCTCTAATGACTTTCACTAATCTGAATGAACCTGAAGGGAAAAGCCAAATTGTTCTCCAGGAGGTTTGCATAGGAGGGAAGCAAAAAAGCTTCAGAAGGCTGAGCAGTGACAGGTATTTCAAAACACCGAAGTTAGACTGGGAAACCTGGAAATGCAGAGGTGCCTCTGAGAGGCAATAGGGCAACTGAAAGTACTTAGAGTAATTAGCGCTAAAAATTCAGTCTTTCAGTGCACAGTGTAAGCCCAGTAGGCAGAATCTAGGCTGCTGGTTTCTTTGCTCTTCCTTAGATCAAATGTGGAGAGGTAGAAAGCATGAAGCTTGAGTTGCAAGGGAAATGACAGGCAAATGAAATAAAGAGAACTAATTAACTTCAGCCTCATTCCCCAGATTACGAAGAGCCGAGCGCACACAGCAAGCTGGCTGGGAAGCTGGGAAACAGTGGGGTCTCCAGCCTTGCCCACTGACTCGGTGCTAACGTGGGGGACACCTCCCAAAATGACCACCCAGGTGTCTCCTTTTATATCCAAAACTTCCTTTGGAAAAAGGCCACTTTTTCAGGGCAAATATTTAACCTTCCTCCCCTAGGCTCTACTCTGTGCCTCTTCTCTTCTTATGGGCCTTACTAATGACCCTGATGGACTCTGTTTCTCTTCTCTGAGCTCTGGCACCTTAAAAATGCAAGTATTATCCAAGGGGAGTGACTTCAACATGATGACAAAGGGAATGGCTCAGGGTGAGCCCATCAGTCGGCACCCAGCTCTACCTGTGTGATCTTATACAGGGGGCTTAACTATGCTGAATCTCATTTTCCTTGTCTGTAAAATGGGAGTTCTCATTCTGACCTCACTAGTTGGCCTAAGTATTAATGGGAACTCAGTGCATAGCTATTACCATTATGCAACTGAGCACCCAACATTGTTTAGCCTTTTCCAGTACAACCAACCACAAAGGGCTGATATAGGGAACAAATGAAATATTGTATGTGAAAGTGCATAACAATATCTAGCACTGATTATGGCAATAGTATGATTGCCAATTCTATTACCATTATGAGTGACAGATTCTGTCTGCTTCTGTATATACAGCCCAATTACATTTGTACTGTTTGGTATGGTATGGAGCAGTTATAAATAAGTGAAGTACAAGGATGACAGAATTCTTGCTCTTTGGAGACCTTGCAGATAGACACCTACGAGCACTGGTTCTAGGCTCAGATGTTCCTGGATTAGGCATGGGTCTCTGTCAAATTGCGTCTCTCATTTTCTTCACCTGCAAACCATGATCACAATTAAATTCACCATATAGGGAATGGGAATTAAATGGGAGAATGTAGATGAAGCGTTAACCTATCATCTGGCACAGAGTAAGCGTTCAATAAATCTGTGCTCGCGTCAGATGCTCTGGGAAAGCTGCAGCCCATCAGTCGCAACAAAGCTGATGAAGATGGTAACACATGCACAAAGAATAACGCTGTCGACTTGAGAGAATGCACGTTCTCTAAACTTAAAAACTTTTAGCTTTGATTCTATAAGGGAAAGGAATTTCCAAATTTAAAATTTTCCAGGCCAGGTGTGGTGGCTGATGCCGTAATCCCAGCACTTTGGGAGGCCGCGGCGGGCAGATCACCTGAGGTCAGGAGTTCGAGACCAGCCTGACCAACCTGGCAAAACCCCATCTCTACTAAAAATACAAAAATTAGCCTAGTGTGGTAGCACATGCCTGTAATCCCAGATACTCAGGAGGCTGAGACAGGAGAATTGCTTGAACCCAGGAGGCAGAAGTTGTAGTGAGCTGAGATCACGCCCCTGCACTCTGGCCTGGTTGACAGGCCTCAGTCAAAATAAGAAAAAATGCTTACCTTTTCTCTGTCTCAAAATAAGATAAAATGCTTCTGTTATGAGTTAGCTAGCAGCCTCATCTGCTTATTTGGGCCAATTTTGAGGTATTTTTAAATAGTATTTAGTTCCTAATACATGACGAATGCAAAAGTAGTGAGAGCATTGAAAATTGTGCAAATGAAAATTGAGAATTTTTCTGTGAAAACTGAATAAAAATGACAAAAGTAACATGAGTGTGTGGCATGATCTTTTCAATAGTAAGAACATTCTTGAAGACAAAGAGTAAGTCTGTTGTGTTTAAAAAGGGGGGCAATGTGCACCAATGGCATTTAGCAAGAGATGAGCTGAAGTGAATGTCAGGCACTAGGCTAGACCTAGGGGTACAATGATGCACAAAAAAAGATGACCCTGCCCTTGTGGCATTTCAACTTAGTACAGGAAATGAATATTCCACGAATAGTCACACAAAGGTTGTAGATGTTAAATGAAAGTTGTATAGTCTGATATGCGTGGGACACTGTGCATGTTGCCTGGGCAGAATTAGAAGTCCCTCCCCCTCTCCTGATGTATTCCTGTTGAATTCCTGCTAAGGGCTGAGGACATTGTCTTCACATTTTGTGGGCTTGGAGATAGAAAAAGATGATGGTGGACATGGCAGAGGTCAGATGGAGAGAGGTGGAAAGACTCAAGATAGTTTGGAGGGAAAATCTCCAGCATTGGTTATGAACTGGTCCAGAGGCATGAGATGGTCAAGCACGATGCCTGGACACTCGTACTGTACAACTGGGGAAAAGAAGTTGCCATTCACTGAACCAAGGAAGTCTGGGAAGACGGAGTTTTGAATGTTAAGAGTTACATTTTGGATATTTTAAATTTTACATGCTTATCAGTCATCCAATTAGAGATAGCAGGTGAACACCCTAGACAAGAGCTATTCATGCCTTCAGCCACCATGTTATACTGCAACTCAATCTGTAAATCAGGTAATTCGCACCTTGAGCCTTCTATTTCAGAAACAGGGGTAGGTGTTTAAATAAAAAGACAGACCTCAAAAAAAGACACATTTGAATCCTTACCCAATTGTCCAATAGCTGTGTGACCTCTGAAGGAGAATTGAGAAAATCCTTTTGCCTGTGTGAGCTTCACTAAAAAGTAAAGGTAACTTCTATGTCATAGAGTTGCTTTGAGACTAAAAAGAACATTTTCTAATTGGCAGACACTACAATTGAAATATTTTCCCTTTCACTTGTTCGTTTCCCTTTCTCTCCTCTATATCTTGGTTACTTGGTAATGAGGCTAGAATGAATTAATATTAGACATGAATCAAAGATTACTGAAATTGTTCTGTAATGTTTAAAATTATTTGCTTTACCCCTAGTTCCTGACCATTGCATATACATGTCTAGATTAACTGATCGATCAACTGCCTATCCACCAAGGGTCCTCATCTTATTTTCACATAATGCAAAGATCTGCAAAACTTACAGCTGCCTGTAATTGTGATCTTTCCTCCCCTGTCATTTCATTTCTTTCTTTCTTGGTCTGAGCATCTGGGGCAAAGGCAATATTTCCTCTCCCACCTATCTCTGGTTTCCAGCCTTCTACTTACCGAGTGCCACCTATCCTAGAACAGAACATCATTAAATGACTTCCCACAGAAGGCAACTGGAGTACTCAGCCTTTATGAGAGAGGACACATAACTTAGACACTTGAATGTGCTTTTCAATCAATATGCTCTGGGCAGCAGTCACTCAGACTCTGCCTAGAACCTGTAGAGCTCTTCGGGGCTGACCTCACCATATTTACCCAAAGACTGCTAGACATCAGGAGGAGCAGGAGAGACACAGAAGGCCAAAAGAGAAGGTTTCTTTAAGCTATGCAAGTGGATCCAGAAATGCTGATTCCGTAAAGCAGCACTGGCATTTGGTGCCATTGGTCTGTGGCAAAAAGTCAGGGAATCTCTTCCTTTGTGTTTCTCTTTCATACATTCTGTAAATAATATCAGTACAGCCCTTATTTATTTCTCCATCCATTTATTCATTTGGCAAATATGCCTGGAGATAAATGGCTTGGTGTAATGAGAGAAACGCCCTCAATCCTGCTTACCTGCTATAAGCAGATGGACATCACAACACCTATAAGGCAGTGGTGCCTACCTAGCACACTGACCAGGCTCTGGTAAGTACCTCATAAGTAATGGCTTATTGTTATAATTGCTGAAGAAATGTACAAATTTATGAATAAATGAAAAGATGGACTAAAAATTGATGACTGAATGAATGAGAAAGAAGGATGCTCAGATGGTGTAGATAGGAAATTGGAATGAAGTGGATTTGGGGAAAGGTATATAAGCCTTCCCTCTCCCTCTATAGTGCTATAATTAATTTTATTGGCTCTTCCCCTCCTAGAATTCACAGCCTATTTGGAGAGACAGTGGCTCCAAAATTTTTGAATCCACAACACATAGCCCAGAGTTTGGTGTTGAGTGAGCAGAAAGAGCGGAAACGACTCTGAGCTTCTGGCTCATTAGACACAAGTTGGAATCCCAGCTTTGCCTGTGAGAGCCTGGGCCAGTCCTTTGAGTTTCATGAATCTCCATTTTTTTCCATGAGGAGGGTGACAAGAGCTTATCTTCAGAATGGTCACAGAGTCCAATGGGTACAAATGCATGTCATAGTAACTTGCCGATCATCATGTACTATAGAAAGGCAAAGTTGTTCAAATAAATTATCAGGCTCAGGAATAAACGAACAGACAACAAGCCAGATTCAATTCCAGTCTACAATATTTCATCAGCGTCCACAAGACTGAGGAATCTTTGCAGACAATAATCCAATTTTCTGGAGTAGGAGCATAGTGGGGCTATCCTCTGTTTTATCCCTTCATTATTCTTAGTCTTGCAGGTATTCCTTCTCCCCAGGCCCTCAGAGGTTTTGCACTGCCGTGGTCCCCAAACACCAAGCATGACTTGGGATTGACTGGCAGCATCAGAAGCCCTGGGTGAGGACTGAGGAGAGAGAAGAAATTTTCGTTTTCAAAGATTTATGGGATATTTCTGAAGCCTTGAAAAAAATAAATTTGGAGAGGTTCTAATTTTGGAAAACTTGAGAGAGACTGTGGCTGTTTATAAAAGAATTTCCCAGTGATTAGCCAGCACGGTGGGTAGCTACTGATATGCTCACCTTCACACTGCCTTCCCCCCTGAACTTCACACTGCCTTCCCCCCAAACTCTATAAGTTGCAAGACATTGTCTTGAAAACTAGTTGGGCTTGAGAGACATTGGCCTGGTTTTGTGGCTGACCTCACCATGTGGTCTCTTCATGAGTAAATGTGCAATCTCCCCGAGGTTTGCTGAAACACTCAACCTTGTGCTGAGGTTTTCTTGATGTGGGCGTCCCCTCGCAGATGCCTGGTGGGTGTTAGCACTTCCTCGCTCTGCCCCAGCTGTGCCCACTTCTGATCCCTAAGACATGTAAACATCAGGGGGCCTCATCTGTGAACACCCCATGGCCTTGACTCTCAGGCTGCCAGCATGTCTTGGGAAAGGAAGCCTGCCTCCCCTCTCTTCCTGAAAGCCGAGGCCAGGTCAGTGCCAAGAATAGACAGTATTTTTTGAAGAAGGACCTTCACACAGCCTGTGAGGGTGGCAGGCATAGTTGCAAAGGGAAAATTTCTCCTTCATCCTCTGAAGTTTCACGATAAATCAACTCACGAAAGGCAGATTAATTGGAGAAAACACATACAAATGTATCTGACCATAGCTTTAGGTGACACGGGAGCCCTCAGAATGAAGACCCAACCCCTCAATGAGGTGCAGAAGCTTATAAACCATCTTGAGGTTACAGAAAGAATGGGGGCATGGGAGCTGGTCATACAGGTCATGGGAGGGGGAAGAAGAGGACTTCCGTTGAAGGACAGTAAATGGTTACCAGGGAGAATTTAATAGACTTAAAGAACAGGCAATTATCTGGGACAAGCTCTTTTGGGTCCTCAGAGCAGACAATGGTTTGTGACAAAAGTCTGTCCAGGTGTGTTGACAGATCTTAGCCTTCCTTCCTGCAATATGGGTTCAGCTCATGAAAACTCAGACAAAGGGCAGGAGGTGATTGTTTTCTTCATTGGTAGGTCTGGACTTTAGGCAGACAAAGACCTTCAGAGAATCCTACACTTTGGGAGAGACGGTAAGATGTGGGGAGGCCTGAAAGAGCTTAAAGCTCCTGTTTCAGTTCAGCATGTACAAAGCATCATATTTTGGGGTATCGGTTTCTGAGCCCCAACACAGGCATCGCAGTCTTCACTGAAGAAGGAGGAGCAGAGGCTACTGTGCACAGTTCGTCCCAGGGAATTAGAAGTTGAGCCCAACTCTGCCTCCAAGGCCCCTCAGCCCCTCCAGCTTTCATCTTCTGCTCTATTCTCAATGTGCTGGACCACATTCTAGGTGCCGTCTTAGCCTGGAGAGCAAAGGAGAAACAGACCCTGACTTTGACAAAGTTAACATCAATACAGACCGAAAAACGTAACTAATCTCATAAATGAATATTTGCAAACTACTATGAGTTGATTTCATCTGAGTTTTGAATGTAGCCTTGAGTTGAAATCTGAAGGACAATTAGGAATTTCAGCAAAGAGTGAAAAAAAAAAAACAAGTCTAACTAAACAAGCCTTTTAAGGAAATGAAAGGCCAGTGAGGGAGTTTGTATGAGGGAGAAACATTGAGATAAGCCTTCGAAGATTATTAAAGACCAGACCATGTAGGTCCATGGGGACACTGTCCCAAGAGCAAGAAGCTGTTACAAGTTTTTAGGCATTAGAGTAATATAAACAGGTACACATTTTGAAAAGCTTCCATAGGCTGCTTTCTGGAAACAGATTGGAGGAGGCCAAGAGGGTTACACAGGATGCCAGTTAAAAGGCTGTTATTCAAGTGAGAGGTGGCGGTCTCACTAGCAGCAAAGTCTGAGACCTGGATTCTGGTGCAAGTGAATTATGCGGGGACCTCTTGCAGCAGAACCCTGCAGGGGAAAGAGGGAGACAGAAGGGGGAAGAAGTGTTATGGGGAGGCCTGACCTAAGCCTGATTTCTCAGTAAGTTCTGGAGCTGAGCTATTTCACAGACTCTGTGCAGCCCAGAGGTGAGGGGCTCAGGCAGTCTGTAGCCCAGAATGCCTGTGGGGGTGGGAGTGGGGAACCCAACCTCTCAGACATCACCAAGCCCTGTGGCTCCTGTCAGTCAAAGGCAATCCTCCCAAAAAGGATTAAAACATGAGTAGTTAGCAATCACCCTGCAGCAGCAGAAGAAGGAGACAGAGAGACGCTCTGTCTCTCTGACCCTGTCTCTCTCTGTCCCTCTCTGTGTCCGTCCTTATCTGTCTCTCTCTCCCTGGCCTTGACAGTATCCACTACGCTCCAATCATGGTTCCAAGTGGCAATGTTGTTTGGATCAATGAATCAGACCTAACATAGTACTCTATGTTACTAGGTAGAAACCAATGCCGATGATATTAAATAAGTAACCATACAGAAGCTTATGTGGCTAATGGCTTTTTAAAGGTATTGTTTCCTCCAAATGCCAGAACAGAGGGAGAAAAGGGCAAGTTTGGGAGGGACAATTCTCATTTTGTTGAGGCTCTAAAGTCCTGGTGCAGGGCCAGGCTTTGAGGTGTGTGGGATGTGCTTCCTGTTCTGCATAAAGGTGGCAATTGTGTTCCAACACCTGGGACACCTTCCACCTCCACAGTCTGTAGCTACTCCTGGCACTCAGGGAGGTGTCTGTAAAACTCACAGTTTTTGTCAAGTAAAATGAACCCATTCTCTATGGATATCAAGTTTCCTGCCAACAGCTTCAAAGAAAAAGGAAAGTTTAAGTCTTTTGGAAAGACTTAAAGGGAAAGCTGCCCTGGACACCGCTTTGACCTCTCGCTGATGTAGCAAATTGCTTGGGTGAAGTTTACAGAGGCTGGCTGTATCATGAGAACCAGATTCTAGAGCTAGTCTATGGATGAAACGTGGCACAAAATCTCTCCCTGTTTTACAGGTGAAGAAACTGAGGTAGGGAGACATTAAGCAGCCTACTCAAAGAACACAAAGGTAGTGAAAGGCAGAACCAGGAGTGAAGCATAAAGCACGTGGCATGACACTCCATGTCAGACATTAAAACACATGTCCGCAACTGTGAATTTGGGAAATTGTTAAAACACGTTATGACAGTGACATTACAAACTGTAATGCAGTCATCAAATATGATTTCATGGAGGTACATCTCATAATGCGTATATCCTAATGCATGTATTTTTTACCAAAAAATTAGTATTTACATATATGTGTGCCACAAACCAGAATATATCGTTTGTATTATACGATTTTTATTTTCCTGTTTTTTTCTTGTACTTTTCTCAATTTTCTCGTGTGTTAATTTTGTAATAAAAATATTCTATAAATATAAACTTAAAAACTAAATTTCAAAAAAGAAAGGAAAGGGGAAAGTGAGGAGGGAGAAGCTGACTTTCTCCAGTTGTCTTACAGGAAAGAAAGAATTTGGTGCGAAAAAATGACATTCAAGAGAATCAGAGGAAAGGCAGATGAGTTGATGTGGGTCAACGAAATAAAAAGAAGCAAGAGAAGGAGAGCATGAATGAGAAACAAAAAGCGGAGAGAGGAACTGTCTGTCTAAAATCCAGGCATCCTGGTGACAAAAGCTGCTCAGATCATTGCTTTCAACGCAAACCTCACTCCACAGATGCAGCAATGGGGTGCAGGGTTCTGAGGCCACTTCTCCAGCTCTATGGGGACTGAGGCAGAGCTGTACTGGGCAGGCGGACACTGCACAGTGGACAAGGCATGAGCCGCAGCCAGGGAGACCTGGGTTTGAAGCCAGCACCACCCCCAACCAGTCAAAGTACACGAGTGAAGGATGTCCCCCAAGATTCAGCCTCTACAGCTTAAAGGTGGGAATCATTTCCACACACGAATGTTTCTGTGAAGGTTAAATTAAAAGAACGGTTGAAATGAATGTGCCCACTACAGAGAAGGTCATAACACATTGGCTTCCTTCCCTAGTCTAGAGAATTCCTTCCCCATATGAGAACCCTCAGCCTTGAGCTACATTGGCCTCAGATGCATCAGTAGGAGTTTGATTGGTAACAGAACCAGTTTCTGCTTTCTGACTCTGTCTCTTCCTGTCTATCTCTGCCTCTGTCTCTGTCACTCTCTGTCTCTCTATTTCCTGCTGTCTCTGTTTCTCTGCCTCTCTCTATCTCTGCCTGTCTGTCTCTGTCACTCTGTTGCTCTCTCTCTGTCTCTCTTTCTCTGTGTTTTAATCTCTGTCTCTGCCTCTCTCTACCTCTGTGTCTCTTTATCTTTCTGACCCTGTCTCTCTGTATCTCTCTGTGTCTGTCCTTCTCTGTCTCTCCCTCTTACACACAAGCACATGCACCTGCACACGCCTGTACTACAATAACCATCTGGCACTCTTTATTTCCAAAGTCTATTGATGATCTCACTGGGTCTAAGGGGACCAGTCTCTTGGAAAGAGAGCAACAAGCCCAGAAGGGCCAAGCTCAGGGCAGAGGCAGTGAGAAAAGCAAACACAAATTGTTGAAATAACCTCCCCGTGGTGTCAGCCTGTCATGTTTGCCCCCTCTCTCTGCCTTTGTACGCCAAACACCTCCCTCTGCAGAGTGGAGGACAGCTCTGCTTTCAATTATATCGGCTAATGTTTCCCTGTCACAGCAAGGCTCAAATCTTGCCAGCCATCCACAGGGCCTGGTGGATTGGTCTGTTAAAATCCTGCATGGCTTTACAGCACCGTGGGCAAGAGATCTTCCTATCAAAGGCATCTCTGAGCTAATGCTACTGTGATCTTGGCTTGCCTGCAGCTTTGGGAATGAAAGATGGGTTCACATTCACAATACCATGATGGTTATTATTCTACTGCCCAGTAAAACTATGTAATTTGTCCTTGGAAACTGCCAAGAAAGACATCCCAGACTCTTGTCTCTGAAATCAGGGAAACAGAATCGAGAAAATGTTAAGTTCAACCTGAGTTTCCACACATGAGTTTAGAGATGTGGGGTGGACATCTCCTTCTGTAAGTCTATTTCTCACAGCCATAACACAAAAAGTTTGGACAGAATCACCATTTCCCAAGATGTGTTCCTCCAAATGCTAGTCATCAAGATTCTGCAAAAGAATAAAATGAGTTGTTTCATAACCAAATACTATGGGAAGCAGCTCAAACTCTCTTGAGTTTCATGATGCTTCTTGGCATATTAAAGATCCTGAGACATCCTGAGAAGTCCTGCAGGAAGTACACCTGCTGTATTTGCTATCAAATAAGTTTAAAAAAAAAAAAAAAAAAAAAACTGGCCGGGCGTGGTGGCTCACGCCTGTAATCCCAGCACGTTGGGAGGCTAAGGCAGGCGGATCACGAGGTCAGGAGATCGAGACCATCCTGGCTAACACGGTGAAACCCCGTCTCTATTAAAAATACAAAAAATTAGCCAGGCGTGGTGGCGGGTGCCTATAGTCCGAGCTACTCGGGAGGCTGAGGCAGGAGAATGGCGTGAACCCAGGAGGCGGAGCTTGCAGTGAGCCGAGATGGCGCCTGGGCAGCAGAGCGAGACTCCGTCTCAAAAAAAAACAAAAAACTACTTACTGGACACTAATCTTTGTGGAATATCTACTGTTTAACATGGCTGGAGGTTATCTTGCTTATCTTCATGGAATATCTACTGTTTAACATGGTTTGAGGTGAGGGTTCAGCAAAGCACACTAGTGCTTACCTATTCCAGCATCTGCATTCCTCCAGCTCACATGCTCTGGATTGTTTAGATTGTGTAAACCTAAAACACTCGGGCTATTTGCTTTTCCACCTAGAGATGGGGAAACTGAAAAGTGTTCTTTTCAGAAAATTCTAGGTTGTTGCCGTCACTGGGACACCATCATTTCACAGGAATGCATGTTTTACGTTTCACGTTAAACACGTACCTTGCTGCATGTAACATTTAACATGTTTTCTTCCTTTCTTCACTAGTCTACACTTCTTATCTTTCTCCAATCATGCACATTTCTTACCGTTTAAGAGAAGACATCACTGTCCTGACTCAGAGTTCCACAGGTTTTCTAGGGTTGGGTTCTCCTTCTGTAGCAACTGTATTTTTCATTATCTGAGCACTTTTCACACTGAACTGAAATTGCTTATTTGCCTATTTCCCTTCTAAACAAGGAGTCCCTACAGTTCAGGGCACAAACTTTTAAGTATTTTATCACCTGTGTGGTTAACACTTAGTATCTAAAACTTACTTTAGATATTGTTTATACATCTAATTCATTTAAATATTTGTCAGGCGTCATCTTATTAAATCCTCTCAATTATCCAATGAAGTAGAAGTTGGCCCTTCACCTGATATATTGATGAGGAATTGGAGGCTTAGAAACATGTACTGGCATTCCCTAAGCTTTAGAGGCTGCATATCTACAAGGTTAGTGGCTGAAATTTGAACCCAGACAGTCAGATTCCAGAGCTCTTACTCTGGCCACCGTATTGTATTACCCAGAGGCACTGAGGAGATGCTCAGCAAACATTTGTTGAAAGAGAAATGTATGAGGCTTTATTAAAAGAGCATCCTATAAGACGGCTGCTTCTCTGATTTTACATACTCTGAATCTTGGAGAGAATGGTCCGTCAACCCTCTCCAACACAGGTATCCATCTCGAAAAACCTAGAGAGGGATTTGTTAAGTCAGGAGTTCATGAAGCCGATCAATGACTCAACTGAGTAACGGGAGACTCATTTTCTGGAATGAGAACTGTAGGTAATGCAGATTTTTAATTAATATTTAAAATCTTTATTAAGGTATAATTTACTGCTATGGACTGAATATTAGTGTTTCCCCCAAATTGACATATCGAAGCCCTAGTTAATCCCCAATGCAATAGTATTTAGAGGTGAGGACTTTGGGACATAAATGGGCTCAGATGAGGTCATGGTGGTGAAACCCCTATGAAGAAAATCAGTGTCCTTGTAAGGGATGAAGGGGCCAGAGCTCCCTCTCTCTACCAAGTAAGGAAGCGGCTGTTTGTAAGCCAGGAAGGGAGCCCTCACCAAGAACTTGACCATGCTGGCATCCTGATCTTGGACTTCCAGCCACCAGAACTGTGAGAAATAAATGTTTATTATTCAAACCACCCAGTCCATGCTATTCGGTTATAGCAGCCCAAGCTGACTAAGATATTTTCATAATAAAAATCATTGTTATATACTCAAAATGGGCAAATTTCATAGTATGAATTTTGTATGCATTTGTACTGTTGTTCCTTCCACCAAACCATGACAAGTTTTAATACCAAAATTATGTTCTTTCTTGACAAAGAACTGGTGAAAACTTCCAGATGGTGTGGGTGCCCCCTTTCTGTCCTATACTGTTTCAACCAAGGTTGGGCAAAGACCTTCTTTCCTTGGTCAGGGCTTTCATGCCTGTTATTGCAGTTAGCCATGAGTTGTTGTAGCCTGTCACATCCCGTCATGAATTGTAAGCTCTCAAAGGAACATGACATTTCTTTTGCATTTTTAAACGAACCCAAGAATAAACAAAGTGACATACTTGTCTGGAGAAAACATAAGGCTTGAAATCAGGTGACCCAAGTTTGCCTCCCAGAGTCCCTCCTTTAAAACTATATGACCACAAGCCTCAATTTCTCCATCAGTATAATGGGAATAATATCATTATAACTCCTGGTTCCAGGCTGGCTATGCCCCTAACAATCTATATGGTATTTACCAAATAAAGGGGAAGAGAATGCAAAGACTTTTAAGTATTTTCTACTCCTTGAAATCTTTGATGCCTGGATTTTAAGAACTCAAATTTCCAAACAAAAACTTTTTTCTTAGTCTCTAAGCAGCCATTTTTCCTAAACCACTTGCTTTTATGACCTAGACTGCAAATAACAAGTCCTGTTTTGCTCAGATGAAAGAGTGATTTGAGAACCACTTAACGGTGTACATTTTCTCAGCATCGCAATCACAGAAATACCTAGGCTAAATGGCACAGTGCTGATCCACTGTGAAAATTTGTGGAGTGTTCAATTACCCTTAGAATTGTTCATCTCTTACCTGTGGAGCCCCAGAGTCTAATCACAGGACAATAGGCTGCAGCTGGAAAATATTCCACAGCACACAAAGAAAGTTCACAGAGAAGCCACAGGCCCCAGACCCCACCTGGAAAGTGAATTGTCCTGCATTTTGCAGCACACGCATCATCCTTTTCTTGACAGTGTGTTCCTAATGTCATCCTGGAGGGACAGAATAATAAATAATAACAATAAATCTGACATTGGCTTATCAAATCTAAGGACAGAATTAATTCAAGGGCTACAGATTCCAGTGACTAGCATTTGTGGATCTTAACTGGATCTGATTGGATTCAGACGCATGTCACATTTCTGGCCCCAAGTCTATTGAAGATCATGCTCTTGACTCAAAGGACACCCACTGGACCCCAAAATGGAAAGACCTCCAATGATACTTAGTTTTCTTTGATTGAATGATAGACTTCTTCAGGTATTCCTTATTCCACAAACATTTAATACATGTCAGCTATCTTCCGGTAACTCTGCTTGGGGCTGCAATTAGAAGACAAATAAAATACAGTCCCTGCCCTCAAGAATCCCCCTGTCTGAGGTGTCCTGTTACCATTCTGCCCTCTCCAGGAAGACACTTCTATCGCGTTTCAAGGACATACTGTGGAAAAACGTCCTGGGCTTTGAGCCAAACAGAAGTGTCTGGCCTGCAGCGGCCACTTACCTCTTGGTGACTGAGGTACTGAGGTAGGGCTTTTTGGTTTCTTGTTTTTCTGTTTTCGAGACGGAGTCTCGCTCTGTCGCCCAGGCATGATCTTGGCTCACTGCAAGCTGTCTCCCGGGTTCACGCCATTCTCCTGCCTCAGCCTCCTGAGCAGCTGGGACTACAGGTGCCCACCACTACGCCGGGCTAATTTTTTTTTTTTTTTTTGTATTTTTAGTAGAGACGGGGCTTCACCATGTTAGCCAGGATTGTCTTGATCTCCTGACCTTGTGATCTGCCTGCCTCAGCCTCCCAAAGTGCTGGGATTACAGGTGTGAGCCACCGCGCCCAGCCTGAGGTAGGGTTTTTACCCTCCTTAGCCTCAGCTTCTTCATCTGTAAAATGGCAGTCAAGCAAGCCAGCAGTTACATCACTGTACTGTCAACATTATAAGAGAAGTAAGCACAGAGCACCAGGAGAATTAGGAGCCATAGAACAAGTGCAGGCAGGCACCACACGCTAAAGATGTCAGAACTGGGTCTCGGTTTTGAGAGCAGAGTAAGAACAAATTGCCTCTGGAAGTGTCAGGGAGCCCTGCAGCCTAGGCATGAGAAACCTTACGGATATGAGATGCTGCATGCTCTTGGAGGAATGAATGGCACCTTTAAAGAAAAATGCAAGGGGATGGGACAGCTTGGTTAGAGGGAGTCCTACTGAGTGGCTTAGATAAAATCAGTGACAATTGTTTGACAGTTAAGTCAGTGCCTGAGTGAGGTGACTTTAGGATAGGTGGGTTTCTGGCATTGATGTTGACATGGATCCTCTGGGTGACAAAACCTCTCTGAAAAGGACAAAGCAATGGGTTCCAAATGAAGCAACAGCCTCCTAGTAAAATGGTGCATCTCGGGAACGAAGTTAGTTACGGCTACTACGGATCATGTGACTGGAGTGTACAGCTTCCCGTTTCCAGATTCAAATCCTTCATTTTCACAATGAGGAGATGTGAGTGCTTAGGCTCTGAGGACAGGGAGGAGGATGCGTCTAAGAGGAGACGCATGCTCAGTTCTCTCCCCTTTTCTTGATGCGCAGAATTTCTCACTTGGCCGTGAAGAGCAGAGAAAGGAAGGGACTATCCAGTCTACAGATTTCTCACATTCTTGTGTGAAAAGAAAACAGGGGTTGGTGACTGAGGTTCCTTCCCTCTTTCTGTACCATTGAAACCCACCAGCGATTAACACAGAGTATCATGGGAAAACGCCCCGGGCTTTGAGCCAAGCAGAAGAGTCTGGCCTGTAGCAGCCTCTTACCTCTTGGTGACTGGGATAGAGTTTTTACCCTCCTTAGCCTGAGTTTCTTCATCTGTAAAATATAAATAGGAATGCCAGCTCCACACGATACTGGAAAGACTACTTGAGAGCCTGTGTGGATCACATAGCACACCATGCTGACCGCCTTTCTATTTGTTGCTGTTTGTTTAATTCTGTCTTTTGTAGATCAGAGAGATCTATTCCAACCCATTCATTTACTGAATGTCCCTTTTCCTTTCCCTTTTATTTATTTTCCTTTTTTTTCTTTTTCCACCCCAACCCCTCCTGCACACACAAACACACCTATGTTTCCTGCAGAAATGAAGCTAATTCCAACACTTAATTAGTGAAGTCATTGCCACACAGAGAGCAGCCAAGGTGCTTTGGGAGGGATGGTAGCTCATAACATTTCATTTTATTTCGAACAAGGTTAACCACATCATTATTACCAAAACACAGTCCCAAAGGCTCCATCTGTCTCCCATTGATGTCTGTTCATGGTTTGCTGGCAGCAGTTCAAGGAGTCTGACCGGTTTAAAAACACAAAGCTCCTGAAACCAGAGTGAGTTTATTTTCCTAGCAGGTGATTACAATGCTTACCTCTAATTTAGCGTGAAAAGGCTCCAGCGATTGCCTTTGGAGATAGCTAGGCATTGTTAGCTTGAATTACAGCACTTGGTCCATGGGTGTTCGCCTACCTGCAAGTATAGCTCCAGAAGGACTAATGTGTTATCAAGTTTCAGCGGAACTGAGCAACTGGAAGTGTAGAACACAGAGCTACTCACTGATTTTCTGTGGTCAAAGACAGAGCCTGAGACACTCATTGATGATTGATCAAGGCTAAAAGAATGCTGACAACATGTACTTTTCTCCTGAATCTTCTTTTAGATATAAATTTATTTAGGCATACAATATGGTTTGGATCTGTGTCTTCACCCAAATCTCAGGTCCAATTGTAATGCCCAGTGTTGGAAGTGGGGCCTGGTGGGATGTGATTGGATCCAGGGGCCAGAGTCCTCACGAATGAGTTAGCACCATCCCCTTGATGCTGTTCTCATAACATAACAGTGACTGAGTGAGTTATTGTGAGATATGGTTGTTTAAAAGTGTACAGCACCTTCCTCCTCTCTTTCCTGCTCCTGCTTCTGCCATGTAAGATGTGCCTGCTTCTGCTTCACTTTCTGCCATGATTGTAAGTTTCCTGAGGCCTCCCCAGAAGCAGAAGCAGCTATGCTTCCCGTACAGCCTGCAGAACCGTGAGCCAATTAAACCTCATTTCTTTATAAATTACCCAGTCTAAGGTATTTCTTTATAGCAGTGCAAGAATAAACTAAAACAGCATATTTTACATGTCATATAATTCACCCATTTTAAAGTATACTATTCAATGATTCTTTAGTAAATTCACCAACTAGTGTGATTCTCACTATAAATCAGTTTCGGAAGATTTCCATCAACCTAATAAGATTTCTTATACCCATTTATGGTTGATCCCAGTCCCCCAACCACTTCCCCAGGCAATTACTAATCTACTTTTTTCTCTACAGATTTGCCTTTTCTGGATTATTTCACCTAAATGAAATCAGTCAATAGGTATTTTCTTGTGTCTGGCTTCTTTCACTTATCATGATATTTTTGAGGTTAGTTGATGTAGCGTGTGTAACAGTTTATCCATTTTTATTGCTAAATAATATTCCATTGCATGATTATACATTTTGTCTATCTACTCACCAATTTATAGGCATTTGGGTTGTTTTCCATCTGAGACTCTTATGGATAATACTACTAAGAATGTTCGTGTGTAAGTCTTTGTGTGGACATACATTTTTATTTCTCTTTGGTAGATATCTAAGAGTGGTATTACTGGGTCATATGTTCAACGTTTTAAGAAACCATCTCCAGAATCTTGATTCTTTCGTAGAAGCTCATTTCCTCTTTGCTCCCCAACTAAAACACTAGTGATTCAGATGTAAGGAACATACCTCCACATCTTTCCCTACAGCCCAGGATGAAATCAAAAACAAAAGCAAACAAAGCTGTTTTTTCTCTCCTGATTACACTCATAGTAGAAAAGCGCAGAGTTGGAACCACAAAATGAGCCTGCCAAAGAAGTAACAAACTCTTTTTCCCTCTTTTTCAGTCTTTTCTGGCTATATGGTACAAGTAAAACAAAATAACAGTAGAGATACTGAAAATCAAACCATAAGCTTCAAAAGTCTGGCTTGGCTCATGGATCACTAGCTAAAGCCTTTATTTTTAATGTTCTGAGCAAAAATTGACTATTATTTCATTGCCATTTAATTTACCAGAGAGTTTTGCATAACTACCAAGTGTCTAGTACAGAAAATGACGGAAGTAGAAATTTCCAATGAGCAGCTCATAGTCCCACTGGTGAGAAATCCATACCTTACAGTTACATATCACATAGTAGTTCGTAAGGGGATTTTGGAATTTTTTTCTCCCCTTTTGCACACATCAATCCTATTAACAAATATTCTTTTGGGGGAGAAGAGAAAAGGAAGATTGAACTTGGATCATCTCCAGTTTTATATGTCCAGCTATAAACAATAGATGCTGGAGAGTTGAACTTAGAGAACAGATAAACAAATATTGAAGACATTAGCATATTAAGCAAGGGATAAGGAGGTTCCTTAATTTATATATGTATGCATTGGGATGGGGAGGGGAGGAAAGAGAGGGAGGTGAGGAAGTTCTATGGGATTTTTGTTTCTTTTGTGTTGCTATTCTTGAAAGGATAGTAGCATTAACTTATATTGTGCACTCACTCTCACAGTACAACTAAGACACTATTACTGTTCCCACTTTAAAGATAAGAAGCATGTGGATCAGAGCAGTAAAATCATTGTCAGGCCAGAAGCCCAGAGTTTCATCCTAGGTGTGCCATGTACTAGCTATTTTTGACCCCCAAGCTGAGTTCGTTCTACCACAGACATTATAAATGGCAATGCTTTAAGGTGGGTTAGCCAGTGGTGTTCTGGCAAATTTTAGTAAATGTTGAACAATTCTCTAGAAAAAAAAATGCGTATATATATATATATATATATATATACACACACACATATATATACACTATATATATATATATACACATATACACACACACAACTTTATTATAAATGTTACTGGTATAAAAGTTGTATAGTACATAATTTACAAATAATAATGAAATATGCAGTACTCTTCATTATAAATTCCATATAGTCAGTTCCTTCTCATAGAATGATTTCATTGATTTTTGCTGAACTCTCATATCTTTAGCAAATCTATGGTTGCAACTGACAAATTAGTATAGTTCTAACATCAATATTGTTGCTATTTTCCTTTGTATTAATGAGTAAAACAAAAGCGGAACAACAAAGAAATATGAGGACTTTACTTGTTCTTCAGAGATGTGGGCAGCTTCTTTGTTGAATCAGATAATAGTTTTCAATATTGGAAGAATATGTCCTATTTTGTGCTATTCGCAATGTTATAGATATTGACACAGCATACTGTTAAGTTAAATCTGCTTTATTAACATTTCCTCCATTATCTTCTTAAGTCTAATGTGTCAACAAAGCAATAAACTAAACCCCGATTTGTAGCATGTGCCAATTTCTGTGGTGTAAGTACTCCCACTATGGCCAACGTCCAGCTGCAAATATTACTTCACTAAATTGAGGGTGGTGAAGAGATGAACGGCAGCATATTTCCACCATTCAGATAAAATAGATGTAGATAACATGAAGACCATAGGTAATAGCGAAATGTAGTAAAATAATTAGAAATTCATGTATTTTGTATATTCATTATCTTTGCTTTTAGTCTAATTTTGTCAATTATAATTTTATATAATTTAATTTTTAATAATGACTGTTTAACAACTGGTGTGCAAAATTCCTGAAACTTTAATACAGAAAGCAGCTCTGCTGGGGAGCATAAGCCAGCTTCAGCACACCACTGATAACTCAATATTCCCTCTGCTCTTCTTCTTCCTCTCCATGCAGGTCTGACATTGAATGCCTCCTTTGTTATTGACTTTCTATGAAAATGTTTCAGGCTTTACCAGAACACTACCATTGACTAGTTGACCTTGGAAAAATCTTTGACCTTAGAGAGTCATTTCATTATTTGTAAATCAAGGTTATTTTACCTTCATCATAGCACCACTGTAAAGATAGGTAAAGTAACCAGGACTATGACAAGACAGCATACTTACTCAGAAACTATGAGCTCGCATCCTCATCTGCCCCTCAAAAGTCCTGGGGTCTATACCTGGAGCAGGTGCATGGAGAACTCTACTGGCTCTTCTTTGCTCTTCTTTTTCATTTTTTTCTTTCTTGTTGTTTTGTTTTGTCTTGTTTTGTTTTGTTTTTTGAGACTGAGTCTTACTCCATTGCCCAGGCTCGAGTGCGGTGGCACGACCTCTGCTTACTGCAACCTCCGCCTCCCAGATTCAAGCTATTCTCTTTCCTCCTTCCTCCCTCCTTCAAGCGATTCTCCTTCCTCCTTCCAATCCCAAGTATCTGGGATTATAGGCATGTGCCACCATGCCTGGCTAATTTGTGTATTTTTTAGTAGAGACAGGGTTTTGCCATGTTGGCCTGGCTGGTTTCGAACTCCTGGCCTCAGGTGATCTGCCCGTCTTGGCCTCCCAAAGTGCTGGGATTACAGGCATGAGCCACCGCGCCCAGCCTCTTTCTTGTTTTTTAAGAAAGAGTCTCACCCTGTTGCTCAGGCTGGAGTGAAGTGACACAAACTCGGGTCACTGCCGACCTCCACCTTCTGGGTCCAAGCAATTCTCCTGCTTCAGTCACCTGAGTGACTGGAATTACAAGTATGCACCACCATGTGTGACTAATTTTTGTATTTTTAGTAGAGATGGCGTTTTGCTGTGTTGGCCAGGCTGGTCTCGAACACCTGGCCTCATGTGATCTTCCCTCCTTAGACCTCCCAAAGTGCTGGGATTACAGGTGTGAGCCACCGCACCCAGCCCCTTCTTTACTCTTCTAATCTCTGTTATTAGTGCACCCAGAACTGATAGCAACCAGATGACCTCTGTGATTAGGAGAGTGGGTACTCATAGGAAACAATCACAACAAGGCTCTTTATGTATTGATTTTTTGATCCTTACAACAATTCTGTGACATGCTGTCATCAACTGTATTGCAGATAAGAGAAATAAATCCCAGAGGGATCACATCAACTTCCTCCAACTTGAATGTGCACACAGATCCCGTGGCCTCTTATTACAATGCAGATTTCGGTTCAGTGGGACTGGGGTGGTGTCTGGGATTCTGCCTGCCTAACCAGCCCTTGGGAGATGCTGCTGGTCTGGGGACCACACTTTGACTAGCAAGAAATGGGAATTCTCAGGCTGAAAAACAGATCTGGCCAGTTAGCCAATTCCAAATCCCACACTCTTAATGTCCATGATATTCAACCTTCTAGAAGAGCCTAAGTCTGCGGAGGAGAGTTCCTGGAGAAACAACGGCATCATAGATATCTGTAGAACCAAGGATGAAAACTCAGCCTTACTTAAGGGAACCAGGGCTCTATGTGGATAAATCTAACATATCCAGGTCACCTGGCATCTCTGTAATGACAGTGTTTACCATTATTTGAGCCACTCATCAACGTGCTAGTTACGATACACACAAGATGTCTAACATCCCACAGAAATTTCCTACCAGCAGGCTCCATGCAGACATCTCACCCAGACATCTGCCAGGGGAGGAGAATTTAATCACTACATTTACTGGAGTTTGAGCCAGAAGACTCTCAGAGCCCAAATAATCTAAATTCCTATATTACAGCTGGAGAAATTTCAATGTGGAGAGGGCAGGCACACTATGAGTCCGATGTTGCTCTCTCAATCTCCAGTTGGTGTGGTGGTTGCCACTGAGGGTGGCCTGGGCATTCAGGGTCCTTGGTCAGCACCTGGCTCCCTGCTTCCTCTGGAATCTTAAGCACATTCTCCAGGTGAGACAGAACCTATCCTGCAGGTTGTCAAAGACAAAGCCACAGAGTCAGATGAACTATTCAGGATGGAACAAGGGAAAACATACAAAGTGGGCTTGCTTTTTTAATGGTTTCCAAAAGAGCAGACATTCAGGAGAGATTAATTCTGTGGGTGAAGTCTCAGCTACTACAAAGAGAGTAACACCTCCCCTGCTCCCACCCTGTTCCATCTCCTGCTGGGGTTGTGGCAATAGCTTCCCAAAGGGTCTCTCTGCTTCCACTTTATCCCTCAATGACATACCTATTCTCTAGCCAGAAGACAGAGAGATCCTATTGAGTCATAACTGTTATCTTTGTGTTCCTGTGTCTGAGACCCTGACATGGCTTCATAGCCATGGCCTAAGTCTAGTGCCTCTCAATGACTACAGACAGGGTCTTGCCACATCTGCCTTGATTCTCCCAAAAGGCTCTTGGACCATCTTCCCCATCCATCCCTGCAGGCACTCCAGTTCAGCCACATGGACCTCATTACCTTGATTCAACTACTTAGCCACATTCCTGCCTTTGAACTTTTCCTGCAGTTATCCCACAGCTGATGTGCCCAGTGCCTTTTCCCTGTTCCCATCTTTCCAGCAAGGCTCACCTTGACCACCCCAAGGACTATTCATACCCACCTGCCCACCCCACCCAGCACTCTGATTCCCCCACCTGCTCTACAGTCCTTCCAGAGCACCTTATCACCTGCTAACATGCTATACCCATTCCTGATTCATTCTGTTTACTGTTATTGTTGTCCTTCTCTGTTCCGTGGATAGAGATCCTTTTCTGCTTTGTTCCATAGGAATTAGCCATCTTCTTTATTTTGTTCACTGATATATCTTGAGCACTGAGAGTAATTCTCGGCCCACACTGAGCACCAAGAAAAAAATAAATGTGTTGTTGAATTCATTTTGGTAAAAATTTCTAGCCTAAATACTTACTGAGGACTTGTTCTATTCCAAGCATGGTTGTAAGCATTTTGCATGCATTATCTCATTTAATTCTTACAATATTCTCAATATGTAGCAAAACCTAAACACCTTCGATGCCAAATGCTGCTATTAAACAGTCCCTGGGGAACACAGATGAGATATAATGATTGACTCCAACCCTGGCTTCCTGGGTTTGATTATCTTTTGATAAGTGCTTTGAAAACCCATGTCTCTAGACAACGTGATAAGATAGATCTGCCGCACCCCAGAGCTCATCAGCATGGGAAATCGACTGTGTACCAAGGGCAGTAGATAAGCCGTGGGGTAAATCTAGGATTCCAGCCACTCTCCATTTCCATGAAACCCAGCATGACGCAATGGAAAGAAACAGTCTTTGGGTCAGATAGGCCTGATACTGAATGCCATTCAGGCGTTTACTGTTGTGCAGCTGCAAACAATATACTTTGCCTCCCTGGGCTTTTCCTCCCCATCTGTAAAGTAGAAATATGGCTTAACCTGAAATGTTGTCAACAGGAATAATTGAGAAAAGTGGCTGACACACTCTCAGCAAGACACTTTGGACGTGGGATCTTTCACAGGCCAATGTGTCCATTGCCTTTTGGGGAATGACTTCAAACTCAGGTGTCTTTCTCAGGACCATGATGTTGGGCAGACCTTGTACAAAACTCATTTCTGTCACTTCACACCAATCTGTATTGAACTCTTCCTGTGGGCGGGGCCCCATTCTAAGAGCTGGGAATATGGAAATAAAATAAATGTCATTTTTTTCACTGAGAGATGTGGGTAGGTTTCCTCAGCTCTCTCAACACTTGGTTACTGAGAGGATCAAATGAGAGATGGGTCTGGAACAAGAAAGCATGAATCCCATGTTCACCTATGCACCTTTTCATTGTAGACATTGTGGGAATAGTGGCTGTAACATGCAGCGTTTACTGTTTACAGACAGAGATTTGGCCAATTGTTCATGATGGCTGCTCTTTGGGGGCAGAATCGGGGCTATAGGGAGAGAGTGGATTGTCAGGGACCAGACCATGGAGGGCCGGCGAGTCATGTTCCAAAGATGGACTGTGACTACAGGCATTAGGAATGCCAGATTTTACAATGAGGATCCTGGCCGCAACACAGTGAATGGATTGGAGGAAGTGAGAAGTGGAGGAAAGGAAGGGGAGAGGGTGCTGGAGATTCTCAGAGGACAGAAGGCAGGAGCCACCCCCAGGAGCGGCACGTCATTGGGCCTCACTCCGTCTTCTCATTTCCCTCCCCTACCTTGTTTTCCCTTCTTTTTTGTGGACCTGCTGGGATTATAAAGTGTGGCACCAGGAGATAGAGGAAAGGCTATTTTCCTGGGGGGCTCCTTCTCTAGAAGCCCCTCTGGCACTCACGGGAGGCCCCTCCCAGCTTTCCTGCAGACTGCAGAAGAAGGTCCACTGCATCTTTTTTTTTTTTTTTTTTTTTTATTTTATTTTTTTTTCAGACTTAGCCTCCCTCTGTGGCCAGGCTGGAGTGCAGTGGCATGATTTCAGCCCACTGCAACCTCCACCTCCCAGGTTCAAATGATTCTCATGCCTCAGCCTCCTGAATAGCTGGGATTACAGGCACCCACCACCATGCCCAGCTAATTTTTGTGTTGTTTGTTTGTTTGTTTGTTTGTTTGTTTGTTTGTTTTTGAGACGGAGCCTTGCTCTGTCACCAGGCTGGAGTGCAGTACTGTGATCTTGGCTCACTGCAACCTCTGCCTCCTGGGTTCAAGCGATTCTCCTGCCTCAGCCTCCCAAGTATCTGGGATTACAGGCACATTCCACCACATCCAGCTAATTTTTGTATTTTTAGTAGAGACGGGGTTTCACCATGTTGGGCAGGATGGTCTTGATCTCCTGACCTCATGATCTGCTTGCCTCAACCTCCCAAAGTGCTGGGATTACAGGCGCGAGCCACTGTGCCCAGCCTAATTTTTGTATTTTTAGTAGAGATGGGGTTTCACCATGTTGCCCAGGCTGGTCTCGAACTCCTGACCTCAAGTGATCCGCCTGCCTCGGCCTCCCAAAGCACTGGGATTACAGACGTGAAGCACCATGGCCAGCTCATTATGTCTTTTTTACTCAGGCTATTTATGAGGTGTCTACTTACCAGGTACAAATCAAGTTTTTATTTTGAGGATTCATACGTGTGTGTGTGTGTGTGTGTGTGTGTGTGTGTGTGTGTGTTGCTTTTTTATGTTGTTTTCTATCACGCATCCAGAATCTTTCAGGCATGACCACCTATAAATTAAACCACCAGGAACACGTCTATGGACCTATAAAAAGGGTACTTCACTGTTGTTATTTTATTTGCTCATTACATACATTGATGGTCTATTAAAAGCTACATCTCTTGACAGTCAAGACAGAGAAAAAAAGGAGAAAGCATATGAAAAATGAGATGTAAGGCCTCTCTTTGTCTAGGTTCATTTATTTCCTCTTGCTGAATCAAAATTTAAACCAAAAAGAAGAGGGGGGAAAAAGCTTTTATGGGTTTTCTGGAAACCTGGGCATCAAAGATTCAGGATTATTTTCTTGTTTTCTAAATTAGATCAGCTTTTTTTTGTCTTTCTCTTTTTCTCTCCCCAAGAAGATTAAAAAGAAAAAAAAAAAACGAGCATTCACTTAAAAGGCACATAACGAGGCTTAATTAGAAAACGAGTACCAGGGAAGTCAAGGCCAAATAAAAGGGACCCGGATCACCTCACATGGAGCCAGAAGCTGCAGTGGAACCTTCTCTCTCTCAGCATCTGGTTAGCTTGGACAGATGATTTCACTTCATAGGGTCTCATTTTCCTCATTTGTAAAATTAGCAGGTTCAAGCAGATGATATATATTTTTCCACCCAGCTTCATGCTTTGAGATTCTTTGAGACTACAACTCTGGCAAAAGAAGGAGCTAAAATCAAATGCCACCCTCCACTTTGCACCTGCAACCCATCGGCAGTGCTGGTCTATTCTAGAACAGTCTGAAGCCCTTTTCTGCCTCAGTAAACAAGAATTAGTTATTCCCTTGAGGCATTCCTGCCTCCAGGAGTCTTGGATCTTCTCATGCACAAATATTTCCTCTGCTGCTCTTCTGTGTGAGGGTCTTGACAGGTGGTCCCTAATGTCAGGAAATCCAGAGTTTTGGTAGAAGTTATGCATGCAAATGATGACTGTGCAGGTGGCAGTCACTGAAAACCAAAGTCTGATCCATTTCAATGGAGAACCCAGGGCCTTACTGTGAGTCAGAAGAAGCTAGAAGACAGGAATGCAGCCCAGGTGGACCCCAGGGACTGGAAGGAGATCAGAGAATGGGCTACCTCCTGACCAATAAGGAGTTCTGACTAAGTATGAACCCAACAGGCAGCTGTTAGAGCTGAGTGCCAAGGGAAAATAGGGCCAGAGCCAGGTAGACTGTCCTGAAACCAGGCAGCCATTCAAATCAGGAGTAAACAAAGGTAGGAGTATGGGGAAAAGAGAAGCAGGGGGGATGAGAGCCCCTTGCTCATTGGCTTGGTTCCCACTCACTTGGCTGTCAGCTTCACGAGGGCAGCACCTATCCTGTCTTGTTTAACGTGACCCAGGCCTGTTATGAACTGAATGTTTGTGTCCTTTAAGTTCCTACGTCAAAATTCCAACTACCAATGATGGTATTGTTAAGTGGGGCCCTTGAGGCCCTCATGAATGAGATTAGTGCTCTTCTAAGAAGAAATATAAGAGAGATGATTTTTTTGGCCACGTGAGGATACCACAGGGAAACAGCTCTCTGCAAATCAGGAAACAGGCTCTCACCAGACGCCAGTTCTAAGGGTAGCTTGATCTTGGACTTTTCAGCCTACAGAACTATGAGGGATAAATGTTTGCTATTCAAGCCCCCCAGCCTATGGTAATTTGTTATAGCAGCCCGAACTGACTCAGACAAGGCCTAATGCAATCCCCAGCCGACAGAGGCTACTTAATGCATAGTTGACTTCAGAATAACATGAGGGTTTTCTTCCCGATTTCAACACAGTTCAGTAAAGAATTTTCGTCATTGTTAAGGAGTTGGTTCCCATGACCCAGACACAGAGCCTTTTGGGAATAGTCAACAAGGATGCAAAAGGAGAGGCAAAAGGTTCGAGATGAAGCTGGGGACTCAGAAAACACAGCTGTTGTTCACTAAGGAGAGAGCAAGCATCATTCTAGTTCACAGAGGAAACATGTTACATCCACCTAGACACATTTGGGAAAGATTATTGGAAAGGATGGCATCTGTGCTGGTACCAGAAGACCAAGGAGAGTTGGAAGATGTAGAGATGGGAGAAGAGGAGGAGAAGAGAGGGAACGGGCCTAGCAGGCCGAGGAGACTGCATGAGCAATCTGCATCTCAACTTGCTGTATTTCAGCTGAGCAGGAAGTTCAGTTTGCGTGGACTGTAGGTTGCAAAACAAAATTGAAGAGTTGAAATGATAACTAAGATAAAATTGTAAAAGATCTTTGAGTGGAAAGGGATTAGTGTCAAGGAGATCAATGGAGGAATTCTTGCAGGGGTCCGGGAGAAAGATCAAGAGGGTTTGGTAAGCACAGGACACTCCAAGTTCTCATGTCATGTTACATATGCACATCTCTCCAAGTACATGGATTTTTTGGGACTCTTCTACTAGATTTTCAGCTGCTAATGATTCAGCACTCTTATTCCTCTCTGTTTAACACAGGTACAGTAAATTGCTCAGGATATTTTTCATGATTATCCACCATGGACAACATCAAACAGCCTCACCCTCTGATTTTACAGATGCAATAACCAGGGCTTATAGTTATGAATGGTTAAGTGATTTAGTTCAGTGACAAAATGAGTTGATAAAATAGTTAGGGCTCAAATCTGAATCACACAGCCAAGCCCTCAGTCCTATTCAGCTGGCTGTCCCTGGACTCATTGTCCAGGATTGTGGCTGAAAACACCATAAATGGGAGGCACTGACAAGATGTATAGGACCCTCTGAGCAAGGTCCCTAACGCTGCAGCTGCTTCAGAATAGAAGCTTGTCTTATATTTGAGCCATTTCCCTAACTTTGTGCTACAGACATATTGCCAGGCAAGACAAAAACAGCCTCCAAATTCAGTGGGTTGTGTTTCCTGGCATGCAAAGGCACAAGGAGATACCGTACTTTATAGGATTACAATCTCTGAGTAGGGTTTGCAATCATGCCTTATCATCAGTGTCTGCTTCCCAGCAAATGAAGCTTCCTGCAAGATAGCAAGGCATGGGTTCATTGAAACAACCCAGATCAGGAGAGAGATTGTACTATGGCCAAATGATAGATAACAAGACCCACTGTGTCTTCACTGGCAGCTCAAACTCCAGTATGACTCAGGTGGGGGAAAAGAGAGCATGCCACAGTGGGGCAACGGCAACCTACTAGGACCTTCTCACCTGTCCTTGTTCTTCTTACCAGAAACCAGCTCAAAGCCTTGCTCGACTCTTGTGAGCTCCATCAGCACAGAAACTCTATGGGTGCACCTTTTCCCCCATTCCTCAGACACCCAGTGTTGCCTAGAATGGACTACCAATCATCAACAGAGTCTGTTCATTGAAGTGACAGGTTTTAAACCAAGATACGTCTAACTATAGGACCCAAATGGCTAGAGCCCTGAACCATGGTTTTCTCATCAGTAACATCAGCACAATATGTGTATCTAATTTAAGAGGTTGTGACAATTAAATCAGCTCACCCAGGGCAGTATCCGCAACAACCTAGATGCTTACTACCTGTTAAAAACCTTTTTTTTCTCCTGTATCTGTCAAGAAGCTGTTCCCAATGACTGTAGCTTTATGATGTGTATTAGTCAGAGCTCTATAGAAAAACAGAATCAACTATGTGTGTGTGTATATATAGATATAGATATAGATATATAGATACAGTCATGCACCATATAACATTTAGGTGAATGATGGGCCTTCTATATGATGGTGACCCCATAAGATTATAATGGAGCTGCAAACTTCCTATCACCTAGTAATGCTGCAGCTGCTATAACATTGTAATGCAACACATTACTCACATGTTTATGATGATGCTGGTGTAAACAAAACTGTGCTGCCAGCATATAAAAGCATATCACATACAATTACGTAAAGTACACAATACTTAGTAATAATAAATGGCTATGTTACTGGTTTATATATTTACTAGACTATACTTTTTATTGTTATTTTAGAGTGTGCTCCTTTTACTTATATTTAAAAAAAAAAAAAGTTAACTGTAAAACAACCTCAGGCAGGTTCTTGAGGAGGGATTCCGGAAGAAGGCATTGATATCACAGGAAATGACAACTCCATGCGTGTCATTGCCCCTGGCGACCTTCCAGTGGGACAAGGTGTTGGGGCGGCAGGTAGTGATGCCATTGACCCTGACCCTATGCAGGCCTAGGCTAAGGTGTGTGTCACTGTCTTAATTTTTTAACAAAAATGTTTAAAAAGTAATAAAAATTTTGAAAGTTTAAAATTAAATGTTTACAGAATAAGTATATAACGAGTATCTTCGTACAGCTATACAATGTGTTTTTGTTTTAAGTGTTATTACAAGAGTCAACATTTTTAAATTGAAATATTAATAACATAAAAAATTACAGTAAGCTAAGTTTAAAGAAAATGATGTTTCTAAAATAAACATACAGAGTCTCCAAAGCCTACAGTAGTGTACAGTCATGTCCTAGGCCTTCACATTCACCCACCACTCACTCACTGACTCACCCAGAGCAAATTCCAGTCCTGCAAGCTTCATTCATGGTAAGTGCCTTATACAGGAATACCACTTTCTTTTCTTTTCTTTTCTTTTTTCTATTTTTTTTTTTTTTTTTTTTTTGGACAGAGTCTTGCTCTGTCCCCAGGCTACAGTGCAGTGGTGTGATCTCAGCTCACTGCAACCTCTGCCTCCTGGCTTCAAGCGATTCTCCTGCCTCAGCCTCCCAAGTAGCTGAGACTACAGGTGTGCACCACCACGCCCAGCTAATTTTTGTATTTTTAGCAGAGACGGGGTTTTACCATGTTGGGCAGGATGGTCTTGATCTCCTGACCTTATGATCTACCCACCTTGGCCTCCCAAAGTGCTGCTGGGATTACAGGTGTGAGCCACCGTGCCCCACCCAGGTGTACCTTTTTTATCTTTTTTTTTTAACTTATTTTTACTGTACCTTTCTATTTTTAGATATCTTTATATATACAAGTACCATTGTGTTACAATTGCCTACAGTATTCATTACAGTAACATGCTCTTTAGGTTCGTAGCCTAGGAGCAATAGGCTATACCGTATCACCTGGGTGTGTAGTAGGTTCCACCGTCTCGGTTTGTGTAAGTGCACTCTACGATGTTCACACAAGGACACACTTCCCAGAACACATTCCCGTCATTAAGCGATGTGTCACTGTATATACATATGTATCCATAGAGAGAGAGAGAGAGAAAGCAAGAGAGATTTATTTTAAGGAAATGTCTCACAAGCTTCTGGGAACTGGCAAGTTTGAAATCCGTAGGGCAGGCTGGCAGGCGAGAGATCCGGGTAAGAGTTGATGTTGTAGTCTTAAAACTAAATTCCACAGGGCAATAGGCTGGAAACTCAGGCAGGCTTTTTATGGTGCAGTCTTGAGGCATAATTTCTTCTTGTTCAGGAAACCCTAGTCTTTGTTATTAAGGCCTTCAGCTGATTGGATGAGGCCCACCCACATTATGAAGCATCATCTGCTTTAGTCAAAATCTACTGATTTAAATGTTAATCACATCTAAGAAATAGCTTCACAGCAACGTCTACACTGGTGTTTGAACAAACAACTGGGCACCATAGCCTAGCCAAGTTGACTCACAAAATTAACCATCACACCATGAAACTGCAAAGGCAGTGAATAGGTGGGGAGTAGTGATTAAAACATCTCATTGCTGGAAATTCATTAGTGGACTTCCCTCTCAAGTTCCTATGTGAAGGGTTACAGCTCAAATTTTCAGGGGGCAGTCCCCTAACATAAAAATGTGAGATAATAGGGAATGAATGGTGGGGCTTCATGAACTTGAAAGAGTAGACCCCATACACATATATTTAAACTTAAAAAAAAAAAAAAAGCTGTGACAAGAAGCCTTTTTGTGCCCTTTACTTTTTCCAGGATGGGCAAATCAAGCACATGGATGTTGACTGGCATCTAGGCCATGGTGTATCATGACCCCAGAACCTTCCTTTAGTTGCTCAAGGAGAGTGCTAAAAATCTCCTCGCCTTAGAAGAAGCGTGTGCAGGAATATGCAATTTGAAGGAAGTTTACACCTGGCACCCTTACAGCTTAGGGATCAAATGGAATGAACAAAATGGACATCGATCACTTGGCTACAGTTCTAGAACTGCAGCTTTACCTCTTTGTAATTGAGTAAGCCACATTTCTGACCTGGCTGAAATATCTCAATTACCAATTGCCCTTCTTGATGCTACTGGTTGTTCAACTATGATATTCTTTCGTCATTTGGGGTAAGAATTGGGCCCTAGAAAATAAATATAATCACGAACATGCAATCAATGTATGAGGAAGGTACTATACCCCCTGCTATTCCCCATGTGCAAAATGGGAATGAGATTCATTGAATAGCTTGTTCAGTTGGCATAGCTGCATTCATATCCAGTCTACTCGCTCCCCGGGGACACCTGCCCTCAGGATAACTCCTGCCTTCAGCCCTTCCTTTCTCCTTCTTTCTGCTCCTTCTCATTCTCTTCTACTAAAAAATATAACCAAAGCCCATCTTGGCTTCTTTGGATCCTCAAACTCACTAAATAAAAGAGTCAGAATCCAAGATGATCTTGTACTACACTCTGAGTCTCCATCCAGGTCTCTCTCTTAACCTTTTTTGGGAATTACCTTGGCTGAGCAGGATTGCCTCACCTGGAGCAGCCCACACCCACTGACTGGGCCACCCAGGAGTGCATAGACCTGGCCTTCCCACCCCAACATGGGATACTCAGAAGAGCCCTCATTCCCCGTGGGGGCCGCTGAGGCCTCTGTTGCAACTGCATCACAGCCCACTTTTCCCTCTGCCCAATTCTGCCTCTTTCTCTTCCCTCCACAGGGGTTGGTGCCAGGAGCACTCCCTAAAACACTTTCTACTTGGTCACCTCTGTCTCAGAGTCTGCTTCCTCAGGAGCCCAACCTGCGGCAGTTCCTGAGGAGATGGGAACATGTGCTGAACATGAGGCAAAAAAAATTCAGCAGGATGGGGATAGAATAGGACTGGTCTCATAGGATTGCTAGGAGGATTAAATGGATTAATATGTTGTGAAATACAAACAATGACCAGTTAGGTGAAAATCTTACATAAATTTCTTGCAGTTCTGATTTTCGTTATGTTAGTGCTATACCTTATTATTATTATTCATGATGTTTGTGCCAAAAATCAAACTGTATAAGACCTTGAAAGAGAATTGTGGCTTAAGAGCAATTTTAGGGATTTCTCAGCAGCCTGCAAGCTCATTCTGAGTGTATAGAATGAAAACGTTCTGGAAAAGTTAGAACTTAAGCTAAACTCCATTGAGAGAAGTGCAGTTTTACAACAGAAGAAATGGCAATTCTTTCTGTGCTAGTCAGACTGCACCAGCCACATTGGGTGTAGCCGGGAGCATCTCTCTGAAAAGGTGAGAAATTAGAGGGGAATGACTAAGATGGGATGGAGAAGATGTCTTTAACTCTCGGAGTAGGCTTCCTGTACTTACTCTCCACTCTCAACTTGCCATGTCATCCGTCTGGCAAATTCAACTCCTCACTGGTTGTCACCACCTAGTGAAAGCCTTCCTTGACTATACCATCACTTAAATATTTGACCAGCTTCTTCCTCGTTTTTCTTCTAGACCATGTGTACATTTTTTATCATTGTGCCTATTGCATTGCCTGTGTTTGGATGGGAGTCTGATTCATTTTTTCGTCTCTTGGGACAGATGAGATGTTCAGTGCATGTCTTTCCTGCGGCTGCTATAACAAATTGCCACAAACGTAAACGTACCGGCTGAATACAACAGAGATTTACTCTCACCGTTCTGGAGTCCAGAAGTCTGAAATCAAAGTTTAGCTAGGGCCGTGCTCCCTGCCAAGCCTCTAGGAGAGATTTCTTTCCTGCCTCTTCCGCGTTTAGTGGCTCCAGGTGTTCCTTGATTTGTGACAGCATCACTCCAATCTCCGCCATCTTCACATGGGTCTTTTCCACAGCCTCCTCATAGAAGAACACTTTAACCCAAGATTTAGAGCCCACTTTAACCCAAGATCATGTGATCTCAAGATCCTTAGCTTAGTTACATTGCTAAAGATGCTTTTTCCAAATAAGGTCACATGTACAGTTTTGGGGTAGACATACACCTTGGTACACATCGTTAAACCCACATATCAATTCAACTACACTGTATTGGCTTCTATTAGGTCTACATGAAAAATAATAAGGGTCTGCAGAAGACATTTTCACAGGGGAAATTAGATAGGGACAAGGCAAGGAAAATGTGAAGGAGGACTAGATGGGTATCATTGGCTGGTCATGCAGGAGGGAGATGCGGAAAGGGGAAAGGAAATCAAAGATCACTGCAAAGTGTTGGACCTGAAGGTGCTGGAAGGGTGCTCAAGAAAAGAGTCTGGAGTGTGTGGAGAGATGTGCTCTGTTTCAGCAGAAGATGAAGTGATGGCAAGAACAATTATTTGGTTGGTCCACTGATGTTCTGTGCCTCAGTTTCCCTATAAGCCTATGGCACTTCCGGCTTTCCCAGGGTGTGCTGAGTTCTTGGTGCAATCAATTAGCCTGTGTTGTTTCCCTGGAGGACACTTGGCCAGAGTCTGTGACAAGCAAATCGAGCAGCAGTTTAAAAAGCTTTTGTGATTCATTTCACTAGGTGGGTGGGATGGGCTGAGTGGACAGGAAAGGCAGCTGGCCCCAAATGTTTGAGGCCTTGTAAAATGATGTGCATCTACTTAGGAGACTAGTAAATGGCACTGTCCTCCCCAGGTGCGGTAGCCAACTTGGGAACCTTGAGCATCTCCTTTCAAGGTCAGATCTCAATTCAATGCAAAACAAACAATTTTGCCCTATTATGCTTAACATTCTTTAGTAACATTTTCTGTGATGTGTTGAGAGTTTATAAATCTCTCAGCATTGTATATTTTTAAAAGTTTCTCTAAAATCTGAACACTTAGGATTCAGATTTAGGGCAGGGAGACCTGGTAATGCTTGTTGCTCTTTGTAAGTAATTTTGAAACAGGCTTTAACCACTTACTGTCTAGGTAGATGGCTCTTTATTTTCCAGCCTTGTTAATATTTTGCTTCAATAATCCACTGTAGAAAGAACACCTCCTCCTCCCCATTCTCCATTCTCCCCACCTGCTTTCCTTCTCGCTCGTGTGTCCCTTAGTTGCTTCCAGCTGGGCCTGCGCTGGCTTCCTCTGCAACATAGCTGACACACACTCTCCAGGAGACAGGCGAAGAGATGTGTAGCCCTGGTTCTACCCCCAACTAGCCTGGCCACCTGGAAATAAATCCTCTCCACTCTAGGGCCCCGTTTCCTCATCTGTAGCATGGAGTTGAGAAGAATGCCTGCCTATTCGCTACTGAGGGTTGCTACAAACATGAAATAAAAAGAGAGTTTGAGTCCAGCTCTCTTCTTAAAGTTAAAAAGGCCAAAACTGATTATCTAGAAAGGTCAGAGGTAGCTCCCAGTCTGTTGGGTTCTCGAGGCACCTAGAAAGAAGTTGAGACACTCTCAGACTCTATCCCATCCTCCTAAAATTGGCCTCGTTAAAGCCATTTAGGCAAATGCTACATGGGCTGTCAGAAAACAGAAAAGTTGCCAATAACCTAGAGACATGATGAAAGTGAGGGCTCCTGCTCAGTGCAGGGATAGGCCAGAATTCCCCTGGTATCAGAGAGATTCAAAGAACTCTGTCCAGTTAACTACATGGCTCGCTATTGTGTATGAGCCCAGACTCACAGGTCATTTATGTATTTGCATCTAGGTATCTATTTATTATCTTACAAACATTCCTGCAAGCAGGCAGGGTCAGTTAGCCAGTGTTCTAGGAGAGAAAAAGATGCCCAGGCTAGGGGAGGAGCCAAGATGGCCGAATAGGAACAGCTCCGGTCTACAGCTCCCAGCGTGAACGACGCAGAAGACGGGTGATTTCTGCATTTCCATCTGAGGTACCGGGTTCATCTCACTAGGGAGTGCCAGACAGTGGGCGCAGGCCAGTGGGTGCGCGCACCGTGCGCGAGCCGAAGCAGGGCGAGGCATTGCCTCACCTGGGAAGTGCAAGGGGTCAGGGAGTTCCCTTTCTGAGTCAAAGAAAGGGGTGACAGACGCACCTGGAAAATCGGGTCACTCCCACCCGAATATTGCGCTTTTCAGACCGGCTTAAAAAACGGCGCACCACGAGACTATATCCCACACCTGGCTCGGAGGGTCCTACGCCCACGGAGTCTCGCTGATTGCTAGCACAGCAGTCTGAGATCAAACTGCAAGGCGGCAGCGAGGCTGGGGGAGGGGCGCCCGCCATTGCCCAGGCTTGATTAGGTAAACAAAGCAGCCTGGAAGCTCGAACTGGGTGGAGCCCACCACAGCTCAAGGAGGCCTGCCTGCCTCTGTAGGCTCCACCTCTGGGGGCAGGGCACAGACAAACAAAAAGACAGCAGTAACCTCTGCAGACTTAAATGTCCCTGTCTGACAGCTTTGAAGAGAGCAGTGGTTCTCCCAGCACGCAGCTGGAGATCTGAGAACGGGCAGACTGCCTCCTCAAGTGGGTCCCTGACCCCTGACCCCCGAGCAGCCTAACTGGGAGGCACCCCCCAGCAGGGGCACACTGACACCTCACACGGCAGGGTATTCCAACAGACCTGCAGCTGAGGGTCCTGTCTGTTAGAAGGAAAACTAACAAACAGAAAGGACATCCACACCGAAAACCCATCTGTACATCACCATCATCAAAGACCAAAAGTAGATAAAACCACAAAGATGGGGAAAAAACAGAACAGAAAAACTGGAAACTCTAAAACGCAGAGCACCTCTCCTCCTCCAAAGGAACGCAGTTCCTCATCAGCAACGGAACAAAGCTGGATGGAGAATGATTTTGACGAGCTGAGAGAAGAAGGCTTCAGACGATCAAATTACTCTGAGCTACGGGAGGATATTCAAACCAAAGGCAAAGAAGTTGAAAACTTTGAAAAAAATTTAGACGAATGTATAACTAGAATAACCAATACAGAGAAGTGCTTAAAGGAGCTGATGGAGCTGAAAACCAAGGCTCGAGAACTACGTGAAGAATGCAGAAGCCTCAGGAGCCGATGCGATCAACTGGAAGAAAGGGTATCAGCGATGGAAGATGAAATGAATGAAATGAAGCGAGAAGGGAAGTTTAGAGAAAAAAGAATAAAAAGAAATGAGCAAAGCCTCCAAGAAATATGGGACTATGTGAAAAGACCAAATCTACGTCTGATTGGTGTACCTGAAAGTGATGCGGAGAATGGAACCAAGTTGGAAAACACCCTGCAGGATATTATCCAGGAGAACTTCTCCAATCTAGCAAGGCAGGCCAACGTTCAGATTCAGGAAACACAGAGAACGCCACAAAGATACTCCTCGAGAAGAGCAACTCCAAGACACATAATTGTCAGATTCACCAAAGTTGAAATGAAGGAAAAAATGTTAAGGGCAGCCAGAGAGAAAGGTCGGGTTACCCTCAAAGGGAAGCCCATCAGACTAACAGCGGATCTCTCGGCAGAAACCCTACAAGCCAGAAGAGAGTGGGGGCCAATATTCAACATTCTTAAAGAAACGAATTTTCAACCCAGAATTTCATATCCAGCCAAACTAAGCTTCATAAGTGAAGGAGAAATAAAATACTTTACAGACAAGCAAATGCTGACCGATTTTGTCACCACCAGGCCTGCCCTAAAAGAGCTCCTGAAGGAAGCGCTAAACATGGAAAGGAACAACCGGTACCAGCTGCTGCAAAATCATGCCAAAATGTAAAGACCATTGAGACTAGGAAGAAACTGCATCAACTAACGAGCAAAATCACCAGCTAACATCATAATGACAGGATCAAATTCACACATAACAATATTAACTTTAAATGTAAATGGACTAAATGCTCCAATTAAAAGACACAGACTGGCAAATTGGATAAAGAGTCAAGACCCATCAGTGTGCTGTATTCAGGAAACCCATCTCACATGCAGAGACACACATAGGCTCAAAATAAAAGGATGGAGGAAGATCTACCAAGCAAATGGAAAACAAAAAAAGGCAGGGGTTGCAATCCTAGTCTCTGATAAAACAGACTTTAAACCAACAAAGATCAAAAGAGACAAAGAAAGCCATTACATAATGGTAAAGGGATCAATTCAACAAGAGGAGCTAACTATCCTAAATATATATGCACCCAATACAGGAGCACCCAGATTCCTAAAGCAAGTCCTGAGTGACCTACAAAGAGACTTAGACTCCCACACATTAATAATGGGAGACTTTAACACCCCACTGTCGACATTAGACAGATCAACGAGACAGAAAGTCAACAAGGATACCCAGGAATTGAACTCAGCTCTGCACCAAGCAGACCTAATAGACATCTACAGACCTCTCCACCCCAAATCAACAGAATATACATTTTTTTCAGCACCACACCACACCTATTCCAAAATTGACCACATACTTGGAAGTAAAGCTCTCCTCAGCAAATGTAAAAGAACAGAAATTATAACCAACTATCTCTCAGACCACAGTGCAATCAAACTAGAACTCAGGATTAAGAATCTCACTCAAAGCCGCTCAACTACATGGAAACTGAACAACCTGCTCCTGAATGACTACTGGGTACATAACGAAATGAAGGCAGAAATAAAGATGTTCTTTGAAACCAATGAGAACAAAGACACAACATACCAGAATCTCTGGGACGCATTCAAAGCAGTGTGTAGAGGGAAATTTATAGCACTAAATGCCCACAAGAGAAAGCAGGAAAGATCCAAAATTGACACCCTAACATCACAATTAAAAGAACTAGAAAAGCAAGAGCAAACACATTCAAAAGCTAGCAGAAGGCAAGAAATAACTAAAATCCGAGCAGAACTGAAGGAAATAGAGACACAAAAAACCCTTCAAAAAATCAATGAATCCAGGAGCTGGTTTTTTGAAAGGATCGACAAAATTGATAGACCGCTAGCAAGACTAATAAAGAAAAAAAGAAGAATCAAATAGACACAATAAAAAATAATAAAGGGGATATCACCACCAATCCCACAGAAATACAAACTACCATCAGAGAATACTACAAACACCTCTACGCAAATAAACTAGAAAATCTAGAAGAAATGGGTAAATTCCTCGACACATACACTCTCCCAAGACTAAACCAGGAAGAAGTTGAATCTCTGAATAGACCAATAACAGGAGCTGAAATTGTGGCAATAATCAATAGTTTACCAACCAAAAAGAGTCCAGGACCAGATGGATTCACAGCCGAATTCTACCAGAGGTACAAGGAGGAACTGGTACCATTCCTTCTGAAACTATTCCAATCAATAGAAAAAGAGGGAATCCTCCCTAACTCATTTTATGAGGCCAGCATCATTCTGATACCAAAGCCGGGCAGAGACACAACCAAGAAAGAGAATTTTAGACCAATATCCTTGATGAACATTGATGCAAAAATCCTCAATAAAATACTGGCAAACCGAATCCAGCAGCACATCAAAAAGCTTATCCACCATGATCAAGTGGGCTTCATCCCTGGGATGCAAGGCTGGTTCAATATACGCAAATCAATAAATGTAATCCAGCATATAAACAGAGCCAAAGACAAAAACCACATGATTGTCTGAATAGATGCAGAAAAAGCCTTTGACAAAATTCAACAACCCTTCATGCTAAAAACTCTCAATAAATTAGGTATTGATGGGACGTATTTCAAAATAATAAGAGCTATCTATGACAAACGCACAGCCAATATCATACTGAATGGGCAAAAACTGGAACCATTCCCTTTGAAAACTGGCACAAGACAGGGATGCCCTCTCTCACCGCTCCTATTCAACATAGTGTTGGAAGTTCTGGCCAGGGCAATCAGGCAGGAGAAGGAAATAAAGGGCATTCAATTAGGAAAAGAGGAAGTCAAATTGTCCCTGTTTGCAGACGACATGATTGTTTATCTAGAAAACCCCATCGTCTCAGCCCAAAATCTCCTTAAGCTGATAAGCAACTTCAGCAAAGTCTCAGGATACAAAATCAATGTACAAAAATCACAAGCATTCCTATACACCAACAACAGACAAACAGAGAGCCAAATCATGAGTGAACTCCTATTCACAATTGCTTCAAAGAGAATAAAATACCTAGGAATCCAACTTACAAGGGATGTGAAGGACCTCTTCAAGGAGAACTACAAACCACTGCTCAAGGAAATAAAAGAGGATACAAACAAATGGAACAACATTCCATGCTCATGGATAGGAAGAATCAATATCGTGAAAATGGCCATACTGCCCAAGGTAATTTACAGATTCAATGCCATCCCCATCAAGCTACCAATGACTTTCTTCACAGAATTGGAAAAAACTACTTTAAAGTTCATATGGAACCAAAAAAGAGCCCGCATCGCCAAGTCAATCCTAAGCCAAAAGAACAAAGCTGGAGGCATCACACTACCTGACTTCAAACTATACTACAAGGCTACAGTAACCAAAACAGCATGGTACTGGTACCAAAACAGAGATATAGATCAATGGAACAGAACAGAGCCCTCAGAAATAACGCCACTTACCTACAACTATCTGATCTTTGACAAACCTGAGAAAAACAAGCAATGGGGAAAGGATTCCCTATTTAATAAATGGTGCTGGGAAAACTGGCTAGCCATATGTAGAAAGCTGAAACTGGATCCCTTCCTTACACCTTATACAAAAATCAATTCAAGATGGATTAAAGACTTAAACGTTAGACCTAAAACCATAAAAACCCTAGAAGAAAACCTAGGCATTACCATTCAGGACATAGGCATGGGCAAGGACTTCATGTCCAAAACACCAAAAGCAATGGCAACAAAAGCCAAAATTGACAAATGGGATCTAATTAAACTAAGGAGCTTCTGCACAGCAAAAGAAACTACCATCAGAGTGAACAGGCAACCTACAACATGGGAGAAAATTTTCGCAACCTACTCATCTGACAAAGGGCTAGTATCCAGAATCTACAATGAACTCCAACAAATTTACAAGAAAAAAACAAACAACCCCATCAAAAAGTGGGCAAAGGACATGAACAGACACTTCTCAAAAGAAGACATTTATGCAGCCAAAAAACACATGAAAAAATGCTCATCATCACTGGCCATCAGAGAAATGCAAATCAAAACCACAATGAGATATCATCTCACACCAGTTAGAATGGCAATCATTAAAAAGTCAGGAAACAACAGGTGCTGGAGAGGATGTGGAGAAATAGGAACACTTTTACACTGTTGGTGGGACTGTAAACTAGTTCAACCATTGTGGAAGTCAGTGTGGCGATTCCTCAGGGATCTAGAACTAGAAACACCATTTCACCCAGCCATCCCATTACTGGGTATATACCCAAATGACTATAAATCATGCTGCTATAAAGACACATGCACACGTATGTTTATTGCGGCGTTATTCACAATAGCAAAGACTTGGAACCAACCCAAATGTCCAACAATGATAGACTGGATTA
This sequence comes from Pan troglodytes, assembly GCF_028858775.2. NCBI lineage: Eukaryota > Metazoa > Chordata > Mammalia > Primates > Hominidae > Pan > Pan troglodytes. The sequence continues at coordinate 11,066,867 of NC_072401.2, read as the reverse complement.
AGAAAATGTGGCACATATGCACCATGGAATACTAGGCAGCCATAAAAAATGATGAGTTCATGTCCTTTGTAGGGACATGGATGAAACTGGAAACCATCATTCTCAGTAAACTATCGCAAAAACAAAAAACCAAACACCGCATATTCACACTCACAGGTGGGAATTGAACAATGAGATCACATGGACACAGGAAGGGGAATATCACACTCTGGGGACTGTGGTGGGGAGGGGGGAGGGGGGAGGGACAGCACTGGGAGATATACCTAATGCTAGATGACGAGTTAGTGGGTGCAGTGCACCAGCATGGCACATGTATACATATGTAACTAACCTGCACAGTGTGCACATGTACCCTAAAACTTAAAGTATAATAAAAAAAAAAAAAAAAAAAAAAAAAGATGCCCAGGCTACAACCTACCCTTGCAAGGCTCCAATGCAAGGGGACATGGACATGTACATGCATAATGAATGCATGTACGGGGCATTTAACAATATTATATTGTTTACTTGCTTATGGCCTGGCTCCCTAAATACACTAAAAACTCCAGGAAGCAGCCTTCATCTGTCCTTTAATTACTATACCCTATTGCCTAGTGCTTTGCCTAGTATGGAATAAACCCAATAACTATTTGTTGAATAAATGAATGATTAGACTCATGAACAAACGAAATGAATGGCCATAGAGAGGTATGCAAAAGTACCAGAGGGACTCAAAGCGGAAGCAGCAGGGAGGAATTCGTAGGGAAGTAATATTTGAACTTGACCTTGAAGAATGAAAAGCATTTTGCCAGTCCCAGAGGAGGCAAAAAGAATAATTAGATCAATGATATGGGAGCATTAAGAAAAAAAAAGGTCGGGCCCAGAGGCCACAGTGTGGGATGACTTGGCAGAGAGAGAGGGTAGCAGGAAATGAAGGAGCAACAGAAATGGGATTCAAAGCCACTGGGGCAGGAAACTTAGCTATCATGGTTAAGAGTTTGGGTTTTATCTTGCAGGAATAGAGAACTGATGAGGATTCTCAAGGAGGTGACTTGATAATATTCTGCTATTAATAATTACAAAGGTTCTTCTTGCTCCAGTTTGGTGTATGGATTGGAACCCAGGAGGCCAGGAAAGCAGTTAGGGGTAGATGCTGGAGGTCAGCCTAGAGATACTGAAAGCAGAAGTAAGGCTGAATATATTAAATAGCTCATGAACATGACAAAGAAAAGACAGAGTCAGGAGGCATCTGGGGAATCTGACTGTTAGGATCTGGTAACAGATTCGGATGATGGCAATGATAAAGGGGGAGGGGTGGGAAGACTCAAGGTTAGCACCCAGGCTACTGGTGTGGAAACCATGTGAGCAATGGAGCTTCTCGCTAGGAAAAAGGCCTGTGTCTTCTGGGAAATAACCAATTAGAAAGATCCAGAAAATAGTTCAGTGTTCATGCCTGGAACTTAGTAGAGAAGTCAGAGTGCAGATGGAAATATGTGAATTAAGCTGTATTTGGATAGAAAAAAACAATGAATAATGAAATATGTGAAATAGTACAATAATGAAATTTTAAAATAAAAAATGAAATTAATGATAATGAAATAAGCCATCATCTTTCTAGATGGTCAATTTACACAGTGACAAAATATACCCAAACAACTTGCAGATTTTTAAATTTATTATGTTCTATTCTATGGGCTACAGGCAAATCCCAGATGAAGAGAGAGCCTCAAGCCATCATAAAGTATTTCCTGGAGTTCTTTAGTTTTTTCTGTACATGTGTGAGTGTCCACTTAGCTCCTCGGTGGACCAGGCGTTGACCCAGGCCCTGGGGATGCTAAGTCCTACAAATCTCTGCTCTAGTGGAGATGGAAGTTCAACAGTCAGATGTGAACACAAGTTACCAGTTAAAACAAAGGGAAAACTAAAACTCAGGCAAGTGCTGTGAAGGAGCGAGTCTGTGAGGCCGAGGAGGATTCTCTGAGGAAGTAGCACTTGAGCTGAGTTCGGAAGTAACAGTTGTCATTAATAAGAAGAAGGAAGACAAGGGCATCTGAGAAAGAGGGAACAGTACCTGAAAGGGCCCTGTGGGAGGGAGCAGAGAAAGTCCAAGGACCAGAAAGAGGCAAATTTGCCCCAAGTGGAACTGGGAGGACAAAGAGGGTAGTTGAGCTAAGGAGGCAGTTGGTCAGGAGCATTTGTGGAGGAAAAAAATCACCAGTCAGTGCTTGATAGAGCTAATGAAATGCCTGCAAAAGAAAGGAAAATGTGGGAAACGTGGCTGATTAAATGAACTAGGAATGCATAACAACGATGCTTTATGACAGTGAATGTATTTAATGAATGTTAGCAAATTAACTCAATGAAAAATAAGTTAATCTCTTCATGGAAAGTGCCTTAGCAAAGTGCCTAAATGATATGGGAGCTCAATAAATATTACTTGAATCAGAGTTGCTGTTGCTAAATAGTCTGTCTTCCCACGTTGGATAATGTTTGCTAGATTTTTATGAAATTCAACAAACATAGGGAAGCATCTGAGACATTGCCCGGCTCACGGTTGCTGTCCCTCAAATTTCTTAACAGCCTCTCATCAACCATGTGGCAAAAGTCTGATATTCTTCATTTTACAGAAGAGACAGATACTGGCAGAGCTTAAGGACGGTACCAAGGTCACCCTGCTGATGAGGGAGAGGCAGCTCACATCCTTGTCTTGAATGGGCATTTCTTCTGCCCCACACTACTGTTTCCTGTAAAATAAAGCTCTTACATTTAAAAAATTAAGAATTGGATTGCTTTACACACAAATTTTCTTTAACCCTAGTGGTAATGCAAAGAGAGATTCAGAATTATGTGTGAGACATAATTACTTAAATCTGACTGGGTGGCTGTTTCTATGAATGAATGCACTTAATTAATTTTTCCCCTAGCTTCTTGCTATTTCCCAGCTATAATTTATTTTCTTTCATCCCAGGGGCAATAGAAGGACAACTAAAGAAGGATCCAACGATTTGAAATTCCAGAACTTCAGTCTGCCAAAAAACAGGTCAGAATATTTACTTGTTTATTAATAGAGGAGTGAAAATTTTAATTCTGTAGCAAATAAGCTGACCATCACAAACACAAAAATTGTCAATGTGATGGAATGACCTGTAGTGACTTAGAGGTCAGACAGAGACCAAGGTGCAGGAGAAGGGGCTTGGCTGGGGTTGAGCAGCCTGCAGGTGTGTGATACGAACCTAGGCTGAGAAGCCCCCGCCTCCACAGCTCTGCAGGCCAGGCCTCTTTCCACCCACCCCTCCCAGGTCTCTAAACAACCCCCGAGAGAGCCAGTGATGGGGAGGCTTCTATTCCTCTGCCAATGAATGATTTGAATGATGGATCATGGATCCAGCCACGAGTTTACCTTGGAGCCTCACAGCAAGCAGACAAGAGAGAGCCAAGTGCTTACACTGTTATTTCCTTTGTCCTTCAATTGAGAATAACATTTGCTGAGCGGTTATGGTATCAAAACTTGCATAGACTACTGAAAATGCAGCGACAAAAGACAAAGTCTCTCCCTCAAGGAGCTCGCAGACTAGTCAAAAAGTTCAGAACTTGATCGAATCCTGTGCTAACTTGATCGAATTACTGACAAGAGACAAGACCTAAAGTCAAATCCAGCTCTACGCTGCCCAGCGCTGCCCAGCCAACTAAACCTGGGCCACATCCTCATGCACAGAACCATCTCTCCCATGCTCAGGTGGGACTCCCTGGCCAAGCCTTCCTGGGGTGGCTTCTGTTCCTGGAGGCACCCAAGGGTCCTCACAAGTTCTATCAATCCTCGAATCCCAATTCAAGTCCATCCATCAAACATCCTTCAGTCCTTACTATGTGCCAGACACTATAAGCGGTCTTGGAATTCTAAAATGTGCCGGAATAAATAATTATCCTAAGCAGAGTGAATGAATGCTGGTAAGATGATAGAATACTTGAGGTGTTTTGCAAAACCACTTTGAGTAGAGGGAAATTTGTGGCTTTCTCAGACTTCTTTAATGTTTACACTAAATACATTTGAATAATGCATTTTAAGTCCATTTTCCTTATTTCTTGACAATAGCAAGAGATGGGAGATAGAAGGTTTAGAAGCCCTCTTTCAGATGGAGAGGGTTGAAGCAATTACATACATCAAAGTAATATTTACAGTTACATTTGGAGGAAAAAAGACAGACAGAGAAGAGCAGTGCTTTTTTCTGAAGCAAATTATTTCAGAATGTGTCATAGCATGCTCAAGATATATTAAAAAGAGCAACAGATGATGTTTTTGCAACCTGTTCCAAACTATTTATAAACCTAAATTTAAAAAAAAAAAACATAGACATACAAATCTCTATACCACTGCATATTTTATAATGAATGCATTATATGAATATAAACTATTTGAGATATATAAATCAACTAAAAATGTCTGAAAACTACAAATTTGTGTCTACCATCTTCCTTTAACTATTAAACCAATGTATTTACTCCTGTAAAAATTATAATGATCAATATTTGATGATAAGGAAGAAGCTACTTATGGGCAGCATTGCAGTGTAGAATGAGTCCATTGGATCAGGATTTCAACCTCAACTGAGCTGCTTATTAGCCGTGTGGCCCCAGACAAGCCTCTTTTTCCATTCCAACACCTCCTGTGTTTTAGAAGTGATATCTGAAGCCAGACGTGGTGGCTTATGCCTGTAAACCCAGCACTTTGGGAGGCTGAGGCAGGCGGATCACCTGAGGTCAGGAGTTCGAGACCACCCTGACCAACGTGGAGAAACCCCGTCTCTACTAAAAATACAAAAGTAGCCAGATGTGGTGGTGCATGCCTGTAATCCGAGCTACTTGGGAGGCTGAGGCAGGAGAATTGCTTGAACCCGGGAGGCGGAGGTTGTGGTGAGTCAAGATAGAGACATTGCCCTCCAGCCTGGGCAACAAGAGTGAAACTCCGTCTCAAAAAGAAAAACAAATGGTATTTGAAAAAGTAGACTCTCTTGTTCATTATTGAATCTCTTGAACCTTCCTGTGTCCACAGAATAAATGGATGATCTCGGAGGTGTGCTGGGAATAGAGTAGGTTCTCATTAAATAACGTGGGCTAATAGTCACTGAGTGCTCACTATGTGCTAGGTGCTGTTCCAACAGCTAATAGGTAACCCTCACTGGATCCCAACAATTACACTCTTATTAGTCTCCTTTTTACAGGAAAGAAGAATGCAGCCCAGAGAGGGTGAATAACTTCCCTCGAGGCTCAGTGGCTAGTTGTGATATGGTAAATGGCAGCTGTAATTATTATTACTAATATCGACAACCCTGGTGCTCCCCATCACTGCCCTCATGCTAGGTTGAGTGTGGGAGTTAACTCTCCTGCAGGCCCCCACAGCCCAACCACCCCAAGGTCAAAAGTGCCTTGATCTCCTGGTAATAAACAAAGTAAAACACCAAGCTGAGTGCTGGGCCCCACTTGGATGATACGGCCTGGGAGGATCTCCAAGTAAAACACAGATCACATCCATATTCATTATCCGTGACCTGTCTGCAATATTGAGATGAATGTGTTTTATAACATCCTGCTAAATCCCCAATACCCACTTTTATTTTGTACTGTTTCCTCATGTCTATAATGAAAGAAAAACACCAGCTGATATTTGTCAATTAAATCCAAATTCCACTCAATAACTGAGCACCCAGTATGCACCAGAACCTTGGCATTCGGTCTTCACCATAATGCTTTGAAGTAGGCATTCGTATTCCCATTTACAGATAGGGAAAAATAGTCTGAGGGAGGTTATATGTTTTTGTCACAGTCCTAGTAGAAAGTGGTACCAGTTGGATTTGAATTCTGAGTCTAGCTTCAAGTCAAGTGGCATTTCTGGGTTTTTGTTTTGTTTTGGTTTGGTTTGGTTTGGTTTTTTTTGAGACAGGGTTTCACTCTTGTTGCCCAGGCTGGAGTGCAATCGCGCAATCTCCGCCTCCCAGGTTCAAACGATTCTCCTGCCTCAGCCCCCCAGCCAGTAGCTGGGATTACAGGCATGTGCCACCACATCCAGCTAATTTTGAATTTTTAGTAGAGATGGGGTTTCTCCAAGTTGGTCAGGCTGGTCTCGAACTCCCAACCTCAGGTGATCTGCCCGCCTTGGCCTCCCAAAGTGCTGGGATTACAGGTGTGGGCCATCATGCCTAGCTCTGGGTTCTAAGTGATCAAAAACTTTCTTATGTATATGAATATGTATGTATATGTATATTCTTATTTATAAGTATATGTCAGCATATACATATGAATGTAGATTTCTATTCTGATGAGTCACTAATCTGCTCCTGTCAAGTTTCCCCACCATGAGGAAGGGGCATGTGCCCAGCCCTTCTGGAAAGCACAGCCACATCTATAACAGTGAGGCCTGGTAGCTGTGGCTCCTAGAGCATGGGCCTGGGACCAGCAGCTTCAGCATCATCTGAGAACTTAGCAATGCTGATTCCCAGATTCTGGCCAACTGCACCAGAAGGACACGTGCTGGAGCCCAGGCACCCATGTTGAAATAAGCCCTCCCTGTGGGTGCCAATGTTTGCTCAAGTTAGAGAACCTCGGATGGAAGCATGGTTACCAGGAGTGCAAGCTTCCAAGTGGAGTGAGAGGCCCCTGGACTTGAATTCCACTCTGCCCCTACTCGCTAAGTGACAGTGAGTGGGGTGGAGGGAGGAAGATGGAAGGCAGAGGATGGGGGGAGATTGGAGAAATGGTGGGTGCAGGAGCTGTTTCCCCACTGGGGAAATGTCTGACCTCTTACATTAACCTCCTTAAGTTCTCTTTGTTGGGCACTGGAAAAATCAAAGATGAACGAGACATAGTCCTGGATACCTGCATGCTCAGTATCTGGTGGGAAGCAGAAGAGTGGGTGTGGAACTGTAAAGTATATACATAACAGATCATAAGCCTGTGTCATGCACCATGGCAGACACAGACGCGGGCCCTAGGGAACAGGAGGGACACAGGATCAACCAGGGAGCTGAAGGGCTTGCTAAGTCCTCTCTCTACTGAGCAGCGGCACCAAGATTCTAATCCACATCTTCACTTTCCAAGCACTAGTCTCCTTTCCATCCTTTACTCTTGACAGCGATGCTAGGAACAGTGTCACCACACTATCCACATTCAGACCCTTCCCATTTGTCACCTCATTGGCTATGGAGTTCTTCCTTTCTGCCACTAGCACCTGCAGCAATAGTTAGATCCAGGGGGACAAAGTGCAGGCAGCCATAATTTCTCAGGGCCCATGAGGCCCAGTCGTCATCCTTTGGAGACTGGAGTCCTCTTTTTGTTTTTCTGGGTTGTTTTGTTTTGTTTTGTTTTCAGACTGAGTCTCATGCTACCACCCAGGGTGGAGTGCAGTGGTGCTATCTCAGCTCACTGCAACCTCCGCCTCTCAGGTTCAAGCGATTCTTGTGCCTCAGCCTCCTGAGTAGCTGGGATTACAGCTGCCTGCCACCACGCCCAGCAAGTTTTGTATTTTTAGTAGAGATGCGGTTTCGCCATATTAGCCAGGCTGGTCTCGAACTTCTGACCTCAAGTGATCCACCCACCTCAGCCTCCCAAAGAGCTGGGATGACAGGCATGAGCCACCGTGCCCCGCCTGGAGTCCTCCTCTATTCCGTGAATTAGGAGGCCCTCTACTGGGTCCCTTCAGTCAGGCAAGCCCAGGAACCTGCTGGCCACAACCGCTGCCCGCTCTCCTGACGGCTCTGGTCTGCCTCGCCTGCTCTGAGCCTCTGCAGCACTGCGAGAGCCATAAGGGTCACTTTTCTCACTGTGGCCCACCTCACCATGCAGAAGGCGGAGTGCCGCCCTGAAAGGTCTCACAAGCAAAGAGCTTTGTGACAGGTCCTAGGTTCTTTCACAGAGGATGCAGGGAAGAAAATGTGTTGTTCCACTGGCTTTCTGGGAGTTGTCCCCAAAGGGCTCCTACAGCGTAGATGCTCAGGCTGGGCACTGTGGCTCAAACTTGTAATCCCAGCACTTTGGGAGGCTGAGATGGGCGGATCATTTGAGGTCAGGAGTTCCAGACCAGCCTGGCCAACATGGCAAAACCTGATCTGTACTAAAAAATACAAAAATTAGCCAGGCATGGTAGTGGGTGCCTGTAATCCAAGCTACAAGGGAGGCTGAGGCAGGAAAATCTCTTGAACTCGGGAGGTGGAGGTTGCAGTGAGCTGACATCACCTCACTGCACTCCAACCTGGGCGACAGAGTGAGACTCCGCCTCAAAAGAAACTAATAAATAAAGAAATAAATAAATAAATAAATAAATAACAAGTAGATGCTCAAGAAACATTGGCTGATGGGGGAGTAGGAAGAAGGAAGAATCAAGGCAGAACCCTAGGTTCTTATGTTGTGGATAACCCTAGGATGCTGTTGATCTGTAGTATACCGAGAGCCTCCTATGATGCCTGGCACTTACTAGATACTAAAATAGACGTGAAAAAGAAACTTCAATAGGGACAGAAGGATGGAGAAAGGAGGAAGAAGACAGAGACCAAGTGGGGAAGTGGGGGACGCTCAGAGAGTGGATGAAGGGATTTCAGGAGTGGCTCTGCCCGCTAGAGGAATGTCTGAGCTAAAACATGTCTGGCAAATCATCCTGCTACTCTACTTGTCTGCTGCAGAACCCATCAGAGTGTCAAATATTTTTGTTTTTGTTTTTTGATATGTATTGGGAGCACTGATAGCTTATAGGAACAGGACTATAGCTTATATAGACATGTTTTCTGCCCTCAAAGAACTTAAAGTCTAATTGAGGAAAGGAAAAAAACTCAAGTAAGGTTTTACAATATGAGATTTAAATAATAAATGAATAATTATATGTCATCGTCTAGATTTACTAAATGCATGATTCAAGTAAGAAGTGCCACAGGTTCTCAGAGGAGGGAGGAGACCAGACAGGCCGGCAGGGCAGGGTCTGAGGAGGTGGGAGCCTCACTCGGCCAAGAGGGTCTTGGGTGTATGAGCTTGATGAGAGTTGTGAGTGGCACTAAACACTTCCAGTGTTTTCCCCAGGTCCCCTTCAGGGAATTACATGCCCCAAGTATTTCTTATACAAATAAAATAGGTAAGAGGAGAATTCTTGAAACCAATAGGGAATGCCTTCTAGAAAGAATGAACCCATGGATTCACTTATTTAAAATGAGCCTTGGCCTGATTCCACCTCAGAGTGAATTTCATCTGGATTGAGAGAGGCTCTCCAGTCTCTAATCTTGAAAATGTACAACCGATTCCAGGGGAATTTAAGTGGCACTTGTGCACACACGTGGAGTAGTTTCCTACTATGTGCCAGGCACTCCATTGGCCTTGCTCGGATAGGACAGGTCCAGGTATAGACCCAGACATGATCTGCAGTGTATCTCTGGCCCGTCTCACTTTGGGATGCCCTCTTTTGTATATTTCCCTCTGCATGTGCCTGTGGCATTCATTCACTCACACATTCACTCACTCTTACCCATTCAGCACCACGGTGGTGTGCACATGCTCCAGGCACTGTGTTAGGCACCAGGCCTCCCTTTTAGGAGCTAGAGGTTCAGGGTAGGCAGTCTGAGAATTCCAGTTGCATTCTGTTCTAGTTATGTCAGTGTGAGTTCCATTACATAGGTACCAAGAATATGCCCAAATAAGGAGAAGAGGGCATTGGTGGCCACATGGGAAACAAGATAAACAGTCTGTCCAGGCCATCATACCTATTCCCTAGAATATTACAGAGTCCACTCCTCTCTCAAATCAATGCTGTGTGTTCCTATGTTACCTGTGTGAGACACAGTTCTAAGCATCCTTTACTCTTGCAAACCTCCACATGACCTCTAGGATGACACAGGCTTTGCTCATTCATCCCTCCAGATTCCCTACTGTCTGAGCACACTGTGCATTTCCAAACCATAGTCCCCACAGCTCCATGATGCAAACGCTCCACCTTTGAGTGGTGGAGAGATGTATCATCAGACAGGCTCGGTGGGACTGTTAGCCAAGAGGGCTAACCTCAGCTAATCCATCTGCAAAATTAAAGGGTTCGTTTACGGTGTTTAATGTCCCTTTTGGCACTAGTGATATTTTACAATGGCCCTAAAATTGAGATAAAGATGCTTTCCACCAAGAACTGCTATGAGGTTTGAGTGAAACCATTTTTGTACAGTGCTCAGTTCCAGATGCAGTGCAGACATTCAACTAGAGGAAAGAAGGTGATGAATGCAGAAACTTTCCATCCTTCCTTGTTTTTATCTAGATTATATTTAAAATGAGTAACTCTTAGAAGTACAAATTGTCTTTCAAAAATTAGAGAATCTTATTCTAGAGTAGCCTTCTAATTTCAGGGGGTGAACTTAAAATGAGATGTGGAGCTGAGCCAGTTAATTTCAGAGGTTTGAGAGAGAGAGAAGGCTGGCAGTGTGAAATCACCCTGATCTTTTCCCAGGGGTTTTGCTGCTGAATTCTGGACTAACAGTCGGTGCCTGGGGAGACCCAAAGGACTGCATACCACACTCAAGGGGGCAAAGAAAGATTCATCTCCATGCCAGGAGCTTGACCCTGGAGACAGAACCAAATCCCTCTCTATGGGACTGGAATAACACACCATCCAAACTCTGTTCCCATGGATAAGTAGAAGGCAAGCATGCCCTGTCTACTTCATCAAAGCCAGTTCTGCTGGGCAGCAGGAGAGAGAAGTGGAAGAGGGGGAGGAGTTTACTTTAGTAGCCTTTAAAAATTAAAGATTATTAGATGTATTAAATTATTCGAAAGTATTACAAATTACAAATAATTCAGAATTAAAAATCTGTATTTGTAATGAGCTTTAAATATTAAAAACCACAGACCTCCAAATGTCAGTCTTGTTCATTTCCTGTGCCATGCACTTTCTTGCCACAGTGTTGACACCGGCTTATACACACCGGAAATAGAGAGGAAGGAAAAATTGCTTTCTTTAGGCCCAAATGTGGAGGGGAGCAGAGATAGGGAAGGCAGAAGGGTGGCTGCCAAGTTATAACACCATCCAGCTGTGGCCCGCTTGCACGTGGCCATGTTGTGGATGCTGTTGACAAAAGGCAGCCGGGGTGCATCCTTGTAATTCCCTGGCAAGAGGCAGCTTGCTAATACATGGGCCTTGCTTGAGCACAGATAGAGTACATCAAATCTCCACGAAGTTTGCTAGCAGTTCCTTTCATTAATCACCCTGGGCTGTCAAGTTGCAGAGTGTTAACACAGGAGTCCTTTCAGATACCTCATCCGTTGCTTGTGTCAAGACAATGTCCACAATCCATCTAGACAAAACTATGGTGTTCGGGCCACCTCCCCTGATCCCCTCCCTCCCAGACCCTAGGCGGCTGGTCCCAGCCTTCATCTTTTCCCTCCCTGCTTTGTTTCTGCAGCTCTCTGGCTCACAGCAGCAGGCTCAGCTGGAATAACAGCACCATTCCCTGTTTTGCTGATGCTTCCTCTGCTAATTCACTTGGCTTGCATTGACGCACGGAGAGCCCCAGGGTGCATAATCCCGGAGGATGTGACATATGAATGAGCACCATTACTCTGGGGCCCCACTGAGAGGTAGACCGGATCAGATAAGCCACTTTCCGACAAATTTGGCAATTGGGAGGAAGCTCCCAGACAAGAGAACTCTGCGGTCTACGTTGCTGCTATAGGCTTGTAAATAAGAAGCGATTTGGAGGGAGTCGGACAAATCCCAGCCCTGCCGATTGCTTGTGCCACTTCAGGCAAGTTACTGAACTCATCTAAGTTTTAGTTGCAATCTGCGAAGTGGAGCTGGAAATGCCTAAGGGCCTAAGTCTATGCCTTCAACGTACCCATCACCTCCAAAAGTTTCCTCCCACCCTCTTTACTTATTATTATGATTAAGTGTGTTTACTTCAAGAACAATTAATATAAGATTTACTCTGTTAGCAAAAATTCAATTATATGATATAGTACCGTTAGGTGTAGGCACTATGCTGTCCAGTATATCTTGAGGACTTATTTATCTTGTCTAACCAAAGCTTTGTACCCTTTGACTGATATCTCCTCATTTTCTCCTCCACCCAGCCCTTGGCAACCCACCCTTCCACTCTATGGGTTTGACTATTTTAGACGTATAATACATTGTATGTAGTATATACAATATAGTATATACCATATAATATATAAACTATTTTAGATGTATAATATAGATGTATATTTGCCTCTATGAGTTTGACTATTTTAGATGTATCATAAAAGTAGTATCATGTAATACTTGTCCATTCACAAGTATATACTTATATCCAACCTCATCAAGTTGTACACATTAACTATGTACAGCTTTTTGTAAGTTAGAAAAGTAAATAGGAACATTCTAAAAATTGTGAAAATGAATGTAAATGGGTTGAACAGACAATAAAAAAAAAAAATGTCTACCAGCCAGAGTTGAACCTATCTCAGTGCCCAAACAGGTGCTCACGAATACGAGTTATTTTATTTTCTGTTTGGTGCCACTCTTTTTAGATGTCTGAAGACTTCAGTTCTGCCTCCAAGTGTCTGAGACTGGGAACAACCCGCTAGCCACTCTAGGCCCCAGTTCTCCCATTTAAAAAACTAACGAACTGGACATTATCTCCAACATGCTTTTTAGCACTAGTTTGTCTTTGATTCTAAAATCCAGATAAGGTCAGGCTAAAATCCAGAAAAGGTCAAGGTTAGAAGATAACAAGAACCCTAATTTAGAAGTCAAAGTTCCTTCTGGAATCTCAGGAACAGTTTGCCTTTTCTTCAAAATTCCCGAGCTCAGATTTGCATGCCGCCTGCGTTGGATGCTCTGCCTTTGATCAACGGGATGGCTTGCCACGCTTACATTAAGCTCACTGTACACAATCACAAAAACATATCATTTCCACTTCCCATGTCATGAGTTGCAAGTCCTGGGAGCCTTTTGAGGCCTTAATCAAAGACCAAGATATCAGAGAAGAGGCCATATGTCTAAAGTGTCAAGAGAGAGCACTCAGGCCCTCGATAAATGATTTGCTCCTCACTAGCTGATTTACTGTTAATTTCTGCAGAACCTCCGGCAGCTTGAAAGGGCGCCAACTGTTAACCACAAGGGCTCTGAGGTCGCAGCTGCACGGTGCCTCCTAAGCAGGACTTGCCATTTCCTATAGGCCTGGGGTAGGGGAGACAGTAGGGACCGGGGAGGCAGATAGGCTGGTGTCAAATCCCTCACTCTTAGAGGCTCTGTGGATTGGGCAAGTTGTAGAGCCCTCTGAATACCCTATTTCCTATTCTGTAAAGTTGAGGCGATAACAGCGAGCCCACAGGTTATTTCATTTGGGGTTTAAAATGGTGAACAGAAGGCAGTAAGTTACGCTGAAGTCAGACTCAACTTGTAGACCGTGGTCTCCTGGTTACAAACATCTTACTGCTTCACTATTCTGTGCCCAACGTCCCAGACACCGAAGAGACCTCATAAATATTTACACCTGGCGTGTGTTGCGATGTTCAATTAATTGCTCCTGTGACGCACTTTGAGTGCCTTGGAGGAAAGGTGTAATGCAGAGGCCTGGGGTTATTAAAGGCACAAACAAGTAAGCTCACCGAAGTAGCATCCTCGGGAGCCTTCCACTGCCTCGGGGCTTTTCAAAGCATTGCCCAAAACCTAGGGAAAAAGTGTTTCCAAAGGGATCCCATCCAATGATTGGATTGTGGATGTGCAAAGACCTTGTCAGAAAATGAGGCCAGGCACAGTGGCTCACACCTGTAATCCCAGCACTTTGCGAGGCTGAGGCGGGTGGATCACCTGAGGTCAGGAGTTTGAGACCAGCCTGGCCAACATGGTGAAACCTCATCTCTACTACAAATACAAAAAATTAGCCCAGTGTGGTGGCGCATGCCTGTAGTCCCAGTTACTTGTGAGGCTTAGGCAGGAGAATGGCTTGAACGTGGGAGGCGGAGGTTGCAGTGAGCCAAGATTGCACCATTGCACTCCAGCCTGGGCAACAGAGTGAGACTCTGTCTCAAAAAAAAAAAAAAGAAAACAAAATGGGCAAAGACATGTACAGATAACTTATGAAAGAAGACACATAAATGGCCCAAAACCTTTTGGGAAAAAAGAAATTCAATCTCATTAGTCATCAAGGAAGTGAAATGGGTAAAATGCGGAATCAAGTGCCATGTAGGCAAACTGGTTATAAGGTATGGATTTAATGGTGGTGAGATACAGTGAGATGAGCACTTCACATTCCATGCATAAGAATATCAATTAATATAAATTGGCGCAGCTCATCCAGAAAGCTACTGAGTAATATGCAACAAAGGGCCCAGAGTGTTCACATTATTTGACCCCTTCATTGTGCTTGATAACATCTCTGTATAGAAAGATTCAAGCTGGGCGTGGTGGCTCAAGCTTGCAATCCCAGCACTGTGGGAGGCCGAGGCGGGTGGATCATGAGGTCAAGAGATCGAGACCATCCCGGCCAACATGGTGAAACCCTGTCTCTACTAAAAATACAAAAATTAGCCGGGTGTGGTGGCACGTGCCTGTAATCCCAGTTACTCAGGAGGCTGAGGCAGGAGAATTGCTTGAACCTGGGAGGAGAGATCGTACCACTGCACTCCAGCCTGGCGACAGAGACTCCGTCTCAAAAAAAAAAAAAGAAAGATTCAGAGATGAGGTTTAAAATGCTAAATACACACGGCAGCATCATTTTACATAGTTAGGACTAGCAAGAACCTAAATGCCCCTTCAAAATATCATGTAGATCAGGGGTCCCCAACACCCGGGCCACGAACCAGTACTGGTCTGTGGTGTGTTAGGAACTGGGCTGCACAGCAGGAGGTGGGCAGTGGACAAGCAAGCATTATCGCCTGAGCTTTGCCTCCTGACGGATCAGCAGCAGCATTAGATTCTCATAGGAGCACAAACCCTACCGTGAACTGCGCATGAGAGTGATCTAGGTTCACGCTCTTTGTGAGACTCCTACCAACGCGTGATGATCTGAGGTAGAACAATTTCTTCCCTTCATCCCGAAACCATCCCCCGCCCCCATCTGTGGAAATACCAGGAAACTGGTCCCTGATGCCAAAATGGTTGAGGACCACTGAGGTGGATAATCAATACTTTGTTTCTGAATAACATTTGAAGATATAGAATATATTTGTAACATCAAAATCCTACACGTTCTTTCATATTATTATTTTTTCAAGAGATCTTGCTATGTTGCCCAGGTTGGACATGAACTCCTGGGCTCAAGTGATCCTCCCGCCCCAGCCACCTGAGGAGCTGGGACTACAGGTGTGTGCCACCATGCTGGGCTCTTTTATATTTATACTGATAAAAGAAAAACTTCAGCTGAATGAAATTTAAAGGAGCTTAATTGGCCAATGAATGGTTTGAGAATGAGGTGGCCTTCCCAGCCAGAGGAGGCTGAGACTCCGGTGCAGCCACGTGGTGAAAGAAGGTTTATGGACAGAAAAAGGAAAGTGATATATAGAAAATGGAAGTGAGGTACAGAAACATCTGGATTGGTTACAGCTCGGCGTTTGCCTGATTTGAACACAGTTCGAACAGTTGGCTACATTTGATTGGCCAAAACTCGGTGATTGCCACAACTATAGGCTACCATCTGTTTATAGTTCATGATGTATAGAGAAACCTTTAGGCAGAACTTAAAATATGTAAGGAGGCAGCTTTAGGCTAAGCTTGATTTAACACTACCTATATGTGTTTAAATGTATGCATACATCTTCAGGTACGTATACAGCTCTGTACATGAGAATAACCAACATATAACCTGTGGTGTCAATTTTTATTTTCTTCTACATGCTATTTTCCAGAAAATAGAAATATGAACAATATTTCTATATATAATAGAATAATATGTGACTTCAGGTCTACAATAGTACATACATAAAGCAGCTTCAGAGGCTGACTTGTACAATGACGTTTGATGACTGCCTGTTCCTATGCGGCAGGGGGTCGGTGGAGGTGGAGCAATGGACGTTTAACTTGGTTCTCTTTTCTGCCCTAGGTCATGGCCTCGCATCAATAGTGCCACAGGTGAGTCAGGGCTCTCTGTCACCTAAGTGGTGGGAATGTCAGCATGGGTCTGTTGGGCTGTTATTTCCATTCTTTTTTGTTTTTATTTCAATACAACTATGGCCTATTTGAAATGACATTAGCTATTAATGCCATTCCTTCCAGTTGCCCCAGGGTACAGCCTGATCTGTGACTCTTGAAAGCTTTGGAAGCTGGCTGGCTGGATGGGAATCCTGGCTCTCTACTTAGCTGTGCAGCTTTGCATGAAGCACAGATCTTTCTGAGCCTGAGTTCCTTCATCTGTGCAATGAGTATAAGTCTACCTCAGTGCCAGTCTTATGGTGACTCACTAATATTCACTCAACTAAATTCCATATAATTGGTTACCCCCAAAACATGGGTGGAAAGAATGAATGGTTCAAAAGCCACCTTTGATGCCTCTCCTGTATCTCTCTTCATAGCCTATTTTCTGGTACTACGCACTTAACAGGAGCCCATTAAAGTTTGAGAAAAAGTATGTAGTATTCATCGGGTAGGGTTATTATTTCAGGGAAAGTCCCACAGAACTTCCCTAGAAAGCTGGTGTCTAGATAGAATGACTGGAATGAGGCAGAAAAATGGAGACATTGTCCAGAGGAAACACCAAAGAAGCGATGGAGTCATAAGGAGTTACGTAATCAGCAAAGGCATTTGAAAGTTTCACTATAGAGCATGTTGGAGTACATAACCAGCACTCAGCATGTCCCACCCAGCAGCCGGGAGAACTGGGCAAAAGCAAAAGTGAAAGTGGGAAATATGAGTTCACACAGGGAGAGAGCACCCAGCCTTAATCCCTCTACAGAAAAAGTTTTCATTCAACTTCCCAGTCAGGCCTAAACAAGATTGTGTTCTCTCAAGGTAGATGATACCAAATTGTGTTGGGGTCTTTAGTATCAAATGCACCTCTCCACCTACCTGCACCTCTCACCCCTCCCATCCTGCACTGGCATCCTGGAGGGAAGAGAATATTCTAAGGGGGTGGTACCCGGGAATGAAGTGGCTTGTCTGATGTGCTTGGTGACCAGTGAATCATAAAGCACACAGGTAAAATACAGCGGCCAGCTCCAACTACCTGTACCCTCTTCCTCCCATCTTGCTCCCCACCTTGGTTAAGGCACAGAGAAATGGGCAGATGGGCACTCCGTTTCCTTGACAGCAATCTAGAGACACCAGCAGGAAAAAGAAAACAAATCAAAACCCCACAAAAGTCCATTGATATAAAGTCACCCAGGCCTGCTCATACACACTCGAACGTAAACCTTACCGGAAAGAAACACTTAGCAGCAAATTATGACATTCCCAGTCTGTTCAAAATAACAGCCCAGACCAGGCACGGTGACTCACGCCTGTAGTCCCAGCACTTTGGGAGGCCAAGGCAGGCGGATCACAAGGTCAGGAGTTTGAGACCAGCCTGGCCAATATGGTGAAACACTATCTCTACTAAAAATACTAAAATTATCTGGGCATGATGGTGGGCACCTGTAGTCCCAGCTACTCGGGAGGCTGAGGCAGGAGAATCACTTGAACCCGGGAGGCGGAGGTTGCAGGGAGCCCAGATCACCCCACTGCACTCCAGCCTGGGCGCTGTGGGCGACAGAGCGAGACTCCGTCTCAAAAAAGAAAAAAAAAAGAGAGAGAGAGAAAGAAATAACAGCCCAGCAGACCTATGCATACTTATGAATCAGCCTAGGCATACTTATGAACCACTACAAATGTCTACCAAAGAATAGCAGACCTGATCTAATAAAGATATGCATGAGGATTTACAAAAAAGACTGCGCATGACGGTGGTTTGATAACATTCCCAGATGCTTCAAGTTGTTTCTGATTTTTGACGATGGGATCATTTGAAAATAGGAGAGGGCGTTCATGTGAGAAAATACTAGGAAGCCATTAAAATGATGATGTTGAAGCATATTCATTGCCATGGATATGTTGATAGCATGTGATTTTGTGAAAAAGCAGGTAAAAAATAGGGTACAAGGAGTGACTGTATATTTATAAGCTATATATCTATGATGTGTGGTGTGTGTGATTGTGTGTGTGTCTGTGTATGTGTATGAGTGACTTGACTATAATCAAATATTTGTATATTTGGATTATTTGTGGTAACAGTATAGTAATTTTTATTTCCTTCTTTTTTGCATATCTGTGTCTTGTAACTTTCTACAGTAGCATATGATTTTGCATACTAAAAACAATCTATCAAAAAATATTCTTTAGAAAACCATTCCAAGCCTGGAGAAGACAGACACATGTTCAAACTGGGACAGTCTTTCAAGGTCAATACCTTCTCGGAGGGTGATACACACAGAACAGTGCAATGCTTTCCATAAAATAAACTCATGAGTTTTTCTCCTTCCCCTAAATAAAGAATGAAACTGGAAAAGATGGCCCTATTTAGAAAGTGGGTCCTTCTGTCTTAAGCCTCCACGTATAATAAAAACATTGATGAAGATAGATATTAGCTGATTCGATTTAAAAGACAAGAAATTTCATCTTGTCCAGGAAAATACTACTTTTAAGTTTTTCTAAGGAAAGTAGTCTTCCAAGTTGATTTTTCCTACTTGTAAAAGAAAAATTAATAAGGATTTTAGGACAAGAGGGAGACAGGCAGGTATAGAATATGTGAGCATCCAATGCCCCCTGCTGGCTGTTTGCAGATGCTACAATGCCTGTATTAATTTAGCAGAGGCTGGCATCCTGGTTCTCTCACCAGGTGTTGGGAATATTCGTGAACAGAAACAAATAAAAAAACTGATATTTGAATCTCTGGGACAAGCCAGGATTTCAAATCATCCCAAGATTGGTAAACTCAAGGATTAACATTGTGTTCAAAATTCAATTACAATAGTTAAAAATCACTACAGTTGAAAATGAATATTTTCTAGCCCATGTTAGGGTTTACGCTCTTTGGCAGGCAAATGGTAAGGCCAGGGAATCCCTACTTTTAACAAGATAATTCCAATTCAAGTAGTTCTGGGCCATTCTTTAGAATTGCTGGTTAAAAAGAGAGAGAGAGAAGAAAACTATCCAGACTGTTCCCACCAAGAAGCTGTTCTCAATTCTCTAGATAACAAATGTCTCTATTATTTCATTTGCATTTCTAAGGGCAATCAAGGAATGAGGTGGGAGGCAGCTGCCTTCCCTATCACCATTCACCCACTCACCCATCCATTCATTCAACCAATTTGTGGTAGCTCCATATAACCAGCTTTAGGCACAGATTTAAAAAAAAAAATTAAAGGTCCTGGGGACTCGGGTAGTCTGAGATTGTATTACTATATTTTACATATGAGGAAATTAAGAACTAGAGAACAGAAGTAAACTTCCAAGGGCCACCTACTTAGAACATTATGCCTGTTCTTCAACCCCCCGTTAAGTGTTTCCTGTGTAGCTGTTTCTGTGAGTTTGGACTACTTGTGGCTTCGAATTATTAGCTCATAATCTTCAGACCAAAGAACTGTTGTCCAGTGAATAAACAGAAATGCCCAGAGAGCTAGATGACTGAGTCTCTCTCTCTCCTCTCTCTTTATATGTGTGTGTGTATGTATATGTATATGAATATACACATAAATATACATACACAGTCATGTGTCACATACTAATGGGGACGTATTCTGAAAAATACATCGTTAGGTGATTTCAACATTGTGTGTACGTCATAGAATGTACTTACACAAAACTAGATTGTGTAACCTACTGCTTACCTAGGCCATATAGCATGGTCTATTGCACCTAGGTTACAAACAAAACATCCTGTACAGGATGTTGCTGTGCTGAATATTGTAGGCAGTTGTAACACAATGGTAAGAATTTGTGTATCTAAACATAGAAAAGGTACAGTAGAAATACAGCATAAAAGATAAAAGGGGTACACCTGTGTAGGACACTTACCATAAAGGGAGCTTGCGGACTGGAAATTTCTCTGAATGAGTTAACGAATGAGTGGTGAGTGAATGCAAAGGCTTGATCATCACTGTAAACCCACGTCAACATTAGAATCTCTACACTTAGGCTACATCGAACTGATAAAACTATATTTTTTCTTCAATAATAAATTAACCTTAGGTTACCATAACTTTTACAATTATAAATGTTTAAAGTTTTCTGACTTTTTGACTCTTTCCTAATAAGACTTATCTTAAGCACAAACACATTGTACCATTTTACAAAAATATTTCCCTTCCTCATGTCCTTATTCCAGAAGGATTTTTTCTATTTTTAATTTTTTAATTTTTAAATTTTATTTTTTTTTACTTTTTAAATGTTTTTGCCAAAAACTAAGACACAAATGCACACATTAGCCTAGACCTGCAGAGCATCAGGATCATCAATATCACTGCATTCCGCCTCCACATCTTGTCCTACTAGAAGGTCTTCAGGGGCAATGACACGTATGGAGCTGTCATCTCCTAGGATAACAATTACTTCTTCTGGAATCCCTCCGAAAGGGCCTGCCTGAGACTGTTTTACAATTAACTTTTTCTGATAAGTAGAAGGATGCTTTAAAATAACAATAAAAAGTATGATATAGTAAACACTCAAACCAGTGTTATAGTTATTTTATCATTAAGAAGTATTATGTACTGTACATAATTGTATGTGCTAGACTTTCATATGACTGGCAGCACAGTGAGCTTGTTTACACCAATGTCACCGCCACAAGCACATGAGTCATGCATTGTGCTATGATGTTATAATGGCTACAACGTCATTAGGTAATGATATGGATCCGATCAGTGGAGGAACACCAGGGTCCTTAGTCTTGTGCTGAACTGGATAAAACAACATGGACACATGTGGAGTGGTTTTAAGCAGTAGAGAGTTTAATAGGCAAGAAAGAAGGAAGAAGAAAACAGCTCCCCCGTACAGAGATGGAGGGGGATTTGAACAAAGACAAAACCCCTGTGTGGCAGAAAAGTGGTTGCTTACAGGAGGAGGCTGGAGGAGGTGGTGCCTGATTTGCATAGGGTTTAGGGGATTGGTTTGACCAGGCATGTCATTCATGTAGCCCGTGAATAAAACTGGACCTCCTACCCTAGCCTTTTAATATGCAAATGCAAGGCACCATGATGTTCTACACAGGTGGGGATATGTGGGGGTGGCCATGTTGCCAGGCACATGTGGGGACAAGGGCAAGAAGAACAGGGCGGGAATCACCAAGTTTGGGTGGAACCAGTTTCTAATGGCTGGCATTTCCATATCAAAGTTTGCTAGCTGGCTCTAAGAGCCCAGGCTTTCCTGCTAGACAAGAAGCATTTCTGGAGCTGCTTTAAAAGAAACAAAAACTTTCCAAGGACCCCTTTTCCTCTCCATTTGCCTAAAATAATTTATTAATAACTCCTATAACAGTAATAGGAATTTTTCTGCTCCATTATATTCTTATGAGACCACGGTCATATATGTGATCCATCATTGACCAAAATATGGTTATATGGCATGTAAATGTGTATATATATATTTTTTTTTCTATCTCTATCTCTCTCTCTCTCATTCCCCTCTTCCTTCCTCTTTTCTTCTTCTTCCCAATTATAAGCCATATAGTCAAAAACTCATTTACTCTCATAATACTTTACTCAGAGATGGTGAAAAGGAATGCAAGAAAGTAGATTTCTCCCTTTCCCCACAGATATAGATCGATGCCAAACTGAAGATGTTCTGAAGTTTGGAACCTGCCAGGGGAAAGGGCGTGGACTACCCTATTTCTCATTACACTGGGGTAAAATCAGCTTGACGCTCTCTTTCCCCAAATACTGTATGGTTCCTAAAAGACAAAAACTGTGAAAGGCAGCACAGTATAGAGAAAAGAAAGTGCATGGGGCTGTCAATCCAGACCCCAGAGTTTGAACCCTGGTTCTCTTACATCACCACCAAGTCTTAGGACCTGAGGATGAGGAAAAAGGAAAGACATCCACATACATGGAGTCACCAGTTTGTGCCTGGCACTTTATAAACTTATCTAATTTAGCTTCACAGTGCTGATCTTATTATTCTCACTGTATAGATAAGGTAAACTGGCTGGGCATGGTGGCACACACCTGTAATGCCAGCACTTTGGGAGGCTGAGGCAGGTGGATTACTTGAAGTTAGCAGTTCAAGACCAGCCTGGCCAACATGGTAAAATCCCATCTTTACTAAAAATACAAAAATTAGCCAGATGTGGTGATGCTACTCAGGAGGCTGAGAGGCAGGAGAATCACTTGAACTCAGGAGGCAGAGGTTGCAGTGAACCAAGATTGTGCCACTGCACTCCAGCCTGGGTGACAGAGCAAAACTCCATCTCAAAAAAAAAAAAAAAAAAAAAAAAAAAAAAAAAAAAGCTAAGGTAAGCCAAGTCCAAGAGAAGTCAGAAAGTTTGGAAAGACATCAGCAAAGTAGAACTCAAACCCATAACAGTGCATTTGTTGGTGTTATGTGCCAAATGATTTTGGCCTCAGGATTTTTTTAAATCTTATGATAAGGGGACACCCAGAAGATGGTGTCCACCGAATCCCTGTGCCTCACGGCTGAAGGGGATCCCAGCTTGAAGAACCCTTGTGAAGAATCAGCAGGTGGATATCAACAGAGTTGAATGCTGAAAAAGCCACACATTTTGCTTAAAAATGAGCACTAAAAAAAAGAACAAGTTCTCAATATAGATCTGAAAGCAGTGCTAACGACCTGGGTTGAGTGAGAAGGATTTGGCTGTGACGTTAAACTTGAAAAGAAAAACACACAACACAGCATCTTGTTACTGGGCGCTGAGCCAAGAAGTTATCCTCTGGGAATTATGAGTTGATTTCCCACCAAAATTCCATGGACCAAAACTTCTCAACAGCCATTTGGGGGTAGGTAGTATTATTCCCGTTCTACAAGTTAACCCTAGTTAACTGAGGCTTGTAAGTAACTGGGTTTGCCTGAGGTCACATGGCTCAAGAGTGACAGGGCCAGGATTTAAACCTAAAACTTCTCGACTCAGCTCCCATGAAATACATGTTGCCTTCCTCGTGCCTTTGATCAGCTGCTCTGCTATGTTACTGCCAAACACTAACCTCCATAAGGAGATAAAACATCAAAGGCTGCAAGGCATTTTTAAAAATGGGGCTTAAACACGATAGACGTTTATTTATTTATTTTTTTCTTATGTAAGTCAAGTCCCAAGGTAAGCAGTCCAAGGCTCTTTGGCAGCTCTGCTCCTGAAAGTCCTCAGAGACCCTGTTCTTCCCGCCTTCTTGCTCCCTCCCTTGTACTGGCCTTAATCTTACAGCCTGAAATCGTGATGTCTGTACTCCAGGCAACAGGATGGAGAAAGAAAACAAAAAGGAGAAATAAAAAGTGCGTAACAACTTCAGGAAGTATCCTGGAAATTCTGACTTGATTTTCCACCTAGATTCCATTGACCAAAGCTTGGACTTATGGCCATGCATAGCTACAAGGAAGACATGTAGCTCCGACCACGTGCCCAGCTAAACAGCAAGCGGTTCTGGTACCTGAGAAGACAGAGAAAATAGGTATGGGGAGACACACAACTCTCTCTGCCACAGAGTAGTTAGTGACAGGTGGCCAGGACTCACAGACCCCTCAATTTTCAACACATATTCTTAAGTACAGCTGGCAACCTGCAGATTTGGAGCCAACCCTTATCTTTGCCACACCTCTCCTCTCCTTCTCCACTCCCCTGAGTCTTCTCTTGAAACTGAAATGAAACCAGAAGCTGGTTTTGCTTGGGGAACCTGTCTGGCTTGAGAATGTCTAAGCAACCTGCTAACTGACTTGCTTTCCTAGGGAAATAGAAAGTGCTAAACCTCTGCAGGCTTCCTATTTTTATTTCTCTTCTCATGAAAGATGAGCATATTCTCACCATGGGACCCACTGGGAATTCTTCCAGTTCAGGATTTCCTTTGAATGTGAATATCCCATGGCAACAGCATTTGAAGGTCCACCAGCTACCCTGTCCCTGCAAAGCCCCTAAATGGGGGCATAGATGAAGGCACCGGCCCTGCACCTCCAGAGATTTGAGCTCCCAGAAGTGTTTCCAAATGAAAATAATCTGAGAGTCTCTATTCACCTAATGGCCTGTCTTCCTTCGGAAGGGAACTGGAGCTTCTAACTTAGCGGTTCTAAAACTTCAAGGTGAATAAATGTCACCAGAGGAGCTGGAGGAAAAAAGCAGACTGATTCAATTGGTTTGCTCTGGGGCTCAGGTTTTGCCTTATTTCCTTTTTTCAGCTCCCAAGGTGAGTTTGATGCAAATGGTCAGGGGACCTCAGTTGGACAGGTATTGGCCAAGCACCTCTGTCATCCTTGGCTGGACCTCTGCAGACATGAGAAGAGCTGTTCAAGGGACAGCCACAGGGCTGGAGTAATTGCCTTCTGCCTATCAGGAGGCTCTCCTGGGCTTTACACTGCGTATATCCATCTTCACTTCCCTCCTAAAAGTAACTTTCAAAGGGACATTGTTTCTTGCAAAAAGATGTTTCCTTGAGGGAAACACAGAAGTCAGTTGTTCTCTGGAGCTCTCTGGTGTCTGTGGGTGATGGATGACCCTCCACACATCCATGCAACACGACCATAACTCTCCTGGGATGCAGATGTGAAATCTATTGAGCAACTCCCTTTCTCTTTTTAGAAAATGGCCCTAGGAAGCCAATCTGTCTTTCAGGTCCAGGAAGACGCGAAGACCTGGAAGGGTTTGGGTGAGCCACTTTGGTGGGGATCTGGGTCCATGGGGGAAGTGTAAAGCTCTGTTCACTCAGTGAGGGAGGAGGAAGGTTCTATCGCTGCTTCCCGGTTCTGACATGTTCCTGCTGTACCACATGCTGTATTTGACAACTGACTATTGATTGATTGTGCATTCACCCTATGCCCATCTCTGCTACACGTGGGTTGCGGGAGCTATCAGGAGCCTGACGTCTTGCCACTGCCTGGGGGGAGGCAGGTACCACGGTCTATAACTAGATTATTTATTGGTTGGCTTTGTTCCTAGATGCTATGGAGAAACATAAAAAAAAAGTCTTAATCAGGGAGGACTACCATCTATAATGAATAAACTACAAATGTTAGTGGAATATAATAAAGGTTTATTTGTTCCTCACATCACAATCCAATGTGGATCAAAGGAAGGCTTTTTCCAAACAGTCATTGTGATTCACTTCCCTTTTACCCAACAGCTTCCATCATCCCCATGGGCCTTGGGGTCTCTGCCCAGCTACCAAGGCAAGAACAAGAGCATAGAAGGTCAAGTAGGGCAACCTAGAGTCCATCACAGCCAACGCCCCAGGGCTGGGAGATCCATGCCATGCCCACCCACCTGCCCAGTGCAGGGGAAGGAGAGATATGTACGCCATCCAAGCACCACAGGGAAAGGAGACAGGCCTGGTGCGCACGTGTGTGCAGCATTCTCACTGCCATACCAGGTGCCAGGAGTGGTGAGGAACAGCGCTGGAGAGGTGCTCTTTAATTTTTGCTTGACACCGGTAGTCAGGGAAGACCCCTCCAGGGGAGATGACATTTCAGACACAGTTGGATGGTGGACAAAGATCCAGGCATGGGCAGAGCCAAGAAAAGAGGGCTCTAGACAGAGGGATGGTGTGTGCAAGCTCCTGAAGTAGCGTGAGCTGGGTGTGCTGGCAGACTCAAGGAGAGGCTGGCTGAAGCAGCTGAAGTCGGAGGTGAGAAAGAGGTAAAGGAAGAGTTTCATGATTCTTATTGCAGAATGCTGAGACAGGCTTTATTCCAGACAATGGAGATAGGTACGGGATTACCACAATGAGTGCAGTACGGGAGAGACTGGGCTCAACTCAGAATACAATACGGACAAGTGGAAATTTATAGCCAAGGTGTAGCAGGACAAGCCGCAGACAAAACCCCTCAGATACCGAGTTAAAGAAGGAAGGGCTCTATTCTGCCAGGAGCTTTAGCAAGACTCACGTCTCCAACAACCGAGCTCCCCAAGTGAGCAATTCCTGTCCCTTTTAAGGGCTTACAACTCTAAGGGGGTCCGCGTGAGAGGGTCATGATTGACTGAGCAAGCAGGGGGTACATGACTGGGGGCTGCATGCACCAGTAATCAGAACGGAACAGAACAGGACAGGGATTTTCACAATGCTTTTCCATACAATGTCTGGAATCTATAGATAACATAAGCGGTTAGGTGAGGGGTCAATGTTTAACCAGGTCCAGGGTGCAACGCCACGCTGTCTGCCTGTGGATTTCATTTCTGCCTTTTAGTTTTTACTTCTTTCTTTGGAGGCAGAAATTGGGCATAAGACAATATGAGGGGTGGTCTCCTCCCTTGAAGGGAGCGGCGTGAGGGTCTGGGAAAGGAAAATTACAAAGAGGAAACCTCAGGGGTAAGGGAAAGGGCGGGGGCAGAGGTGGTTTCTGGCTAAACTGACCTGAAAAGGTTCTTGCGGAAGGCAGACCAGGGTGATCAGACATCACCAGAGGAAGGTGGCAGAGGAGGGCCCTGATTGGATGAGATATGGAGGCTGATCAGACATGGAGAATGGGAGATTCTGGCTAAACTGACTTAGCAGGAGTCTTGCAAAAATTGGACAATGCAGAAATGAATGTGGAATCCCACAAGGTAGGGCCTCACAGAGAAGAGAGTTCAAGGTAGCCTGACTACAGTTTGGTCCAGGAGAGAAGAGGCTGAAAAGGGATGAGGTCAGAGAGCAGGGTGGGGCAGGTTGTGCTGAGCTCTGGGGGCCACACAGGGCACCTAGTCTGTATGACATGGGCCATGAGTGACATGAACTGATGCACGGTGTTAGGATCAGGCTTTAAAATTGCATTTTCCAAAACTCTGCACTGATGACACAGATAGGTACTCTAGGAGACTGAGAGATAAAAGGCAATTCCTTCCCTAAAGAACACACAACAAAAAAGTAATCAGATCCTGCCTATTCGTATTTAAATGTCATGGTGAGTGAGACAGAAACCACATGTGTTAACAATTCAGCGAGATTGATGTGGCCTGGAGTAGTCAGAGAGAAAAGCAGAGAAATGGGATCTGAAAGGATGATGAGCATTTGGGAAGCAAAGGGGAGGTGAGAGGGAGAAGAGGCTCCAGGCAGGGTCTGCACCCACAGACACAGAAGGGGCATGAAGCGTATTTGGGGAATCTGGGAGAGTCTCAGGCTGGAACGCTCGCCTCTGGTGAGAAAGGAGACCCCGCAGCTCCCCAAGAAGATGTCAGTATCATGACCGCACTCCTTGAGGCCAATTTTCTAAAATGAAATTATATTGAACCCTGAATTAGACAGTGGAGTTGTTTTCCTCGATAACGAGGGCCAGAGCAGATCCCCAATAATTCTGAGCTCATTTGCTCCTTCCGGGCCAGCTGGTCTTTAATGGGTGACCTTATTAATTTAACTCGACTCATGAGAGAGTACAAATTGCTGCTCTAAAGGGCTGGAAAACGTGTTGGTTTCTCTACCAGGGATCTCAGTGGGGATGTAATTGTTCTGGGTCAGGAAGGTGTCATCAGTGCCCTAGAGCTGCTATCCAACCACAAGGATGGGCTGGGACCGGGGGCAGGTGTAGGCAGGATTCTGTTCCTCCCAGCTCATTATTTCAAGGAGATTAGCTCTGTTTCATTAACACTTCCCATATGTTCTGGTCCTAGGCAAATTCCAGAGAACTGTGTTTCCACTGAGCCAAATTTGCATTAATTTGTACATTACACCTTAGAAAAGATTTGGGCATGCTGATACAATTAACAACTCTTTATTTCATATTTTGGTAAGATAAGGGAATTCAGAGTGAAATAACTAATGTTTAAGAAAATAAAAGGCCAGGTGCCATGGCTCATACCTGCAATCCCAGCACTTTGTGAGGCCAAGGTAGGCGGATCATTTGAGGTCAGGAGTTCGAGAGTAGCCTGGCCAACATAGTGAAACCCATTTCTACTAAAAATACAAAAAATTAGCTGGGCATGGTGGTGTGCTCCTGTAATCCCAGCCACTCGGGAGGCTGAGGCACGAGAATCACTTGAACCCGGGAGGTGGAGGTTGCAGTAAGCTGAGATTGCACCACTGCACTCCAGCCTGGGTGACAGAACGAGACTGTGTCTCAAAAAAACAAGAAAAAACAAAACAAAACAAAACAAAACGGAAAAATAATAAAGCCAGAGCAAGAAGTAGAAATGCTTATCACATCGTGGTCCTCCACAATACTTAGATGAAATTCAGAAATTTATCCTGAATTTCTTGGCAGCCAAAGGAAGAAGGGAAATATCCTTAAATCAAAGCAAACCAGTTGCTAGGAAGCATGCAGCTTCTGCTCCTGAGACCTGAAACTTCTCACATATGTGCTAATAAAGAGAATTTAATTTAAAAAAGGAAATTTTAAAAAAATTGTTTCAAATGCTCCCTGATGCAGGCTAATAGCAGGAAACTACAATACAATTTAGGAAAATAAAGTTTATGAAGAATGAAAAAATCTGCAGTGATTTTGCATAATCTGAGGGTAAAATTTTAAACATAGAATACTGAGTGGGCTCAATGACCCCAGGCAATCTTTCATAAAACAAGCCCAAATAAGAGTGTTGAGTGCTGAGAAAAGGCAACTGCTGTGTTTTCATTCAACAAACACCTGGTCCATAACTCAATTGTTCAATACGGGGTCTTATGCCAGGTGCTAGAAATAGATGAATGAATAGCTATGACTTCTGTCCTCAAAATACTTATAGTCTATTCAGGAGACAGATGTATGGACAGATTATTGCAATTGCAACATGCTGTGCCTTGTGGGGGAAGAGAAGGGAAAATAAACCTCATCATTAGCTGAGCTGCTGCTGACTCAAGACTTCGGGAGCAATTGCTGTGAGAGATCTTCTCATATTATGTTTCTCTAGCAACGGGAATTTTGACCTGCTACAGTAGAGATAAAGTTTCTTACCTCCAAGTCACTGTTTGATTTGAATTCTGTTTCCTTTTCTCCTGTTTCTTTGTCCTGTTTTGCAAGAGCAATAGGTAGAATGGGAAATAAAGAAAAATGCACTTTAGTTTTGAAAAATCACAATCAAGATAAGTTAATTAAAACTGACAAAAGATTTCTGGAGAAAAACAAGGGCCCAGTCTTTTTGATGTTTGGAGCTACCACAGTGATTAAAATAACACTCGGTCTGTTTGTGTTGGCAGGCCAGTACCAGAGGATGAACAAGCCTCTTCTAGACTGGGTAAGTCAGCTGCTTCCCTTATCTATTTTATACGTCTTTAATATTGCAAAGCAGGTGAATTTGATTCAAGATACTGGGTAAAATGTTTAAAAATCAACAGCAACAGGCTGCGTGCAGTGGTTCACACCTGTAATCCCAGCACTTTGGGAGGCCAAGGCGGGCAGATCACCTGAGGCCAGGAGTTCAAGACCAACCTGGCTAACATGAGGAAACCCCGTTTCTACTAAAAATACAAAAAATTAGCCAGGCATGGTGATGTGAGCCTGTAATCCCAGCTACTCACGAGGCTGAGGCAGGAGAATCGCTTGAACCCAGGAGGCAGAGGCTGCAGTGAGCCGAGATAGCACCATTGCACTTCAGCCTGGGCGACAAGAGCGAAACTCTGTCTCAAAAAAAAAAGTAACAGCAACAACAACAACAAAAAATACTTTTCCAAGTGGCATACTTTCCTGGCAAGAAAAACTGCATTTTAATTCTTGGGTATAAAACTATATTCCAATTCCTCAGCTATAAAATGGAAATAAAAATTAATTAACATGGTCATCGTGAAGGCTGAATAAAGTGAAAATACCAACACACTGTGCCGGCAAGTGCGTTATGAGAAGCACACTTCCTAACACTCATAGTAAAATTTTAAATTGAAATAAACTTTCCAGAGAGCAATTTCATAATATCAAGTAAGCAACATTAAAATACCCATTTTTAGCCCAATAATTCCATTCTTGGGAGTTTAAAAAGCTAATCTAAAATATGTACTGATACTTAAACATATTCACAGATTTTATAATATATTTTAAATGGCAGCACATTTGAATTATGCTAAGTATTCAGTAATACAAAAGTAACTGCATCTTGATACATCCATTTTATGAAATCATTTGCAATATTTACAAATAATTTTAACAACTAGAGAAAAAGATTAAAATTTATAACATTAATTCAATATATTTTATTACAAGCAAATGTATAGGTATATAATTTAAATAGTTTTCACTTGCATATCTATAGATTAGATAGGCAGATGTATGATTGATTGATTGACTGATTGATTCTGTTCATAAACTCATTGACTCTTTACTGTTTGAAGTAGCTCTTTAAGAATCTAACTAAAGCTTATGGACCCTTACCCAGAAACATACAAACACACATACACATACACACACATGCACACACAAAAATTGTAAAAATTAAAAGGTTCATGGGTAAAGAATATTGAACCTCTAGTTAAGACTCCTTGAAATTGTTAGAAAATAGATAATACATTAATAGGTAAATAGATATAACTCTATATTTAAAACAAATGTCTCTTTCTCTCTCTTCCTCTCTCTCTCTCTAAAGAAGTACACCAAAACACTTACATTTACTCCTGGGGGCAAAAGTTTCTTCTTACCTGGAGTGATGGTTGTTCTTCCCAGACTTCTTATCATGTCCTGACTCTACCAAGTCTAGCAAAGGTATTGGGTGGAAAGTTGGAAAATGGGTTCAGGCTCACATCCCAGTTCTTCCAGCAGGTCCAAGACTTCCCCCAAGAGGCTATGCCCTAGAGGGCCTTGGTGATGGCCGTAACAGTATGTAAATGGCACCTTTGCACAAATACCCATCTGTCAAATCCCCAAAGGATTCTCCTGCCCGAGCTCCAGCTCAGAGCTCACTGGCTGTACAGTTCCAGAACCGAGACACCTTCTCTCCCTTTACTGTGTCAATGGTGAAACTTCCTGGAGTACACATACTAGCAGCTTTGCTTTGCTTTGTCCTGGGTACTGAGCTCTACCTATGGCTCAGCACATCACCTAGAGAAAAAAGATCCAACAGGTACTGAGTTCCTGCTGTGGAATAGATACCAAAGTAGAGACTTGAGATACATTTTCTCAATTAACAACAACAAGATAAGGTGGGTTTAGTCATCTCCAATTTACAGATTGAACATATCAGTCAGGGAGCTTAAGTAACCTTCCCAAGAATGCAAGATCAAGAGTCATGTCTGTGCTTACACATAACATGATGCCGGCTGCAGATTTTAATGCGGAGGAGCACATTCCAGAATTCCTATAATCACCATTGTGTGTGAGTGCATCTGTTGCAGACTGGTGTCCATTCCTGCCAGTCTAGTGTTCAGACCCAGAGCCTTTGATAGGTGCCTGTGTTAGTCTTCTAGTGTTGCCATAACAATATGCCATAAACTGGATGGCTCAAACAACAGAGGTTTATTTTCTCATGACTCTGAAGACCAGAAGTCCAAGATCAAAGTGCCAGTAGGGTTGGCGAGAACTATCCCCTTGGGATGCAAATGACTACCCTCTCCCTGTGTGCTCACATGGCCTTTCCTCAGTGTATGCATTTGGGGACGGGTGGGGAGAGAGAGGGAGAAACCCAGAGAAAGAGAGTGAGAGAACTCTCTGGTGTCTCTTCTTATAAGAACACTAATCCTATCAGATAAGAACCCCACCCTCAAATGTTGTGCAGTACCAATGGTCTGTAACCTGGTCTCCTGGTTCCATTTCAGGAATGGAAAAATGACCACAAAAAAAAAAAAAAGGCAGTCTTGGCCAATTCACTTGGGGAGGGGGCGGCTGGGGGGATATGAACCCACAGAATTTTCTTGACTATACATTTTACCTAAATTCTCACACCTAAACCTGATCGAATGAACTAGAATTTCAAAAATGATGGTGTCAGCTTTAGCACAAAATTTCACATTGCAGTTGCTTTTACTGTGATAGCGTCACATTTTAAGACAATATACAGAGAGTGGTGTCACTTCTTGAGGCCCCACCCTTCACGGTAAAGACCCAAATAATTGCATTTGTTTTCCATTGCTGTCATGTCACATCCCCACAGATTTGGCAGCTTGACCATTTATTATCGCACAGTGGATGCAATCAGAAGTCTGGGCACAGCATGGCTCAACTAGTTCCCCTGTTCTGGGTCTCACAGGACTGAAAGCAACATGCTGGCAGGGCTGCATTCTCCTCCAGGGGCTCTGAAGAGGAACTTGCTTCCAGATTCTTTCGGGTTGTTTCATAGAATCCAGTTCCTTTCTGTTGTAGGACTGTGGTCCCCATGTCCCTGCTGGCTGGCTGTTGTCAAATCCTTCTACTCTTGGACTCTCTCTAAATTGTCCTTCTGCCAGATCTCTTTCTTTCTTGTCTACTTCCTTTCTCTGACTTCCTCTTCTGCTTTTTAAAACAGGTTTTTCTGAGATAAAATCTACCTGCCATTCAATTTACACATTTTATGAGTACAATTTAATGGTTTTTTTGTATATTCACAGAGTTGCATAACCATCACTCCAATCAATATATTTTTATCATCTCAAAATGAAACCCAGTTCCCCCTTCCCCCAGACCTTGGCAAATATTAATCTACTCTTTATCTATAGATCCTCCTCTTCTGGACATTTCATATAAACAGAATCATGCAACATTCCATTTTGTATATGACTCCCTTCTTTCATTTAACGTAATATTATCAAGGCTTATCCATGTTATAGCATATATCAGTACTTTATTCCTTTTCATTGCTGAATAATATTCCATTGTGTGACTATACAACACTTTATTACCTATGCAGTAGTTCATGGATACTTGGGTTATTTCCACTTTTTTACTATTAAGAAAAATACTGCTATAAACATGTGCTAGTTTTTGTGTGAATGTGGAGTTGCTGGATTATATGGTAGCTCTGTGTTTAACCTTTTGAGGAACTGCCAAAGCATTTTCTGCAGCAGCTGTACCCTATTACATTCCCATCAGCAATGCATGAGATCCTCAAATTCTCCACATTCTTGCCAGCCCTGATTATTTTCTGTCTTTTTTTAAATCATCTTGGTGTTGTATGGCTGACATCTCATTGTGCTTTTGAGTTGCATTTTCCTAATGGCTAATGATATTGAGCGTCTCTCCATGGGATTATTGATGATTTTCATATCTTCTTTGAAGAAACATCCATTCAGATCCTTTTCCCACTTTAAAATTTGGTTATTTATCCTTAGATCATTGCATTGTAAGAGTTTTTCATATATTCTGGATTTAAGCTCCTTATCAGATACATGATTTGCAAATATTTTCTTCATTCCACAGTTGCCTTTTTATTTTTTGTGGTCTTTTGAAGCACACAAGATTTTCATTTTAATTAAGTCCAATTTATCTATTTCTTTTATTGCTTGTATTTTTTTGTTCTATCTAAGAAATCATTGCCTAAGCCAAGAAATGAAGATTTACTCCAATATTTTAAGGGTTTTATAGTTTTAGCTGTTAAATTTATATTCAAGGCCCATTTGCATTTAATTTTTGCATATGATATAAAAAAGAGGTTCAGCCTCACTGCCATGCATGTGGATATCCAGTTGTCCTAGGACTATCTGTTAAAAGACTATTCTTTCCACCCATTGAATTGTCTTAGTACACTTCTTAAAAATCAATTAACCCTCAGTGTGAAGGTTTATTTCTGGACTCTCAATTATATTCCAATTATCCGCACATCTATCTTACTACCAATACCACATTGTCTTGATTACTGCATCTATGTAGTAACTTTTGAAATAAGTGTTAGTCCTCCAACTTTATCTTTTTTTTTTTTTACCCAAGATTGCTTTGGCTATTCTTGGTTCTTCTTATTTTCTTAAGAATTTTAGGATTATCTTGTCAATTTCTGCAAAATAAATCAGTATGTTAATTTGCAAAGTATTTCTATTTTAACAAGATTAAGTCTCCCAATCCATGATCATTAGTCATCTTTCCATTTATTTAGGTCTTCTGAAATTACTATCAACAGTGTTTTTGCAGTTTTCAGTGTACAAATTTTGCACTTCTTTTGTTAAATGTATTTCCATATATTTTATTCTCCTTGACGCTATTGCTAATATAATCGTTTTCTTTTTTAAAACATTTTTGTACAGATGAGGTCTCACTCTGTTGCCCAGGCTGTTCTCAAACTCCTAGCCTCCAGCAATCCTCCTACCTCAGCCTCCCAAAGCGCTGGGATTACAAGCATGAGCCATTGCACCTAGCCCATTTTCTTAATTTCTATTTTCAATTTGTTATTACTAATTTATAGAAATATAAATTATCATTACTAGCATATAGAAATACAACTGAATTTGATATATTAATCCTGTATCCTGACACCTTGAGGAATTATTTATTAGTTCTAATAATTTTTTAGTGAATTCTTCAAATACAAGATTATCTTATTTGCAAATAAGTCCTCTTTCTGCTTCTGAGGGTTCATGTGATTACATTGGGCCCACCCAGGTAATCCAGGACAATCTGCCTATTTTAAGGTCAGCTGATTAGTGACCTTCACTACATCTGCACTGTCCCTTCACAGCAGTACCTAGATTAGTATTGATTGAGTAATCCGAGATGAGAATATTGGGAGATATCTTTAGAATTCTCACTAGCACAAGAATTAAACTTCTATTTAAGATCCCAGACCCTAGATTCTTAAATATTTAACTTGCAGCTAAGAAAGTCTACCCCGCTTCTCTAGCCAGCACTGTAGCCTGTCTTTGTCAACATTGTACCTTCCTCTGACTCACTGGAATGTTACCACCTGCTTAGGAAAGAAACTTTGCTGCAGTCCTGGATGGAGCAAAAGGCCACAGTGATGATGACTATGATGACCCTGAGCTTCAGATGGAAGAGACATGGCAGTCGATTAAAATTTTACCAGCCCGGCCTATAAAGGAATCTGAATATGCAGGTAACGTTTGGGGGTCTGCCTAAAATAAGAAGATGCATGTACATGCCGCCATATTGCACACTATTTAAAGGTGCGGTTTCTGAATTAAACAACCGTAGGTTAACGTCTGCCCCCATGACTTACTAGCTGTGTGACCTTGAGAAAGTCTCTCCAATCCACTTTCTCTTTCTGAAAACAGGGTTCATAATAATAGAAGTTGCCCCAGAGGGCTCTTTTGAATATTATGTGAATGATGCATGTTGAGTTCTCACCAGAGGACCTGGTACCAAGCCAGAGATCTGTAAATCCCAGTTATTATTATCACGATGCTCTCCTTGAGCCCTAGGAACAACGATGAGCATAATGGAGGGTGGACAAGCAGGGATGCAGCAGCATGGGAAATGTTAAATGAGGTCTGCATAGAGGGGAGTAGAATGAAAAAAAAGACTTTTTAACTTGGTTAATTCATTGTGCAGCCAGCCAGCCTAAGAGCGTCAGCAGGGCATGGCAGCAAAGCCGCAATTGTTAAGAATAAGAGGACCTAATTTCACACCCACCTCTGTCTCTAACTGTGGCACAAAGGGCAGCTTCAGCAAGTTCCTTGAGATAAAGCACCCTATTGTAAGGGGAAAGAGGAAGCATTCACAATTTCTGAGGGCCTGAACCACTGAAGTGAATCTATAGAAGTGTATGTGGAGAAAGTCATCTTGTAAATGATGATGACTTTTCTTGTTCATTCATTCAGTAAGCATTCATTGAGCATCTACTATGTGCCAGTTTCCATGTTGGGATTGATTGGGGGACACAAAGACAAACAATGCAGGATCCATACCCTCAGGAAGATGCAATCTAGTGGCAGAAACCAGCAGCTCAACCGATGAATGTGATAGGATATGCTAAGTGTGTAATATAGAAAGGAGAGCTGGCATGGGGTGTGACTGGGTGGGATCTAGTAAGATTTTTAAAGGGCATGGCATAGCCAAAATTTTGTAAGATTTATAGAATTTCTAAGGTGAATGAGAAAATGAAGAATGTTCAGGTTCAAACTTTGGCGTTTTTTTGTGTGCACTGAGATGAGCAATTTCTCCTCTTCATACGTCAGTCTCCTACTCTGTTAAATGAAAGCAGAATTGCTTGCTCTTACTTACATTGTAATGATCCAATGAGTTTGTAGATGTGCAAATACTTTGTAAATTGTAATGTGCTGAGTCCACATAAGGTATGACTTTCATATTTTTCTGTTTGCACAGATACGCGCTATTTCAAGGTTGCAATGGACACTCCCCTTCCGTTAGACACCGGGACCTCTATCTCCATTGGACAGCAGACCTGGAACACACAGACGAGGTTGGAAAGAGTGAGTAAAGACTGGACATTGTGACACAAACATGTGTAGGGCTCTTCCTAACCAGCTAGAAACTGCCCCATCTCCTGTCCCCCAGGCCATCTTATTAGGGAAAGAGCAGGTCAAGCTCATTGAGGTGGATGGGAGGTGACTCTTATGACTAGTAGCATCATGGCCCTACCTCTAGAAAGAAGGAGAATTCAGATGTGAGGAAGATTGTGAGCCAGAGAGCATGCTAAGGATTTTGACATGCATCTCATCTAATGCTCATCGCATTCTCCAGAGAAAGAACATGAACTCAAATCTTTCTGATCATAATATAAGATTTTGCCCAGAGTCTCAGCCCAACATGGTAAATTATGAGCTGGGAGGTAATAAGTAAGTCACGAAACCTCTCTAAGCCTCCTTGTAACTTTATCTACCAAAGAGGGAAAAACAGAAAATCCTACCATGCTTATTTCAAAATGCTGTTTGGAAGCTACAAAAGATAATTTTGCACCACTGCACTCCAGCCTGGGTGACAGAATGGGACTCCGTCTCAAAAAAAAAAAAAAAAAAAAAAAATCTAGTAAATGCAAATGCCCTAAATGCATACATAGAATTTTATTTTTAATAAAACATTTGCTAACACTTAATTTTCTTAATCCAGAAAGGCATAAAATACAAATGATCGCCCCCTGGGATTGCAGTTATTGGTCATAACATTTTCGTGCACTTCATTATCAGTATTTTGTTTTCTTTTCTTTTCTTTTTTTGAGATGGAGTTTCACTCTGTTGCCCAGGCTGGAGTGCAATGGCACAATCTCAGTTCACTGCAACCTCCGCCTCCCGGGTTCAAGTGGTTCTCCTGCTTCGGCCTTCTGAATAGCTGGGATTACAGGTGCACGTCACCATGCCCGGCTAATTTTTCTATTTTTAGTAGAGACGGGATTTCACCATGTTGGTCAGGCTGGTCTCAAAATCCTGACCTCGTGATCCACCCACCTTAGCCTCCCAAAGTGCTGGGATTATGGGCATGAGCCACCGCGCCGGGCCATTGTCAGTATTTTCTATACAGATATCTGTCAAACAGGGGAAGCCTCATTGTTTAGTATATACCTGCTTTATTTTTCTTCTCACATTAAATTCTGGTATAAAACAATTTCTCATGTGATAAACAAGCATTCATAAGTATAATTTTTGTAGACAAAGCATAACCCACTATGGGATTTTCAATTATTTTACTAAACCATTGAGTGAAGACATTTTAAAGGCTTTCAGTATGTATTGTAAAATTTCCTTTCTAAAAAATTGTTTCCATTTACCATCCCAGCAACTCTGTATAGGAATGTCCACCCCTTAGAAATATCACCAAAACTGGCTATTATTTTTTCAGTTGTATTTTTTAAAAAGGGATTTCACTATTCTTTTTTAGTTTGCACCACAGTTATTAGTGAGTATTAACCTGCTTTTGAATATTCCTCACATATTTTATATTCATTGTCTGTTTAACTTGAGGGCTTCTGTTAACTTGGACAGAAAAATGAAACTACAAATCTTATCAAGCAACACCGACCATTTACACAGAAGATATCTGATAGAGACTGAAGGAGCAAGATGAGTGATGAAAAATCAAACACTTCCTTTTTACACGGGCACAGCAATGATTGAAGCTAAACACTTCAATCATTCACTCAACAAATTCATTCAAGAACTATGTCATCGGTGCCTGCTAGGATCAGACACAATTATAGACTCTAAAGACATATCCGTGAACCACCAATTCCCTGTGCTTATGAAACATATATGCTAATGGTAGGAGACCAGTGATAAATAAATGCACAATAGACAGACAATAGATAAGCAAGTGTACTTTGAAAAATAATGATAATGCAGGACAAGGAAGGTCAAGGAAAAAAATTCTCAGTAGAGATCGAACTGAAAGAATGAATGATATTTAATCCTTAAAACATTCTTGTGGCTGGACGTGGGGGCTCACGCTTGTAATCTCAGCACTTTGGGAGTCTGAAGTAGGCAGATCACAAGGTCAGGAGTTCGAGACCAGCCTGGCCAACATGGTAAAACTCCATCTCTACTAAAAATAGAAAAATTAGCCGGGTGTGGTGGTGGGTGCTTGTAGTCCCAGCTACTCAGGAGGCTGAGGCAAGAGAATTGCTTGAACCCAGGAGTCAGAGGTTGCAGTGAGCCGAGATTGCACCACTGCACTCCAGCCTGGTGACCAAGCGAGACTCCATCTCAAAAACAAAAACAAAAACAAACAAACAAAAATCTCAAAAGATGAACATCATCACTTCCATTTTAATAGCTGCAATTTTATAAGCTCTGTGCCTTTGGGTCTGTTACTCAACCTCTCTGAGCCTTCATGATCTTACCTATATAAAATCCATCACTGTTGTAGTAATACATAGAAAACACAGTATTTCTATGTGCTTCCAGCACATAGGCTGAGGTGGGAGGATTATTTGAGCCTGGGAGGTCGAGGCTGCAGTGAGCTGAGATAGCACCACTGCACTTCAGCCTGGGCAACAGAGTGAGACCCTGTCTCAAAAAAAAAAAAAAAAAAGAAAAGAAATGAATCTTCAATAAGATCCAAGAAATGCATCTTTGTGCTTCCAGCCTGAAGCACAAAGCAATCAGTCCACAGAGGACATCTCCATGAGGTCAGATGCTATTTTAGCCCCAACACCTACCATGGTGACTTTGTAAGAGGTTCTCCATAGATATTGGTTAAATGAATGAAAAATAACAAACTTTCAATCATTTGAACTCAAGCTTTAAAAATAAATACCTGTTTAGTAGGGAAAGAGACCGAGTCTTTCCCCAGTTCAACTTCTGTTCACAAAAAAGACTTTCTCGGTCTGGCCTTCAAAATTCTTCTATTTTCCTGCTACTATTTGCTGCTGTCATCAAGATCTGCATCTAGGGCAGTCCCCCAGGGGCTGTCTGAGAGGGAGGAGAGCATTTCAGGACACTCATCACCAGAGCATAAAGTGTGGCCAGGGAACGAGAACTCCAGAGAGATTGGACCAGTGGCTGAAGACACAGTTCTGGTCCGGTTATAAAGAAGTAGAGAACGCTGAACTAAAAAAGTTGAGCTGAACTTTCCCTGTAAATGACTGGCAATCCCTTTTCACATAGGTAAGCCTTCATGAATACAATTTTTTTTTTACAAAGAATAATTCTCATTTGATTTTTTAAAAAACAACTATGCCAGGATTTAAGCCTTTATTCTTACACTTTCTATTCCTTCATATCATCTTTGTAGCTTCCTGTTAAAAACAAGTTTCTTCCTTTGGCTAGATCACTTTGCAGGTGGAACTACAATCTCAGCACATTAAGTCAAATGAAATCATGTGAGGAAAAAGGATAGGGCAAGGTGAGCAAAATTTCAGAGGGGAGTTGTCTCATAAATTCAACAAGAGTTTGGCCTCAATTCAGATGAAGAGGGAGTTTTAGCCAGGTGCAGTAGTTCATGCCTGTAATCCCAACATTTTGGGAGGCCAAGGTAGGTGAATTGCTTGAGCCCAGGAGCTCAGTAGCAGCCTGAGTAACATAGTAACATCTCATCTCTAAAAAAAAATTAAAAAAAAAAATAGCTGGTCGTGGTGGAGCATGCCTGTAGTCCCAGCTACTCTGGGGGCTGAGGTGGGAGGATCACCTGAGCCTGGGAGGTCAAGGCTGCAGTGAGCCATGATCATGCCACTTCACTCTAGCCTGGGTGACAGAACAAGACCTTGTCTCAGAAAAAAAAAGAGGTGGGGGAGGAGTTTCACATTTGTAATCAGTGTTGTAAAAATCAAGTATTTATGGCAAGCAGATTATCTTTTTTATGACAATCTCATTCCTAGGAGTTGATTCTTACTAGTTCTGCACATTTATGTTGAGATTAAACTATCTGTGAAATGGATCTCCAGCCAGGTGTGATGGCTCACACTTGTAGTCCCCACGTTTTGGGAGGCCAAGACAGGGGGATTGCTTGAGCCCAGGAGTTCAAGACCAGCCTGGGTAACATTGTGAAACGCCATCTCTACAAAAAGTACAAAAATTAGCTGGGCATGGTGACGCACGCCTGTAGTCCCAGCTACTTGGGAGGCTGAAGTGGGAGGATCGCTTGAGTCCGGGAGGTCAAGGTTGCGGTGAGCTGAAATCATGCCACTGCATTCCAGCCTGGGTGACAGAGTGAACTCCAGCCGGAGCGAAAGAGTGAGACCCTGTCTCAAAGAAAATAAAAAGAAAGAAAAAAAGAAATGGATCTTCAATAATTTTTACAAAGGCCAGTTCTTGTCTAGACCCCTTAGGTGGGTCTTGACAACTGTCTTGCCCTAAACCACTGCCCATCCTTCTATTTATTGAGCATGTACTGTGTACCAAGCTCTGTGCTTAGCAATGGGGGTAGAAAGGTGAGCCAGTGCCCACAGTCTAAGGGAGGAGGCAGTGACCCAGATGGGCAGTTTCCATGTTCTAGGAAGTGGTCAGATGGAGGTAAGCACAGTGTACAAATGCACGCAGACCTGCATCTCCGAGCGTAGCCAGTGCCATTGGAGGGGTCTGATGAAGGAAGCCATATGATGCAGTCTTCCACAACTGGCACATGTTTCATTGTGATCAGTGGTTCTCCATGGAAAGTTTTTGCCCCCCAGGGGACTTTTGACAAAGTCTGGTGACATTTTTGGTTGTCACAACTGAGTTCTACTGACATCAGTAGGTAGAAGACAGAGATGTTACTAAGCATCCTACAAGGCACAAGAATTTTCCAACCCCAAATCTCAATTCTCAGTAGTACCCAAACTGAAAAATCTGTTACAATGTACCTGTGAATCCAGGCTGGTATTTTTCTTTGTTCCCTCATAATCTAGCATTGCCACAGACACATTAGTAGGTACTAGTAAATATTTATTTGACAGAAGTTGGGAATTGCCCCAGGGGAGGGACAGGAAATATTCCTGGGCCGGGGAATCCTGTACTAATTCTGCTGCTTGGGACTACTTGGAACCCCATCCTAAGACCCTGAGATTGCAAATCCCACCTAAGATGGAGACAACGGGAACCTTTCCTGCCTCCATGACCAGGCTAGCAATGCAGCGTGGGGCATGAGCATTGAGAGAGACTCCCTCTGTGGGGCAGGCACACAGGGAAGATTAAAAGATGAGCGTGCACAAGAACATTGAAAAAACCTTCCGGCACCCCAGTCCCCACAAGGTAACCCTGGAGAAATTGAAAGCTGATGGTGTAATGAAGAAGTCAATAGCCACGATAAAAAAAAATAATCCAACCAACACTCAACCCCTAATTAGATATAACCAAAAGAAGAAGGGCCACGCCCTTTCCAGGCATAAATACTGTGGTTCAATGTTCCACAGAGGTAACGGGGGATTCAATGGGCCCCTGACCCACCATGCCCAACTCAACCTGGTGCCAATAAAGACTAATACTAAGACCCTAATATTAACCTAGGCTTAAAGGTTTTCAAAGACGTAGGGACCCCTTTATGATCTTCATCTTCTTCACCCTTATGTCTTCCAGTTGTGTACCCCTTAATAGTTCACTAATGTCTTTAATAATATTAATAGTGATACATGAATTCAGTGTGGTTAGCGATACCTGTGTTCTCGGCACAGTGCTTGTGTTCCGTGTTGTCCTCCCGTCCTCAAAAGGTATCAGTGCTTTTGTTACCTCCATTTCACAGATAAGGAAACTAAGCCTCAGGAAACTGAGGCTAAGTAATTTGTTATGTTCTCACAGTCAGCACAAGCTGGAGGTGGAATCCTAACCCAGGCCTTCCCACGAGGCCATACCCTGACCTGCCTGCCTCATTGCTTTCATGTACCTGATCCCATAGATGGATCTTCATGTTAACTCAGGGACATGAATGATGAGCATTTTTCCTATGATAAAGATGAAAAATCTGAAGTTAATAATACACTCAATGTCTTTTCCAAAGCCAGCAATAGAGGCAGGATTGGTTCTCAATCCCACGTGTTTTTATACCAAACACCACTCAAGCCACTGCATCCTTCATTGGCAGAGGTGCATGTATTTATACATGTTTGTTGACAGCCAACCATACATTGAAAACCAGAGAGCCCAGGGACTTACGGCTTTATCCTTGGGAACCTAACCACAGAGAGTGTCAAGACATCACATAGTGTCATAGTCACAACTGAAGAGATAATGGTGCCTCATTGTCTTGTACAGGTGGACAGACCCATTTCTAAGGACATCAGAAGCCAAAACATTAAAGGTAAAGTCATGTTAATCGAAGATTAAAATGTAAGTATGAAAACATCTATTTTGCTTCTAAGATCCTCTCGCATTATTGTTTGTGGTCATGGGTGATCTTACACGAGGTGATCTATTGAATTACACTTCAGGAAATAACTATCTAATTTTAGACACAGTCTCACATACTTTATGCCTATTTATTGCCTTACCTTATTGCTGAAGAAATTGATTGTAAAAATTCATATTCTTTGTTGTGCAATTTTGGAAATGAATTATTTTGAAACATATGGATTACATTAAATATATAATCATGTTATCTCTCTAAGCATACCCCCAGAAAAGCCACAAGATAGAAATCTAATTTTAAAACATTGATTAATTAATATGAAAACAGATTTTAAGGCTTTAGGCAAAACAACTCAATTTGAAGACGAAAATACAAGTACGAGCCTAAAAGCAAATAATCAATTTCAGTAGTGCTAGAAGCATAAATGGAAGACAAGCCCAAGACATTTAATGGTATTGTATCCATTATAGCTTCTCTCATCATTTTCCCCCGTGCCCCTATCTCCTCTTACAATGCTTGACTGGAAAAGATGACAATGCCAAGATTCACTTTGCCCAATAATTGAAACACATCAAATTCACCTTTCATGTGTCTAATGCTATCATCTATAATGTATTACTAGCGCCATCTTTTCTTTAATGGGAAAGCGTACCAGTTAGAGTCCCAACAGGGAATAGGCAGCACACTCAAATTAGGATAATTTAAGGAAATTTATGGCAAAGAAACTACTTACCAGGTGAGTGTGGTATAGGGGGAAGAACAAAGAATGGCGCAAGAACCATGGCTGACAGCAGCGGAGCTGGCCCTACCCCTAGGTGCAGAGGGATGAGGGGACAGTTACTGAAAACTACAAGGAGCACACCACCTGGAGAGGAGCAGTGATCACTGGTCCCGGGACACCACCAGCCCAGGCAGACTTCTTGGGGAGGGGACCAAGGGAGTAAACGCCCCATCTCTCTCTCCAACCTCCCTGTGACCTCCTGTTGGGGCTTCCCAATGGCTAAACCTAACTAGAAATGAGAGGATAGGGCAGTCCCTGTGTGTCCCTACTGGTCAGTGTCCCCAGGCGGAGAGCAGGGTAGAGAAGGGTGAAGGTGGAGGGAGGTTCTGGAGGGCAAATGGAAGACACTCACAGCAGGAAGTGCCAGCGCAGTGAAAAGGGGATGGAGAGTAGCCAAAACCTAAGGCACACTCCCTGGCTGTGTGACCTTAAGTAAGACCCCTAACCTGAGTTCTCCATTTATTTATTTATTTATTTATTTATTTAGTATTTATTTATTTATTTATTTTGAGACAGCGTCTCGCTCTGTTGCCCAGGCTGGAGTGCAGTGGCGTGATCTTGGCTCACTGCAACCTCCGCCTCCCTGGCTCAAGCAATTCTCCTGCCTCAGCTTCCTGAGTAGCTGGGATTACAGATGCATTCCACCATGCCTGGCTAATTTTTGTATTTTTAGTAGAGACGGGGTTTCACCATGTTGGTCAGGCTGGTCGCGAACTCCTGACCTCGTGATCTGCCCACCTCGGCCTCCCAAAGTGCTGGGATTAACAGCTGTGAGCCACCACACCCGGCCCTTCTCCTTTTCTTTAACCAGCACATTAATTCACCACCTGGTGAATTA
Organism: Pan troglodytes; assembly: GCF_028858775.2. Classification (NCBI taxonomy): domain Eukaryota; kingdom Metazoa; phylum Chordata; class Mammalia; order Primates; family Hominidae; genus Pan; species Pan troglodytes. The sequence goes on along the minus strand of NC_072401.2, from coordinate 11,022,707 downwards.
TGTAGAGAAAGTATTTTCACTCCTCTTAACAGAGAAAGGGATGGGAAGCATTGAGGGATCACAGACCAGACCACAATCATCTGTTACAAAAATGGCCTCAGTCATAATAATATGCTTTGTAGGCACTCATGAAGAAATGAGTCCTGGAGAGAAATCAGATGAGAAATTAACTTCATAATTGCCATCTGATTTATAGTTCACTATGGGCATCCACTCTCACTTCTTCAGCTGCAGAAATTTCTTCGACCATTATTCCACATATCAGTATGTCTGTTTACCTCTCTATCTGTATGTTTATCTACCCTTTGCCTCAGTTCACAAAGATATTAGTTAATAAAAACTTGAACAATAAAATAGAAGAAAATCTACATAGATGACATAATTAAAATAAAGATAAAATGTAAGATCCTTAGGCACACATCACTAAATTCTATAATTAAACTGTTATTTTGCCTCTGAGCTACCTGGTAGTCTAAGCAAAAAGGGAATCAAGCTTCCTTATGTGGTATGATTTTCCCATTACAAGAAACAAACCAGTTCCTCAGAGACAGCAAGAAAAACACATCTTTTAAGATTAAGTTAGTGCTCTGTTTTGCAGCGAATGTTGGCTGATATATGGGTCCCACGACTACAAAAATATGAGCATTTTGTAAAGCAGACTCCAGTGTAAACTGAGGCCACAACTGCAAAGAGGACTTCAGTGAAAGCAAGGCTCAGAGAGGTTGAGGCTTTTGGGGGTGGGGCAGGTTGTATAGACGACTTCTCCAATAAGAGTTATTTTCTTTACATCATCCTTTTCTACATTTCCATAATTGATGGTTCCCCATTACCATCCAGAGCTCTAAGGTACCATATCTAGAACGAGGCTGGAAGGGGGGAAATTAATATGAATGTCCCCCCATTTTAGGATCAGGCATCTTGCTTAAAAATGCTTGCATGATTTATGTGTTTATTACAAAATTCTGTATTTTTGATGCAAACACATTCTCAGATAATTTATTCACTCTCACAAAAATGTCATAGAAAAAAAACATATCGGTTGGTTCAGTAATGGCAGACTTTTATGGTGATATTTTTCATCAAGTTGAGCAGTTATAGATTTATGTTAATGTACATTTTATGTCATTTTTCTTGCAATCATATTCTTACATTATCTGTAAACTGTCAGATTTCAAGAACTTATCTTCCCTAAAGCTTGACTTTTTGTTTTTCATTCCTAAAAATAGGTAAAAGTTTATTTGGAGGCAAAGTATTTACAATACAAGTTGTGTGTGATGAACCACTAGCATTAACCATAGATCTAGAAGAAAGAATCTTATTTTCAGATAGGAATAGCTATAATTTTCAAATACAGCGTGGTTTATTTTTCTAGAGAAACCAAAGCTGAGAATAAAGGAAGCTAAATTGCATTTTCTCTTTGCCGTAGATGTGAACCAAACACAAACTCTAAGCCAATTTCCTTTGAGGTGACAAGCATACTATATACAAGAATGAATTTATAAAGAACTACAATAAGCCTCCAAGAAAAGAAAAAAAAGAGCATAGGCTAGTGAACATGTATATCCAGAAACACGAGCTGATTGAAAAGAAGCAAAGTAGAATTCCACAAAATGCCATCAAAAGACCTTTACACTAGTTTGCTTTTAGACGAGTTTAGATGCTGAAGAAATTAGAATCAGAAATGAGTTTAATCTGGGTCAATTTCCTCATTTTACATAAGGAAGGGAAGTGGCTTGCTCAAGGCCATCAGCAAGTAGTCACAAGACCAGAGCCAAGGTTTATTCCACTATGGTAATGTTGCCAGGGTTTTCTGTGTTTGTTAGTGTATAAAATGTATTCTCCCTCTCATTCCGTAACGAACATCCCATTCATCCAGACTATACAAAGCGCAGTGCCAGAGTGAATTGATAGATGATACTGCTCCCTAGTGGCAGAACTTGGCAACAAACAACATTGCAATAATGATGAGATTGGTTATCTTCTATCCTTTGCAGAAAAAACACGCCCGAGGTTGCAGAATTGATCAGAAATAAATGTAATATTATTCTTCTACCATTTTAGATGTAAATGTGTTTCAGCCACAACCCATGGCTCAAAAGCAACAGAGACATTGATATAATGCTCATTCAAAGTTAACGTTATTAACTTCATGAAATCACTCATTAATTGAACTACAGAACGGTATTTTTTCTCACTACCAAACAAGAAAAATAATAGGCCTCAGAGAAAAGGAAAGGAATATGTAACTGTTTGATATAACAAATTTATTTTCTGATACAGAAATATGAAGTAGCCAGAAACAAGAGACTGAAAAACAAGGTATTTAATAAAAGAAGCTCCAGAAAATTTATATCCCCCAAATAATAATTCCCTAATGAAGTTTCAGTTCCCCATAGAATTGCAATGTACAAGAACTGCCTTTTACATAAGCAAAGTACGGCCTTCCCCATGAAACCATTTCAAAATGACTTGAAATACACGCATAATGAAAAGCACTTTTTCTTTTCCTTGTAATGTTGGGGTGTTCACTGGAATCAACCATCCCAGTTTGCTCTGGATGGAGGGGTTCTTCAGAAGCAGGACATTCTGAATTAAAAACAGAGACATCTGGGGTAAACTGGGACTAGCGGCCTCTATACCTGCATGTCTTACATGCAAGCCAGCAGAATGGAAGAGTTATTTTGTTAAGTTTTAAAATAAGAGAATCTCCACGATCCAGCCCCTCCTTGTAACTGAGGCACAGCATCCCTTACAGATAATTGAGTGGCCCAAGAGCCTCACCACCTTCCCAGGAAGCACACCCTACCTTTAAGCAGCCCCAGCTCTTTACTTTCAGCTAAGTGTAAGGAACAGCAATGTCTTCCTACAACTTCCTCCCATTGGTCCTTGCTGTAAGACACAATGAAGCTCTAAGTAGCTCAAAGTACAGTTATCTGAAACTAATTGTGTGAGATGTTGAGAATCATATTAAATAAAAGAGAAGGCCAAGCCCGGTGGCTCACGCCTGTAATCCCAGCATTTCGGGAGGTCGAGGCAGGCGGATCACCTGAGGTTAGGAGCTTCAGACCAGCCTGGCCAACATGGTGACACCCTGTCTCTACTAAAAATACAAAAAATTAGCTGGGCGTTATGGTGTGCACATGTAGTCCCATCTACGGGGGAGGCTGAGGCAGGAGAATTGCTTGAGCCTGGGAGGCGGAGGTTGCAGTGAGCCAAGATTGCACCACTGCACTCCAGCCTGGGTGACAGAGCAAGACTCTGTATCAGAAAAAATAAATAAATAAAATAAATAAATAAATGGGAAACTCTGGATGCAGTAACCTTGAGAAACACTGAGTTAAACAAAAATAAACAGATCTTTTTACTGACCAAGTTTTTAAGAGCATTGTGGATCTCCAAGAGGGGGATATGGCACAGAGCATTTGTAACTTAAGTGTCCGTGGAACCTGCTTTTTCTGGGATCACATTCTTTGGCCCATGCTCCTTAGAACACATTTTAGAAAAGCCTAGATCGACTCATATATTAGTTTCAATTCTGGGTTCACAGTACATTTCCTATTCTGAGTAGTTTCTCGGGTGTTATAAATGATCCATTGTTTGGGGCGGATATTCCTTAATCTATGAAAGCCACATCTACAGACAGCTTGTGAACGTAAATGCTTCCGATCCTGCATGCTCCCCCCTCCTCTTCCTGCCAGTCCCTGGGGGAGCGATGAACAGTGATAAGTTTGCCCTCTCTCTTTTCTACTTAGTTTTTCTAATTCCATATCCTACATCACAATGTGAAGAAAAGGCCATTAATAATAAACATGAAATTTGTATAGTAAAAGCTGCTTGTATGGAAGGGACAGAGAAGATTAGAATGCAGGATGAAAATGGGCACACATGTAACCGCCCGAGGGGTTCTTCCTGCCCACTGCATAAAGAGAGACCAGGGCACTGCCGTAGAGAAAGAGTTTAATAGACACGAGGCTGGCCACACCACGTGGGAGATGTTCATACACAAATCGTCTCATTCAAAGCTCATAGGTTAGCGGTTTCCAAAGGCAGTTTGGAGGAAGGGATGGGAGGGCAGGTAACAGGTGCTTGCTGCTGATTGATTGGGGTGGAGATGAAATTATAGGGGTTTGAAGCTGTCTTCAAGCAGATGAGTTACTTCTGGGTGAGGCTACAGGAGAGAGGTTGGCACTAAGGTGGAAGCACTGGGTTTAGGTGGAACCATGGGTGTCAGACATGCATGCAAAAAACTGGGAAAGATATCTCCAGAGGCCGATCTACAATAGTGGTGTTATCTGCAGGAATAACTGGGGAAGTTGCATGTCTTATAACCTCAGGAATAATGGCTGACAATCGTTTATGTCTGCGCCTTAGCTGGACTCAGGCTGTTCTTGTCCCCCCAGCCTGATGGCTTCCCATTAGCTTTACAAAAGTGGTTGAGTTTGGGGCAAGTCCTATTATCATTTAAACTATAGCCTGAATGTGTTCCAAAGGTAGCTTTGCCCAATAGCCCAGGAGTAATTAAGGAAAAGATAAGATGGGGAGTGAGTTAGCTTAGCTTACTATTAATATTATAATTCTCGGCCGGGCGTGGTGGCTCACACCTGTAATCCCAACACTTTGGGAGGCTGAGGTGGGCAGATCAGGAGGTCAGGAGATCGAGACCATCCTGGCTAACACGGTGAAACTCCATCTCTACTAAAAAATAAAAAAGCACAAAAAATTACCCCAGCGTTCTGACGTGCACCTGTAATCCCAGCTACTTGGGAGGATGAGGCAAGAGAATTGCTTGAACCTGGGAGGCAGAGGTTGCAGTGAGCTGACATCATGCCCCCACACTCCAGCCTGGACGACAGAGTGAGACTCAGTCTCAAAAAAAAAAAAAAAATTACAATTCTCTCACTGATATAATCTTTGCAAAGGCAGTTTTACATAGAGGGGAAATATAGCTTATTTCATCATAATTCAACCAATAATATTTAGTACCTTCTATGTGCTCAACACTAGGGCTGGCTATTTAGTTGTTCAATAAGCCCGTAAGCCCCATAATAAGCTCTCTGAACAGAACATTATACTTATGTTTTATTTCTGATTGTATTTCATAGTTATTTCTGATTGTATTTCATAGTATTATTGCATGATTGTATTTCATAGTTAAAGGGTATTACAGGAGGGGGTGGTGGCTCATGCCTGTAACCCCAGCACTTTTGGAGGCTGAGGCCAGTGGATCACTTGAGCCCAGGAATTCGAGACAACTCAGGAGCCTGGGCAACATGGTAAAACCCCAACTCTACTAAAAAATATATATATATACAAAAAAATTAGCCGGGCATGGTGGTGCACACCTGTAATCCCAGCTACTTGGGAGACTGAGGCAGGAAAATCGCTGGAACCAAGGAGGCAGAGGTTGCAGTGAGCCAAGACCACACCACTGCACTCCAGCGTGGGCAACGGAGCGAGACTTGGTCTCAAAAAAAGTGGGGGGGTGGTATTGCATATATTTACCACAAATTGAACAGTAGCTAAGTGAAAAACAAATACAGAAGTCCTCCTTATCCTCAGTTTCACTTTCCACAGTTTCAGTTACCCATGCTCAACCAAGGTCTGAAAATATCAAGTGGAAAATTCCAGAAATACATAATTCATAAATGTTAATTCGCATGCTGTTTCTGAGCGGCACGATGAAATCCTGAGCAGTCTCACTCGAATCATTTCTTTGTCCAGTGTTTCTGTTGCGCTGTGTCCATTATCCACCTGTTAATTGCTGAGCAGTCATCTCGCCCACCAGATTCGCTGCGTGGATTCTCAGTGCTTAGGTTCAAGTCACCCTTATTTTACCTAATAATGGTCCGAAAGCGCAAGAGTAGTGATGCTGACAGTTCTGATTTGCCAAAGAGAAGATGTAAAGTGATTCCTTTAAGTGAAAAGGTGGAAGTTCTCAACTTGAAAAGGAAAGAAAAAATATTGTATGCTGAGGTTACTGGGATCGACAATAAAAATGAATCTTCTATCCGTGAAATTGGGAAGAAGGAAAAAAAAGTGTGCTTGTTTTGCTGTCACATATCACCTTTATCATAGGTCTGTATATTTAGGAAAAGCATAGGATATTTAGGGTTTATTACTATCCTCAGTTTCAGACATCCATCGTGAGTCTTGGAACATTTTGCCTTAGGATAAGTGGAGGGCTGCTGTAACTTAAGTGTACGTTTATGTAATTTAATTTTATTTTTATTTTTGAGACAGAGTCTCGCTGTGCCGCCCAGGCTGGAGTGCAGTGGCGGGATCTTGGCTCACTGCAAGCTCCGCCTCCTGGGTTCACACCATTCTCCTGCCTCAGCCTCCCGAGTAGCTGGGACTACAGGCGCCCGCCACCACATCCGGCTAATTGTGTTGTATTTTTTAGTAGAGACAGGGTTTCACCGTGTTAGCCAGGATGGTCTCGATCTCCCGACCTCGTCATCCGCCCGCCTCGGCCTCCCAAAGTGCTGGGATTACAGGCTTGAGCCACCGCGCCTGGCCTATGTAATGTATTTTTAATAATGGCTGTATGTAAAGCCAGTTCACAGAATTTCTGAAAGTTTAACAACCATCCATTGCAAGCTGGCAGCAGCCACTCCAAAGAACAATCCCTTAACTCTTTTTCCTTCTTCAAGAGGCCTTACTTTAACCCTCCCAGAACACGGTGATATTGACAATGTCTTCATGGTTTCACCATAATAAGTTGTGGTGGAAACAGTCAAACCAAGGTCCATCGGATTCTGCAACCATGCTATGCCCACCTCAGTACATTACCTCCCCAAAAGCAGTAACTTTGTGAGATCTGTCCTGAGACTGCAAAGCCAATGAGTCTCTGGGCAAATGGTGCTAATTACACGTTATGACCACCAGGTGGAGAGCATGCCGGGCTTCTCCAAGAGAAAACTGGAGATGGGAAAGACTTTGAACAACTGTTTGGGTCCTCTTGTTTGACAGAGAACTTTTCCTAGCATTTTAGAATATTTGTGTACTTCATTAGGGAGGTAAATTCCCGTCTTCCCTCTAATTTTTTATACTATAATAATAGCAGTAACTGCAGCTGTGCATTAAGAACCATGCCTTGAAGTGCATCAATTCATTTATTCCACACATGAATTTCCATTAAGTATAAATAAGCACTCCTTACTTCTCCAGATGGGGAAATTCATTCACTCCTCAATCCATTTGTTTATTTCATAAACATTCATTAAGCACATGCCATGATCCTGCCCATAGTATGAACAGGATCAAGATTCAATCTTAACAAATTCAGTTCCAAAGCTCACCCTCCTTTAAATATCACAAATATTTGAGTTATTATTGCTTTATTAAATAAGGCCCCCAAATTTTAAGAAGCTTTCTGGAATTTATCTGAATTACTATCAAAGATGTATAATGGTAGACAAGTTACTTTGCTTGTTCAATCCAGTTTTTTTCACCTGCAAAGTTCCTTAAGTTCACCTTAACCTCTTACTTTGAAGGATTTTGGTTAGCTAAGCAATGATTAAGTGAAGCTCATGGTATCAGCACTTGCCAGTCGGCATATTTGATGCGGCTGAAATCCCCGTGGATTTTTTAACTATTGCCGATATTATACTACACAAAAATCTTAAAAGGGAGGGAGGAATACTAAGTGAGGCTAGAAAAAATAATCCTACATTATAATGAAGACACAGGACACATGGACAGTGTATCATAAAGATTCACCCTGAGTAACACAAAAGACCCTGAGTGGCCAAGGCAATCTTGAGTAAAAGGAACAAGGCTGGAGCCATCACACTTCCTGATTTCAAATTACATGACAGGGCTGTCGTGGTCAGTGGTACACCAAACATGCACACAAGTAAGGCAGAGTGCAGAGCCCAGAAATAAATGCATGCATTGATTGAACTAATTTTTGATGAAGGCATCAGGAATACACAATGGAGACAAGATGGTCTCTTCAAATAGTGGAAAGACTAGATATGAATGTGCAGAAGAACAGGGCAGGACCTGTTCCTCTGCACAGGGCAGGACCACGTTCCTCACACCATGCAAGGAAATCAATTTGGGGTGGATTAAATCAACTTGGGGCATACCCAAAACTACAGAACTCCTAGAAGAAAACATAGGGAAAAGATCCTTGGCATTGTATCTTGCCAATGACTTTTTGGGTATGAGACCAAAAGGACAGGCAGCAAAAGCAAAAATAAACAAGTGGGGCTACATCAAACTAAAAAGCTTCTCCACAGCAAAGGAAAGAATCAACAGAGTAGAAAGGCAAACTACAAAATGGGAGAAAATATTTGCAAACTATATACCTGATAAGGGTTAATGTTCAATATAGACAAGGAACTGATACAACTGAAGAGCTAAAAAATGAGTGACCTTATTGGAAGATGTCCAAAGGATCTGGGTGGACATTTCTCCAGGGAGGAAATACAGGTAGCCAACACATATATAGGAAGTGGTTCTCAGCATCACTGGTCATGAAGGAAATGCAACTCAGAGCCACAGTGAAATATCACCTCACACCTCTTAGGATGACTATTACTTAAAAAACGCACACAAAAAACAAAAGATGGCAAGTGTTGGCAAGAATATGGAGAAAAGCGATCCCTTGCACACAGTTGGTGAGAATGTAAATTGGTACAGCCATTATTGAAAACACAATGGAGCTTCCTCTAAAAAATTAAAAATAGACATACCTTACGGTTCACGAATCCCACTTTTGAGTATATATCCAATGAATTGAAAACAGGATCTTGAAGAGCTCTCAGCACTCTGTTCATGGCAGCATTATTCACAGCAGCCAAGATATGGAAACAGCATAAGGGTCCATAGACAGATGAATGGATCAAAAAATTGTGGTATATACATACAACGGAGTATTTTTCAGCCTTAAGGGGAAGGAAATTTTTCCATTTATGACAATACTGATGGACTTGGAGGGCATTATGTTGGGCCAAAACAAGTCAGACGCAGAAAAATGATGCTGTAGAATCTCACTTACATGTGGAACCTAACACAGTCAAACTCATAGAAGCAAAGAGTAGAATGGTGGCTGCCAGGAGCAAGGAGGAGGGAGACATAGGAAGGTGATGCTTAAAGGGGACAAAGTTTCAGTTATGGTGCACAAATAAATTCTGGAGACCCACTCTACCACATAGTGCCTACAGCTGATGACACTGTACTGTGTACTTAAAGTTTGCTAAGAGGATAGATATTATGCTAAGTGTTCTTACCAAAAAAAGAAAAGTAAATAAAGTAACAATAACAAAAAGGGCAGGAGTCAACTTTGGTAAGTGACAGATATGTTCATGGCCTTGACGGTGGTGATGATTTCATGGATATGTACTTATCCCCAAATTCAATCTTAATGTGTACAGTAAATATGTAAAGCTCTTCTATGTCAGTGATACCTTAATGAGGTGGTTTAAAAAAGATTCACCACAGTTAAGGCAAAGTTTTTGCGCCATTGTACAAGACCCCATGTGATCTGGGCACTCTCCCACCTCTGCCATCACCTCTCTGGGCTTACCTCCTCCTCGTGCTCATCCCATCTGCTATAATTCAAGTGTCCCCTCCAAATCTCATGTGGAAACTTTGTCCCCAATATAGCAGTATTGAGAGGTGAGGCATAAAGGGGTAATTGGATCATGAGTGCTCTGCCCTCATGGATGAATTAGTCCATTAATGGATTAATGGGTTAATGGGTTAATAGAAGAATGGATTGTCATGGAAGGGGAACTGGTGGCTTTATAAGAAAAGACACCTGAGCCAGCATACTCAGCCCCCTTACCATCTGATCCCCTGCACTGCCTCAGGACTCTGCAGTAAATCCCCTTCAGCAAGAAGGTTCTCACCAGATGCATCCCCTAAACCTTGGTTTTCTTAGCCTCCACAACTGAAATAAATAAATTCCTTTTGCATATAAATCATCACCTAGTTTCCAGTATTCTGTCTTAAGCAACAAAAAAAAAAAAAACAGACTAAGACAGAAAATTGGTGTCAAGAAGTGGAGTGTTGCTGATAATGAATACCTGAAAATGTGGAAAGCAGCTTTGGAACTGAGTAATGGGCAAAAGTAGAAGAATTTGTAGGAGCAGGATAGAAAATGTTTAAATTCTGGTGAAAGCTTAGAAGACAAGAAGGCTAAGGAAAGTTTGGAACTTCTTAGTGATTAGGTAGGTGGTTGTGACAAGAATGCTGATAGAAATATAGACAGTAAAGGCCATTCTGATGAGGTTTGAGGTAGAACTGAGGAGCAAGATATTGAAAACAGGAATAAAGACCATTCTTGTTATAAATTGGCAAAGAACTTGAATCAATTGTCTCTATGCCTGAGGGTTTTGAGGAAGGCCAAACTTGAGAGTGATAAACTAGGATATCTAGCAGAAGAAAATTCTAAGCAAAATATAGAAGGAGTTGCAGGGTTATTTTGGCAACTTACATTGATATTTCAGAGCAGAGAAATAATTTACAGAATTTTTAATTAAAAGAGAAGTAGAGTGGATAAATTTGGAAAACTCAGCCTGGCCACATAGAGAAAAAGTCTTCAGAGGAGAAAACCAAGGGTATATCCCAGTTACCATTTGCTAAAGAGATTAACAGGGATAGAAGTGGGCTAGATGGTATCCCTCAAGACAATGGAGGAAGGACCCCAAAGGTCTTTCACAGATCTTGAGGCTGCCCTCTTATAACAGGCCTAGAGTTCTAGGATGGAAGAAAGGATTCAGGGGATAGGACTGGGGCGCTGTCTACCAGCTCACTGCCCACAGCTACCCTGGGACTCTGCTTCCTACACTGCAGCACAGCACTTCATGGCTGCCCAGCTCAAGCAACCCCAGTTGAGGCCCTTGTACTGAAGCTCTGCAAGGTACAAGTTTTAAATCTTGGCAGTATCTGTGTGGTGCTAATTCTGCAGGCTTGCAGAAAGCAAGAGCTGTGGAGGCTCAGCAACCTCCAACCAGATTTCAAAAGATGTTGTCAAAGGCCTGAGGACCCAGTCAGAGACTTGTCACGGGGGTGGAGACATGCAAAAAGCCCCCACTAAAGCTATACAAAGCAGATATGTGGTGTTGAAGCTAATGGAGTCCCCACCAGGGCAATGCCTAATGGAGCCATAGGAGCAAGGCCACTGCAGAAAATCCCCACTATAGTAATGGGAGTGAGCCTGCCACCAAGACCCTTGAGCTGTAGAGCTACTGGTGTGCAATGACAACCTGGGAGAGCTGGGTGGACTAAGCACAACCAAGCTATAGGGGTGGGGTGTCCTAAGGCCTTGGAGGCCCTAACTCTTGCTCCAGTGTGCACAGAATGCCAGACGTGGAATCAAAAAAAAATTATTCTGGAATCTTAGGACCCAAATTCTTCTTTCTTGGGTTTCAGTCTTGGATGGGGCCTGTTATCCCTTTCTTCTTGCCTCTTTCTCCCTTTTAGAATAGGAATGTGTACCTTATGCTTGCCCCACAATTGCATCTTGGAAGTAGATAATTTGTTTTGATTTCACAGGCTCACAGATGAGACTCTGAACTTTGGACTTTTGAGTTGGTAGTGGAATGAGTTAAGAATTTGGGGCTACAAGGAGGAATGAATATATTTGTATGTGAGGACATGCATTTTGGTGAACCAGGGGTGGAATGCTGGTTTGAATGTCCCCTCCAAAACTCATGCTAAAACTTCATCCCCAGTGTGGCAGTATTGAGAGGTGAGACCCTTAAGAGATGATTGTATGATGAGGACTCTGTCCTCATAAATAGATCAATCCATTCACAGATTAATGAATTAATGGGTTATTGAGCTCTGATGGAAGGAAAACCGGTGGCTTTATGAGGACAGGAAGAGGGACCTGAGCTAGCACATTAGCACAGTCAGCCTCCTCGCCATGTGCTGTCCTGCACCGTCTTAGTACACCTCAGAGTCACCACCCACAAGAAGGCTCTCATCACATGCCCCCCTTTGTTCTTGGACTTACTTAATTTCTAGAAAATCACCTAATTTCAACTATTCTGTTTTAAGCAACAGAAAAATGAACTGACACCACCTGAGGACTTTTGCCCTTGCTGTTTCCTCTGTCAGGAATCCCCTTCCCAAGATATCCACAGGACATGCTCCCTCGCTGTCCTCAGGCCTCTGATTTCATCCCCTAACCACAGATGTCTCCTCAGACCAGCCTAAAACACAGTAGCCCCAGCTCCTACTCTCCGCACCGTGCTGTCCTCCAATCTGCTTTATTTTCTGCATAGTGCTTGTCATCACCCATGAATGTTTATTTATACTTTTGTTTATGTATCTCCTAACTCCTGCCACTAAATGTAAGTTTCATGGGAATAGCAACTTTATTTGTTGGTATTATACCCCCCAACACTGACATCAATACATATATTAAAAATGAGTCCATGCCTGACACATACTATGTGCTCAATAATAAATCAATGAAATAAAAGAAGATAAATGTCCTATTCTAAACTCACAACCCCTGAAGAAAACTGGGTAGATATCTTGAAAACCATAAAGGGAATTTTCCTATTAAATTACAGGAACTCAGTCTCTTTATTGAATTCTTTTTCCAGTGAATTGAATTGATCCCCAGTAGATAGAGTGAAAAAAGACCTCTTGGAAAGCCAACATCTAGTTTTGCAGGGAAAGTCATCAACCCAGGCAGCAAGATGTTCAACCAGGGAGCTCTGGAGGTGAAGCCAGTAAACAATAAGATGAAAGGAAATTAATTTTATGTTTTATAATTTTGTGCCTTAAGCAAGCATCATGTGGCCTAAGCTTTTTTGTGATTTCCTTGAAATAGTCAAAGATCTAATGTTAACCAGATTGCTGCTCTTGTTGAAGTAGATCCTGGGTCATATTTTGTGTTTTCACAATGCCAAGGACATCAATTATTTCTGTGTGCAATCAGTGTTTGGAATTCATATAAAGAAGTGAATCCTACCTATTTCAAAAGTGTTTTTCAAAAATGAGAAAAGAAAGGAAGAATGGTAATTTTATTCTTATTCTTTGAAGTAATTGTTTTAGACATAGAAGAGCCATTAAAATTATACAGACCAGTTTGTGCTGTGTTGCATTGTGTTGTGTTGTATTGTGCCAGTTGGACCTTTCACCAAGGGGAATCTAAACAGGAGGTGCAGTGGAGAGCAGGCTGAAATTAACTCCTTAATGACATAGGGTGGCGAAACAGTAACCAGTCCCCCTGCGCCCAGGCACCACGGGACTTCCAGGGGACAGTGCAGGGAGCTCTTCAGCACATGGTTAAAAATCACTGATTTAGTCCAACCTCCTTGTCTCACAAATGAGGAAAGCAAAGGAGGCTCAGTGTGAAGCCACCCAGCCAGTGTTCAGTGGAGGTTTAAGTCTCCTGTAACAAAAGATAGACATTTTCTCACTGATTCCCCGACAGCCATATAAAATAGCATTTATTACACCACGCCCATTTTTAGAGATAATCAAACATTGCTTTTCCAAGGAGCCTTCTTCTGACAACCCAGAGTAACTTAAGTGTCCCACATATTCATTTAATACTTTGTCCTTCTCTACTTGAAATCCTTATCAGATTGTTCATGATGCCTTCAATGCCGGTCTACCCACTAAGGTATACACCCTATGGCAACATGTTCGGTGCCAGCCATCTTCACAGTGTCACATCCCCAGAGCCAGAAGCTTGGCCTGTGAACACCTCAGCTAGGAGCACCTTGACAGGAAGGATCACATTGTATTTGTCTTTTTTCCCCAGTGCCTGGTACTGTGTTTAGCTCAGAGTAGAAGCTCGATAATTACATTGAGTTGAATTATGGAAATAGAACTACCTAGAGTTCAGACAAATCTGTTCCAGGCTCTACTTGGGATTTTTCTAAGGTTAATTGTCCTTGAGAAATTATCCCACCTAGTTTGTCCTTAGTTTTTTTTTTTCATCCATAAAATGAAGAAGTTGGATTCTGGGGGTCTTCAGAAATTATTCTATTTTGAAAAATCTGTGATGCTATTTTCCTCTGCTTGGAAATACCCCATGAACGTGGTAGGCAGGAAATTGAATTGTATATGTACACACACACACACACACACACACACATACACATGCACATTAAGCGTAAACAGGAATCAGTGGTTTCAAAGGGACCTTAAGAGTCACACGATGTGCAATGAAATCTTCATTCTACCATTTACTTGCTGGGTGAGTGTAGGTGAGATATTTAACTTCCCCGTGTGTCAGTTTCTTCATCAACCGAACAAGGGTGAGGATTTAATAAGACCACGTAACTAAAGAGTTTAGCATTGTTCTGGGTATCTCATACGATCTCAGCAAATATTAACTGACATTATCACCAATATTATTACAAATAAAAATGATTTTCATGTAAGCGTGTATAAAATCAATGCTTGATGACATTTTCCATAAATTCACTGCTATTCCCTCTTATGTTTTAGGAGACGCATCCGTAAGAAAGAACAAGGTAAGAGAAATCAATAAAACGCATTTGTTATTCACTATTTACTTTAGAAGCCTAGAGATATAGATGATGCAAAAACTCAGATATCTCTAGAAAAATATGTCTTATAAGTCTGATCACAATTTGTAATTTCTATTTGTAAGCCAAAAAACTGTTAACCATTGGCCCTGCTCACAGAACAATAAACTTAATTTAGGTTTCTCTTTTCTTTTTCAGATTCCTTTACCACCTCCTCGGTAAAACACTTTAAAATAGCATTTTGTTTCGCTACACAATTAAATAATTTGAGCCAGCATGTGAAAAAGAGAAACACAAACATTTGACATTGAAAATCTAATATGATTTCAGAGTGAGAGACGGATGTAGAAAAAAAAACTAATATGAGATGTTCAATGAACAAGACTAAACAAGCCTTCATTCATCTATTTAATCATTTATTCACTCATTCACAGTTATCTATTCAATATACCTTCACTCATTTCTCAATGAATGTATTCCTCCCCTGTTTCTTTCTGTTCCTCTCCTTTCTTTCAGTACAGAAATTTGCTGGATGGTATTGCTGGGTATACTTCTGGCAGGCTTAGATTCATATGAAAATGGGATATGCCCTCAGGGAACAATATATTAAGTATATATTCATGTGAGATATATATATATATATATATATATGACACATATATAAATATAAATACTATTACATTTATACATCTCTATGGAGAAAAGAGCAACAGACAGCTGCAGAGGCTCTGAGTGACTGGCCACTCTTGTTGCTCTATCTGGGACCTGTGAGCACCTCTGCCATAGTATGCATTACATTCTCTGGCAATCATTTCTTCATCTCTCTTCCCTGCTAGAGGGAAGCAGCTTGAACCAAAAACTGTATCTTTTTCCTCTCTATATCTCCAGCATCTACTAAGGTACCTGATATACTTATGAATAAATGAGTGAATGGGTGAATAACATATGAGTGAGTGAGGCATTCACTGACTTTCAAACATTTTTATATTTCTTAATGGGGTTTTTTTTTGTTTTGTTTTGTTTTGTTTTTTTGAGACAGTCTGGCTCTGTCGCCCAGGCTGGAGTGAGGTGGTGCAATCTCAGCTCACTGCAACATCTGCCTCCTGGGCTCAAGTGATGCTCCTGCCTCAGCTTTGTGAGTAGCTGGGATTACAGGTGCATGCCACCATGACCGGCTAATTTTTGTATTTTTAGTAGAAACAGGGTTTACCATGTTGGCCAGGCTGGTCTTGAATTCCTGACCTCAGGTGATCCGCCCACCTCAGCCTCCCAAAGTGCTGGGATTACAGGCGAGAGCCACCGTGCCTGGCCACTTTTTTTATATTTATTTGGGTAGTTCTAAAAACTCAGGTCTGCCAGTCTGGGATGAATGGAAGGCTGTTATCATTTTCTCCACAGGCCTCCTAAAGCCAAAACAGGTGCACTATGGAGGAGCACGTTGACTCCCCATAGAAAATTATGTCACGCCCTTTAGAAAACAGTGCCAGACCAGATCGGTCTGCTCCGTAGTTAGCATCCAAAAACTAGCATTTTCAACCCAAAGCTGGGGACACGGAGGGCAGAGCAGTGTGGATTCAGGGCCTGAGGCATCACTGCTGCAGCAAACTTTCTCAGGACCCTACTGCGACTCTCCACACAGGCCTCTCATAACACTTCCGAAGAAGTACCAACCCTTGCCCCCTGAGCCGGAGAGCAGCAGGCCACCTTTATCTCAGAGACACACCTTTCCAGAAGTCCAGAGAATGCCCAGGTGAGAGATTCATCATTAATGGTGAAATGCCCAGCAAGAGTGTGGGTGTGGGGGAGGGGGACAAGGGAAACCAAACAAAGTACTTTTCAGAGGAGGCTCCCTAATGGGTGGGGAGTGTATTGGTCCTTTCAAAGACATAACCAAGACTGGGTAATTTATAAAGAAAATAGGTTTAAATGACCCACAGTTTCACATGGCTGGGGAAGCCTCACAAAACTTACAATCATGGTGGAGGGGGAAGCAGGCATGTCTTACATGGCAGCAGGTGAGAGAACCTGTGTCCAAAGCAAATGGCGAAGAGCCCTGTATAAAACCATCAGATCTCATGACAGTGCATGCAGTAACATGAGAACAGCATAGGGGAAACTGCTCCATGACCCAATCATCTCCCACCAGGCCTCTGCCTCAAAACCTGGGGATTACAATTAAAGATGAGCTTTGGGTGGGGACACAAAGCCTAACCAGTTATACCTAGAAGAAAATAGTTCTAGAAACCTGTGTTTTGATTCTTTGCAGGAAATATAGCTTCTCTGTAACAAAATGAGTTATTATTGAAAGAATTGCTCACTTGTGGCCTGAATTAGTTAATAAAGAAAATGTCAAATGCCAGAACAGAATCAGCATATTTTATGTAAGAACTGAAAGGGGATTCAGATTATTCCAGGACCAATATTGGTCCCCAGCTTCCCATCACCCAGGCTGGAGAAATATAACCATGCTTGAAAACTCTTTTGTCAAAAACATTATTGCCTTTATGAAAAATAAATATTATAAAACCAACCCTCTGATATTAAGTACTGATGATGGCTCTTCATTCCCAAACGTGTGGGACATTTGGCAGCTGGTGCTAATCACAGAATGTGACAAACTCAAGTGAGCATATTTCATTTTCCCAAAAGAGTTTAAATTTCCAAAATTACCTTATTTTGTAAGTCAGAAAAGTGATCAGCATTTCCTCCTTGTTTCTGCATAGAATGAAGGATGCTCTCTTATTTTTCATCCTTCTTCAAGCTTGCATCAGCAGTTTGGGGCATAGGCATTATTTAGTGAGAAAGCATTTCTCATGGATACAAAAACTCAGGATATCAGGCTCATTTTGAGCTTCTATGGGAAACTCATTCATCACTGATTCTAATGGGGAACATTAAATAGCCTAAAATGTCATTCCTCCTTCTGTGGCGAATGTCTCTTCACCATTTCCTCCATTACAGCCCCACACAAGCATAAGTTTTCCAAGAAACACCTTCTTTGTTGTCTCTCCCATGGAATGCCCTCCTTTTCTGTCCCCCTTTCAACTGCCATGGCACCATGGGAAGGAATAGAGGCTCTCAAGTCTCGATTCAAATGGTCTGGGTTTGTATTAGTTCTCACATTGCTATAAAGAAATATCTCAGACTGGGTAAGCTATAATGAAAAGAGGTTTGATTGGCTTACAATTCCATGGGCTACACAGGAAGCATGATTCTGGCATCTGCTCGGCTTCTGGAGAGACCTCAGGAAACTTACAATCATGGCAGAAGGCAAAGGGGAAAAAGTACCTATTTTTAACCAACAATTATTGCACTTTTTTACCAACCTATTTTTAACCAACACTATTTTTAACCAACACTTATTGCACTTTTATTACCTTGGGCCCTTCTCCATTGGTACCTATGTTGCCCCATAGAATATAACAAATTAACAAGTCTGTTTCTTCCACCCCAGGAAGGGATGGAAGAGGAACTGACTCATTTCAGTACCCATATAACCTGGCACAGTACCTGAAATATAGTAGATGATGGATAAATATAAATTTCCTTCTGCAGCTTTCAAAGGAACCTAATCAGACTAGGAGTAAGCAGATTTGCTCTGTTTTGATTTCCAATTTCAAAGAGTGAGAAACTGGGAGGCAACAATAATAACAGACCATCCAACCCATGAAACTGTGTTATCAGAATTGGAAATGTAAAATGTAGCATTCCTAAAACTCCTGGCCAAATAGTCTAATATGTAAAGGACTGATCAAACCTCAGAGAAGTAAGAAGACAGAAAATAGGATTAATAAAATATTGAGACTAGGCATAATGGCTCACGCCTCTAATCCTAACACTTTGGGAGACCGAGGCAGGCGGCTCACATGTGGCAAGGAGTTCAAGACCAGCCTGGCCAACATGGTGAAACCCCATCTCTACAAAAATACAGAAACTAGCTGGGTGGGGTGGAGTATGTCTGTAATCCCAGCTACTCTGGAGACTGAGACATGGGAATCGCTTTAACCTAGGAGGCAAGGGTTGCAGTGAGCCAAGATTGCACCACTGCACTCCAGCGACAGAGGGCGACAGAGAGAGAGACTGTCTCAAAAAAATAAATATATAAACTAAAATAAAATATTGAAGATGATGAGGTTGTTCAGTGTGGAGAAAAAAGCATTTTATCTTCTTTCTGTTTCCTCATGCTGGAAAGAACAGTATCTTGGGACCCGGTAGCAATGAGTTTGGATCCCAGGTGAGCCACTTTTGGCAGTATGACTTCAGAAAAGCTCTTTAACAGCTCTGAGTTTTCTTATTTATAAGAAGAAAATAACCATCTTCGTATGATAAAATGATGATGATAAGGTATGCCATTCCTGTAAAGTGCCTAGGATAATATCCGTCACAGCACAGGAAAAGAAGAAGAAAAGAAAAGAAAGAACAAACAAGAGAAGGAAGGAAGGAAGGAAGAGAGAGAGAGAAAGAAAGAAAGGAAGAAAGAAAGAAAGAAAGAAAGAAAGAAAGAAAGAAAGAAAGAAAGAAAGAAAGAAAGAAAGAGAAAGAAAGAAAGAAAGAGAGAGAGAGAGAGGGAGAAAGACAGGGAGGGAGAGACGAAGAGAGGAAGGAAACCAGCTTCTCCCATCTGTTCTTGGCAGAATTAGGTATCCAGAATCCATAACTCTGTATTTTTCTAGAAATAGAGGCTGTATATATTTTTTTGAGATGGAATCTCGCCCTATTGCCCAGGCTGGAGTGCAGTGATGTGATCTCAGCTTACTGCAACCTCTGCCTCCCGGGTTCAATTGATTCTCCTGACTCAACCTCCTGAGTAGCTGGGATTACAGCTGTGTGGCACCACACTCAGCTAATTTTTGTATTTTTAGTAGAGATGAGGTTTTACCATGTTGGTCAGGCTGGTCTCGAACTCCTGACCTCAGGTGATCCACCCGCCTTGGCCTCCCAAAGTGCTGGGATTACAGACGTGAGCCACCGTGCCCAGCCAGAGGCTGTATTTTCTAATACAGTGGTTATCATCCTGGCTTTACACTAAAATAATTGGAAAGCTTATTTTAAAGCACTATCCCCAGTATCTATTTTAATTGCCCTGAAGTGAGACCTGTGCATCAGAATTTTTAAGGCTCCCCCAGGTGAAGCTAATATGCAGACAGGGCTAAGAACCCAGAGGGAACCAAGTTCAAGGAATACATCCGCCACAAAAGCTTTGAAGGTATTTAAGCCTTATCTATGCCTGAGTTTCCAGAGTCTAACATAATGCTCACTCAATTGCCAAATGCGTCCCTCTGCGGGCACAAACCACACCGGTCTATTGGGTCACTGTCTTGGTGGTGTTGACATCTTTAGAAGTTGGCATTTGATATCTCTGGGGTTCCTGTAGTTACAGTTTACTTTTATTTAATCATTTTTAGATGTGATGAGAATTGTGCTGGATCTCTTCACCAAAACACCTCAAGAGAGTAATTATATTTTCTCTTATTGAATTTTTCCAGCAGCCCTGTAAAGTATGTTTCCTAAGCCTCAGAAGAGTAAAGTACCAAGCCCAGTGGATGGCACATGTGCCCAGTAAATAGTACTTCCATACTCACTGGGCACCTAAGGTCACCACGCTTCAGAGAAGTTAGGTAACTTAAAGTCGCAGGGTTGACATTTGACTATTGATGGGGCAAAGACCTGCACAGCCCCATAGGAGACACTGGGGATACCACGATAAATGAGATGGCTTTGCCTCTGAAAGAGAGATGTGCTTTCAAATTCATTTTTAGCAGGGCCCACATGGGTGGTAATATCATCATTAGTGATGCCCAAGTCCCATGTAATCAACCACAGAAGGATATTGCTCTGAAAACAGAAGGAACATTGGCAATCAGAGCTTCTGCAGCCAAACCATGCAGGAGAGTGCCTGCTCCATCTCTGCAAGCTGTTGTTAAGGCACTGTGAGTGAGATGAATTGCATTCCCTAAGGCAGAAGCCATAATTTACATCTGGCAATCAACTGTATCCATGGCAGGCAGTTAGACAGCTGCAGCCTTTTGCAGCGGGCTGTGCTCACCCTGGATGGTCTTTGTGGTTCCAGCTATTGTGTTTCAGGCCCCATTTGTCTCTGCCAGCTCTGCTATTCTCTTTTTTAAAGCTAAGCCTTGGTTTCACAAAACAATTACTGAATTGAAGCACTTCAGTAAAGGAAAATGTCACCCCAGTCATTCATTGACAGCTCAAAACCAGAAGAGAACTTCGAAGTTTGGAGAATGTTGGTTGGACATTCTCAGTCACTTATGTACCATTATTATGATTTTTACGATATCCATGTACTTAATTATTTTTTCTGCTCTGCTCATTTTTTTCAACTTAAATAAATTTACTTAAAAGAAAGACATATAATTATTATAAATAACTTCAATACAGATAGCTTCAAAACAAAACTTTGAGCTCTGGGGAATTTTACCTTTGATAAAAGGGAAGGTAAGCAAATATTAGAACAGTGTTTCATATCTACTAACCACTGCACTGAGCCTTTCTCTTTGACATAATCTGAAAGACAACTAAAAAGGGAATAACTTTTCTACTACGAATCCTTTGTAATTTTAATACCGTGCTCCATGCACCAAATAAAATCATCCTGAGTAACAGCAAGAGTAATCAACATTTTCTGAGTCGTAACTACACACCAGGCCCGGTTTGGGATCTTAAATGTATTAATTCATTTAGTCACACAACAGCACTGTAAAAAAATTACTATCGAGCCAAGATGGCCGAATAGGAACAGCTCCGGTCTACAGCTCCCAGCGTGAGCGACGCAGAAGACGGGTGATTTCTGCATTTCCATCTGAGGTACCGGGTTCATCTCACTAGGGAGTGCCAGACAGTGGGCGCAGGTCAGTGGGTGCGCGAGTCGAAGCAGGGCGAGGCATTGCCTCACTTGGGAAGCGCAAGGGGTCAGGGATTTTCCTTTCCGAGTCAAAGAAAGGGGTGATGGACTCACCTGGAAAATCTGGTCACTCCCACCCGAATATTGCGCTTCTCGGACCGGCTTAAAAAACGGCGCACCACGAGGTTATATCCCACACCTGGTTCGGAGGGTCCTACGCCCACGGAGTCTCGCTGATTGCTAGCACAGCAGTCTGAGATCAAACTGCAAGGCAGCAGCGAGGCTGGGGGAGGGGCGCCCGCCATTGCCCAGGCTTGATTAGGTAAACAAAGCAGCTGGGAAGCTCGAACTGGGTGGAGCCCACCACAGCTCAAGGAGGCCTGCCTGCCTCTGTAGGCTCCACCTCTGGGGGCAGGGCACAGACAAACAAAAAGACAGCAGTAACCTCTGCAGACTTAAATGTCCCTGTCTGACAGCTTTGAAGAGAGCAGTGGTTCTCCCAGCACGCAGCTGGAGATCTGAGAACGGGCAGACTGCCTCCTCAAGTGGGTCCCTGACCCCTGACCCCCGAGCAGCCTAACTGGGAGGAACCCCCCAGCAGGGGCACACTGACACCTCACATGGCAGGGTATTCCAACAGACCTGCAGCTGAGGGTCCTGTCTGTTAGAAGGAAAACTAACAGACAGAAAGGACATCCACACCAAAAACCCATCTGTACATCACCATCATCAAAGACCAAAGGTAGATAAAACCACAAAGATGGGGAAAAAACAGAACAGAAAAACTGGAAACTCTAAAACGCAGAGCACCTCTCCTCCTCCAAAGGAACGCAGTTCCTCATCAGCAACGGAACAAAGCTGGATGGAGAATGACTTTGACGAGCTGAGAGAAGAAGGCTTCAGACGATCAAATTACTCTGAGCTACGGGAGGACATTCAAACCAAAGGCAAAGAAGTTGAAAACTTTGGAAAACATTTAGAAGAATGTATAACTAGAATAACCAATACAGAGAAGTGCTTAAAGGAGCTGATGGAGCTGAAAACCAAGGCTCGAGAACTACGTGAAGAATGCAGAAGCCTCAGGAGCCGATGCAATCAACTGGAAGAAAGGGTATCAGCAATGGAAGATGAAATGAATGAAATGAAGCGAGAAGGGAAGTTTAGAGAAAAAAGAATAAAAAGAAATGAGCAAAGCCTCCAAGAAATATGGGACTATGTGAAAAGACCAAATCCACGTCTGATTGGTGTACCTGAAAGTGATGGGGAGAATGGAATCAAGTTGGAAAATACCCTGCAGGATATTATCCAGGAGAACTTCCCCAATCTAGCAAGGCAGGCCAACGTTCAGATTCAGGAAATACAGAGAACGCCACAAAGATACTCCTCGAGAAGAGCAACTCCAAGACACATAATTGTCAGATTCACCAAAGTTGAAATGAAGGAAAAAATGTTAAGGGCAGCCAGAGAGAAAGGTCGGGTTACCCTCAAAGGGAAGCCCATCAGACTAACAGCGGATCTCTCGGCAGAAACCCTACAAGCCAGAAGAGAGTGGGGGCCAATATTCAACATTCTTAAAGAAAAGAATTTTCAACCCAGAATTTCATATCCAGCCAAACTAAGCTTCATAAGTGAAGGAGAAATAAAATCCTTTACAGACAAGCAAATGCTGAGAGATTTTGTCACCACCAGGCCTGCCCTAAAAGAGCTCCTGAAGGAAGCGCTAAACATGGAAAGGAACAACCGGTACCAGCCGCTGCAAAATCATGCCAAAATGTAAAGACCATTGAGACTAGGAAGAAACTGCATCAACTAACGAGCAAAATACCCAGCTAACATCATAATGACAGGATCAAATTCACACATAACAATATTAACTTTAAATGTAAATGGACTAAATGCTCCAATTAAAAGACACAGACTGGCAAATTGGATAAAGAGTCAAGACCCATCAGTGTGCTGTATTCAGGAAACCCATCTCACGTGCAGAGACACACATAGGCTCAAAATAAAAGGATGGAGGAAGATCTACCAAGCAAATGGACAAAAAAAAAAGGCAGGGGTTGCAATCCTAGTCTCTGATAAAACAGACTTTAAACCAACAAAGATCAAAAGAGACAAAGAAGGCCATTACATAATGGTAAAGGGATCAATTCAACAAGAAGAGCTAACTATCCTAAATATATATGTACCCAATACAGGAGCACCCAGATTCATAAAGCAAGTCCTGAGTGACCTACAAAGAGACTCAGACTCCCACACATTAATAATGGGAGACTTTAACACCCCACTGTCAACATTAGACAGATCAACGAGACAGAAAGTCAACAAGGATACCCAGGAATTGAACTCAGCTCTGCACCAAGCAGACCTAATAGACATCTACCGAACTCTCCACCCCAAATCAACAGAATATACATTTTTTTTCAGCACCACACCACACCTATTCCAAAATTGACCACATACTTGGAAGTAAAGCTCTCCTCAGCAAATGTAAAAGAACAGAGATTATAACAAACTATCTCTCAGACCACAGTGCAATCAAACTAGAACTCAGAATTAAGAATCTCACTCAAAACCACTCAACTACATGGAAACTGAACAACCTGCTCCTCAATGACTACTGGATACATAACGAAATGAAGGCAGAAATAAAGATGTTCTTTGAAACCAACGAGAACAAAGACACAACATACCAGAATCTCTGGGACGCATTCAAAGCAGTGTGTAGAGGGAAATTTATAGCACTAAATGCCCACAAGAGAAAGCAGGAAAGATCCAAAATTGACACCCTAACATCACAATTAAAAGAACTAGAAAAGCAAGAGCAAACACATTCAAAAGCTAGCAGAAGGCAAGAAATAACTAAAATCAGAGCAGAACTGAAGGAAATAGAGACACAAAAAACCCTTCAAAAAAATTAATGAATCCAGGAGCTGGTTTTTTGAAAGGATCAACAAAATTGATAGACCGCTAGCAAGACTAATAAAGAAAAAAAGAGAGAAGAATCAAATAGACACAATAAAAAATGACAAAGGGGATATCACCACCGATCCCACAGAAATACAAACTACCATCAGAGAATACTACAAATACCTCTACGCAAATAAACTAGAAAATCTAGAAGAAATGGATAAATTCCTCGACACATACACTCTCCCAAGACTAAACCAGGAAGAAGTTGAATCTCTGAATAGACCAATAACAGGATCTGAAATTGTGGCAATAATCAATAGTTTACCAACCAAAAAGAGTCCAGGACCAGACGGATTCACAGCCGAATTCTACCAGAGGTACAAGGAGGAACTGGTACCATTCCTTCTGAAACTATTCCAATCAATAGAAAAAGAGGACATCCTCCCTAACTCATTTTATGAGGCCAGCATCATTCTGATACCAAAGCCGGGCAGAGACACAACCAAAAAAGAGAATTTTAGACCAATATCCTTGATGAACATTGATGCAAAAATCCTCAATAAAATACTGGCAAAACGAATCCAGCAGCACATCAAAAAGCTTATCCACCATGATCAAGTGGGCTTTATCCCTGGGATGCAAGGCTGGTTCAATATACGCAAATCAATAAATGTAATCCAGCATATAAACAGAGCCAAAGACAAAAACCACATGATTATCTCAATAGATGCAGAAAAGGCCTTTGACAAAATTCAACAACCCTTCATGCTAAAAAAACTCTCAATAAATTAGGTATTGATGGGACGTATTTCAAAATAATAAGAGCTATCTATGACAAACCCACAGTCAATATCATACTAAATGGGCAAAAACTGGAAGCATTCCCTTTGAAAACTGGCACAAGACAGGGATGCCCTCTCTCACCACTCCTATTCAACATAGTGTTGGAAGTTCTGGCCAGGGCAATTAGGCAGGAGAAGGAAATAAAGGGTATTCAATTAGGAAAAGAGGAAGTCAAATTGTCCCTGTTTGCAGACGACATGATTATATATCTAGAAAACCCCATTGTCTCAGCCCAAAATCTCCTTCAGCTGATAAGCAACTTCAGCAAAGTCTCAGGATACAAAATCAATGTACAAAAATCACAAGCATTCTTGTACACCAACAACAGACAAACAGAGAGCCAAATCATGAGTGAACTCCCATTCACAATTGCTTCAAAGAGAATAAAATACCTAGGAATCCAACTTACAAGGGATGTGAAGGACCTCTTCAAAGAGAACTACAAACCACTGCTCAAGGAAATAAAAGAGGATACAAACAAATGGAAGAACATTCCATGCTCATGGGTAGGAAGAATCAATAACATGAAAATGGCCATACTGCCCAAGGTAATTTACAGATTCAATGCCATCCCCATCAAGCTACCAATGACTTTCTTCAGTAGAATTGGAAAAAACTACTTTAAAGTTCATATGGAACCAAAAAAGAGCCCGCATCGCCAAGTCAATCCTCAGCCAAAAGAACAAAGCTGGAGGCATCACACTACCTGACTTCAAACTATACTACAAGGCTACAGTAACCAAAACAGCATGGTACTGGTACCAAAACAGAGATATAGATCAATGGAACAGAACAGAGCCCTCAGAAATAACGCTGCATATCTACAACTATCTGATCTTTGACAAACCTGAGAAAAACAAGCAATGGGGAAAGGATTCCCTATTTAATACATGGTGCTGGGAAAACTGGCTAGCCATATGTAGAAAGCTGAAACTGGATCCCTTCCTTACACCTTATACAAAAATCAATTCAAGATGGATTAAAGACTTAAACGTTAGACCTAAAACCATAAAAACCCTGGAAGAAAACCTAGGCATTACCATTCAGGACATAGGCATGGGCAAGGACTTCATGTCCAAAACACCAAAAGCAATGGCAACAAAAGCCAAAATTGACAAATGGGATCTAATTAAACTAAGGAGCTTCTGCACAGCAAAAGAAACTACCATCAGAGTGAACAGGCAACCTACAACATGGGAGAAAATTTTCGCAACCTACTCATCTGACAAAGGGCTAGTATCCAGAATCTACAATGAACTCCAACAAATTTACAAGAAAAAAACAAACAACCCCATCAAAAAGTGGGCGAAGGACATGAACAGACACTTCTCAAAAGAAGACATTTATGCAGCCAAAAAACACATGAAAAAATGCTCATCATCACTGGCCATCAGAGAAATGCAAATCAAAACCACAATGAGATACCATCTCACACCAGTTAGAATGGCGATCATTAAGAAGTCAGGAAACAACAGGTGCTGGAGAGGATATGGAGAAATAGGAACACTTTTACACTGTTGGTGGGACTGTAAACTAGTTCAACCATTGTGGAAGTCAGTGTGGCGATTCCTCAGGGATCTAGAACTAGAAATACCATTTGACCCAGCCATCCCATTACCGGGTATATACCCAAAGGACTATAAATCATGCTGCTATAAAGACACATGCACACGTATGTTTATTGTGGCATTATTCACAATAGCAAAGACTTGGAACCAACCCAAATGTCCAACAATGATAGACTGGATTAAGAAAATGTGGCACATATACACCATGGAATACTATGCAGCCATAAAAAATGATGAGTTCATGTCCTTTGTAGGGACATGGATGAAATTGGAAATCATCATTCTCAGTAAACTATCGCAAGAACAAAAAACCAAACACCGCATATTCTCACTCATAGGTGGGAATTGAACAATGAGATCACATGGACACAGGAAGGGGAATATCACACTCTGGGGACTGTGGTGGGGTGGGGGGAGGGGGGAGGGATAGCATTGGGAGATATACCTAATGCTAGATGACGAGTTGGTGGGTGCAGCGCACCAGCATGGCACCTGTATACATATGTAACTAACCTGCACAAGGTGCACATGTACCCTAAAACTTAAAGTATAATAAAAAAAAATTACTATTTGCAATTTACTGATAAAAATTAAGAAATCGAGGGTTCATTGTCCCATATGTCCTTTAAGCTTCAGTACACTCAATGGCCAAGGGGCAGGGTTCAGCCAAAATATAATTTAAATGAAGCACCCAATATTTAAGAAACAAAACACCCACTTACCTAACTATGGCTTTCCATTTTCTTTCTTTCTTTCTTTCTTTCTTTCTTTCTTTCTTTCTTTCTTTCTTTCTTTCTTTCTTTCTTCCTTTCTTTTTTTTAATTAGAGACAGGGGTCTCTCTAACACTCCTGTCCAGTCTGGTCTCAAACTCCTGGCCTCAGGCAGTCCGCCCGCCTTATCCTCTCAAAGTGCTGGGTTTACAGGTGTGAAGCAACATGGCCAGCCAGTTTTCTCTTTACAACCAGCAATGCTGGCATCACATCAATGCAAACAATCTCTGTCACAAAAATATATGCTCTGATGATTTGGGAAGTGAAAACAAAAAATCTTTATAGATATCAAGAAACCGTGGTCTTTTAAAAGAGAAAGTATGGTTATAGAGATATACACATTTGTATTTATGAATGGAAACTATTGATTTTAAAGTATAAACATTATTATTATTGTTTTCCAAGTTGTTGCTACTGGGGGAAACTGGGTATAGGGCACATAGGAACTCTCTGTATTATTTCTTACAACTGCATGGGAATCCATAATTCTATCTAAGGATAAAAAATCCATAATTTTATCTCAGGATAAAAAGTTTAATTTCAAAGCAAATGTGAACATTAAAATGTTCTGCAAATGTAGAGTGTTATTTCACTCCAAATAGCTTTCACGTCACATTCTTTCATTAGAATCTTCAGCAATTCTCTTCACTACTGTCTAGATTTATCAGTTTTACAGGTGGGAAAACTAAGCTTCAGAGAGAGAATTTAACTTATCCAGGGTGACAGAGCCCACAGATGACAGAGCAAGAATCAAATTCAATTCATTTAAAACTAAGCCAAAAACTAAGGGATTCCCAGAGAGACCTATATTTATAGTAAAAGGTAATATCTTTACATTTATAATGAGGACCTCTTATGCATAGGAAAAAAGTGAAAAAAATTAATGACCATGGTTTTTTTCGCCATCTTCAGCAGACAGAACTTGGACACACATGTGTTCAAAGCTCTCAAAGAGTAAGAAACTCTGGTCTGCACAGAAATGCCTTCTTACAATCGCTTGGGTTCTCAGTTAAAATTCCATTTATTAAAGCTGCAAATTCCAAATCCGAGCTTTCCTGAAGCCTCAGATTTCCATCTATAAAGTGCACTGCTCTATTTATAAATCAAGTGATTTTATCCAAACAGAAAGACAATCACTCTGCTTAGTCTTCAACAAATGTTCAACCAACTCAAGTCAAATAGGTTAAAGAATCTTGGTAAAACTGTTTAACAAACTCATTTAAATCTCCTTAAATATTTGAAATATATTTATACATTTAATTTCTTTGATTTTTAAGTACTTCTAATGTTGATAGGGTAGGTTTAAATGCTAGCCAGCAAAACTTTAACAATTTCTGTAAATCCAAGAAAGTAAATGTATAAATATAGAAAATTTTAATTTATCTTAAACACTTCAAACTCTTTAAAATGGAGACAAACACATCTTGACACTTGTAACTTCAAATCTACATTTTAAATTGAAGCCCTACAGCCAATCTTTCAGTATCTTTAATACACTGGCTTCTTAAACATTAAATACTGAGATTAGCCACATTTTAACCCCAAAATAATTAATACTCTGGGTGTTTGTTCTACTTCATTACCTCTATTCAGATCTCTTTTGTCTTCTCAGGTTTCCAACTAAAAGCGGGAGGCAGGGGGTAAGATGTAAGAGGCTAAAACCGTGGAACCTTGGTACAGTTGCCTGTTGCTTGCAGATCCGACACTGGGATCTAGCATCTGAGCACTGTGTGTTTCTGGAATCCTGATATAGCCTGACTCCTAAAACTCTAGATCAATAGCCTTCAACTGTGATCAGTGTTGCACACTTAATACTCCCATATTCTTCAGATCCAGTGTTTTCACTGACAGAACTGGGGAAGTGGAACATATACCCTCACTCCACTCCCTTCATAGTTTCTTCACCAAACTTTGACCACATTCTGACAACGATGCACACTGAATGCCCAACATTGTTTTTTGTTTGTTTGTTTGTTTGTTTGTTTTGAGATGGAGTCACACTCTGTCACCCAGGCTGGAGTGCAGTGGATGATCTCAGCTCACAGCAATCTCTCCACCTCCTGGGCTCAAGCTACTCTCCTGCCTCAGCCTCCCGAGTAGCTGGGACTACAGGCATGTGTCACCACACCCAGCTAATTTTTGTATTTTTAGTAGAGACAGGGTTTCACCATGTTGGCCAGGCTGCTGGAACTCCTGAGCTCAAGTGATCAGCCTGCCTCAGTCTCCCAAAGTGCTGGGATCACAGGCATGAGCCACTGCACCGGGCCCCAACTTTGTTACTTTTTATTTCTAGCAATTCTCATATTAACACTCATGAGCACTCTTGTTGCCATTTTGCAGATGAAAAAAAGTGAGGTTTAGAGAAGTTAATTGACTTGCCAATAAAATGAAAAGCTTGAAGTTTAGTCAGAGACCTTTCCAAAATTCATATTATTCAATTCCATGTTGAATTTTTTCTCTACCATTCAATTTTATGTTTTTTTTCCTGTCTCAGATCTCCGTTCTTTATCAGCATTCTCTCTCTTACACTTGCTTTCCTGAGATCCCACTGCACCTGACAGCTTGATATTGAAAACTCTTTATGTTCCCTCAAAGTAAAAAACTAAGAGCTTTAAAACCAAGTTAATAATAGGTCTGACTGTGCTAATGAAACCTGACGTAGGAAATCAAATGTCAGGAGAAATGATGATTTTTTAATTTCTCCCAAAATAAGATGCACGTTTATTCATGTCCTTTCTATCACCACCTTTTATTTTGGCTCTTAACTTTGTCTTTTCCTTAGAAAATTATGAGAAAAATAACCTGGCTTTAGTTTTATGGAAGAATGATAAATATCTCACTGGACTATGGGCTGTTAATTTGGCAATGAAAATGTAATGAAAGGTTTGTAAGGCTCAGAATGATTTTATCTTGGTCATTATGAACTGTGTTTTATGTAACACCGTATTTCTTTTTCTTGCAGTCAGATAAGCTTAAGGGACTTAAGTGAGGTAAGTAGCAATTTTATCCTTGGAAGCAAAGAAGGGAATTTTGAGGCATTAAATGTCTGCAATAGGCAAGATTCTATTTGCTTCAGATACTTACACTTAGTTCTCACAATAGCTATGCTCAAAATGCATTAGTATCTCTATTTTAAAGATAAGAAAGCCAAAGTAAAACAAGCTTAGCTCCAGATTTTAAACCAAGATCTGTTTGGCCACCATGGTCATTCAGGGTTCATTTGTTATAGGAAGAATGTGCCCAGTTCCACATGGAAGATATACAGTATCAACTGATGGCTTCCAGCCTTCAGCATTACAGAAATCAAGTGTTAGAAACGGTATTGCACTTTGCTATTTGTCCTTCATAAGAAATACAGGAATGCAAAGTAGAAGGAATATGAGATTCAAAGTTGCACAAGACCTGGGTAGGAATCCTGCCGTGCCACCTACTCGCTTTGTGAACTTCAGAAAATGCTCTTACTCATCCCAGTTTCTGTTTCCTCAGCCATAAAATAGGGATGGGGGCCAGGTGCGGTGGCTCATGCCTGTAATCCCAGCACTTTGGGAGGCCAAGGTGGGCGGATCACCTGAGGTCAGGGGTTCAAGATCAGCCTGACCAACAGGGAGAAACCCCATCTCTACAAAAAGTACAAAATTAGCCAGGTGTGGTGGCACATGCCTGTAATCCCAGCCACGCTACTCGGGAGGCTGAGGAAGGAGAATCGCTTGAACCCAGGAGGCAGAGGTTGCGGTGAGCCAAGATCATGCCATTGTACTCCAGCCTGGGCAACAAGAGCGAAACTCCGTCTCAAAATAAATTAATTAATTAAATAAATAAAAATAAAATAAAATAGGTATGGGTACATTTCTGTGCAAAGTTGGTGTGATAAAGTCAAAAGTAAGTAGTGCACAAATGGCCAGGTGACCAGTGGAGGCTCAATAAATGGCATAAAAGTCATGTGAGATAAACCTATAGTAGAGCCTTCCAAGGGTATTGACTCCCTTCAGTGCCCAAAGACAAAGTTCCCTATGAGGATAGTGGGGTCACCATAACTGATGAAGACTGTCCAACAACACAAGTGGCCTCACCTCACTCCCACTGGACTCTAAGGAATTCTGTTCTTGTCTTTGTGTTTGACCTATGCTCTTATCTATATAGTAGACGTGAATTTCTTTCCTTGCTTTCTTTTTCATTTGTTGGTTTTATGAGAATGTTAAAATCAAAAAGTCACATTTCCAGCTTGTCACTCAAACGAGACATTTATTACCCCTAATCTCCCTAATCCACAAGACAATCGTGCCAAGAAAGATAACATAGATAACCGCTTGACGAGAAGAACAGTTCTGGTTCCACTGAGGACTTCACCAGGCTCATGCTCTTCTGGGAGGGGTTGCACTTCCTTAGTGTCACCTGGAAGGAGCAGGCTGGGGTGATGCTCAGCTGCTGGGGGAACCCACACATCCAAGGTGCGTGAATCCAGGACTCCGTCCCCTGCTTCCTGTAAGCTAGGCCTGGATATCTCGAGTAGTAGTTGGGTGCTGCTCACGATGACCGCAAATCATAACCCTTTGGTCAGTCTGAAAGGACAGTAGGCCCTCCAATCACAAACAGGCAAAAAAGAATTGGGAGATGGGGGGTCAGCCTTAGATGGCAGGAAATGTGCAGGACTGTTTGTTTTCTTTGCAACTTTAGTTGGCTTTCTGCTAGAAGTTGATATCATCTAAAGAACAAGAAGGTCTAGTGCAAAAACACATTCTTGCTCCTTATCTTTTGCCAAGACGCTTCCCCATTGTTTGTTTGGGCTGAGATTCAAGACCATTTCTTCATAACAAAAGCCCATCAGGGCAAGCTGTGCTTGTGCCTGCGCTCAGTGCTTGCTTGAACACTGTCTTGTGGACTAGAATCTTTTAAGTGCTACCTCCCTCTGCTCAAATTCATATGGCGTTTTATAGTTTTCAGAGAAAGGAAAGACTCATTGTCTCATTTTGTACTCACAAAGCCCTAAGAGAAAAATGAAACCCCAGAGAGGTGGCAAATTTGGCCAGAGTCCTCACACCCAGCAGGAGATAGGGCCAGTCCTGGAAATCCCAAAGTCTAGGTATCTTCCCCACCGCCGTGTCTCTCTGCCTTAAAAAAATACAGAAATAGGAAATAGCTCTGAACTAAAATAACTAAAAAGAATACGGAAGGAAGGAATGAAAGGAGGGGGCAGAGAAGGTGAAAGAAAGGGAGGAAGGGAAAGGGAAGGAGGGAGGAAAAAGGAAAAGAAAAAAAGGAGAAAGAGGGAGAGAGGTAATAAAAGAGATACTACTATTTAACTTCACTATGTTTATTTTCTAACAATAAAAAAGTTACAGAAGAAAAATGAGCGATTTCATGCTACTTTTCTAACTACGTTTGATTTTAAATTCAGAGCCC
Source organism: Pan troglodytes (assembly GCF_028858775.2). Taxonomy (NCBI): domain Eukaryota; kingdom Metazoa; phylum Chordata; class Mammalia; order Primates; family Hominidae; genus Pan; species Pan troglodytes. Next base: position 10,989,882 of record NC_072401.2, on the reverse strand, counting down.
TCAAACCAAAAGTTGGTTGGTCTCAATTAAATAAAACAACTGCTCCCCCAGATAGAGGGCTTCTCTGCACTGTTCTCATCTCCTCTTCCTCTCCCCTTTGACAAGCCTGAGAGCAATCACTGCATCCGATTGAGCACTTTGAACAGCCAGGTTCAAAGTCCTGAGGGAGACTCAGTAGGGATACTTTCAAACCACTCACTAGAATGGATTCATTACTCTTTTTACTTAGCCTATAGATTTTCTTTGATTTTCTGTCCATAATGAAATGTATGTCCTCTTTCCAGAATCCTAGGGAATGCCAAAGTCCTTGAAATAAAAAGCTTTCTCTGTTGGCTAGCTTCAGAGGGCGGCATACAATGCCTCTCTAAGCAATTTGTTGCCAAAAGTTTCTTATCTATGAAGCAACTATGAGTCAGGAGAGCTGGGCTCAGGGTTAGTTTAGCCTTCAGATGACTGCAGGAATCTAGGAGAATGGCATGACCCTTTGGGACCTCATCTGTAAACCAACTGTTTTTAACATTTAATGGACCTCACACCACTTTGAAAATTTGATGAAAGGTATAATAAACCTTTCTCTCCCCAGAAAAAGAAAAAATATATGCACATACTTATAGAGAAAAAAATTTAGCTTTTCATTGCAGAAGGTTCACGGACCCCACCAGGCCATTCAATGATCTCTTTCATCCCCCTGGTTAAAGCAGTTCTTATCTAAATGATACCTGAGGTCTTCTTCAACTGATGCAATATATAAATGGACTCCATAAAATTATTTGCAGTTAAATAAATACTGCAGCAAACACTGTATCTACTGTAATGCTTTTTGCTTCTTCAAGGGTAGAGTAGAATAGGGCCCAAAGATACAAGCCCAATAAGCATGAACATTTCCATAATGAAGGATGATCAAGAATTCTACCACCATAAGGAAGAAAGAGAAAGAAAATGTTTGGGAAGATAAATGGCTACATTTAAAAAGGATAATGTGAATATTTCCATGCTTATTTTTAAAAATAGAAATTTCAGAGCAAGTATAAAGAAAAAATTAACCATAGCCTTATTGCTTAAGTACAACCTTTAATAGTTTATCATATTACTTCAAATCATTTTTTCTGCATACACACAAATATACATGGATATAAAATATAATTGCATAAAAATATATCATGGGTCCAGTTTTTATTCCAAACTTTTAATGTAACGTGGATGCATACTTATAGTATAATCTTATTTCATTCTCTACATAAATACTTACAATGTCTTTATAATATTCCAATAAGTGAGTATAGCACCAAAATTAATTTTCAGTTATCTGGGCACATAGATTGTTTCCAGTGATTTAACTCTGTAAAAGTAATGATGCAATGAACATCTTTGTGCATAGAACTTGGCTCAGATTTCAGGTTGTATCTTAGAAAAGGAGTCTCATCAATTGAATTATTGAGATAAGAATAAGAGTATTTCTAAGGTTTTTGATAATTATGGTAAATTCCTTTCTAAAAGAGTCAAAGCAATTGATAGTCCTATCAGCAGACTGTGGACTTGTCTGTTCCTTCACACATTGATTACAAAATTTTGATTTTTGTTTAGTTTTATGAAGAATTATTTGTAGATTTTTTTAAAAATACGAACTATGCTAACAAAAGTTTTACCAAAAGTCTGCCAACCAAATGCTCTAAAAACACACATGGTATTATATTAAATTATCTGTCATCAAGAGTCAGTAAATATTATTTTTTTTAATTCAATACAGGTCCTTGAAGCAGAAAAAGGTGAATTGTTTACATTTGTTTTCTTACCCTAATACTAATAGACTAGGTTCTCTTTCTAGATCTACAGTGCTCATGGTTATTAAAAAGGGTTGATTGTTTGGAAGCCTGGGATGGGGATGTATGTGTGTGAACGATGACATGATCCTGATGCACACACATACATCCCCAGGACCTCAGAGTCCTCTAGTCTAAACAGGGTGATTTAAATACAGGATAGGCCAGATGTCTTTCTTTAGCCGTACGCTACTGTCCAAAAGGCATTACACTGTCACCCTCTGCCACTTTGGAAAGACATAACTAGTCCCCTGCTCCAAAAACGCTCTTGGGATCTCTGCCTCTGATGTCACCCATGCACACACACATGTGGCTCTTTCATGCACACACACACATACATGTACACACGTGCCCATACCTCTACAGTGTTGGTGTCATTATGCAAGCATGCAATCCAACAGTCACTCATATCCTAAATGGCAGGATGCTAAGCAGGTAGTACTTTCATATTCACCTGTGAAATACTGTTCTCCACTCTTCTAGAATGATGAATTATGTCCAGAGCCAAAGGGCCTGCATCACAGCCCAAAGAGTTCACAAAAGACAGCATCGTTCAACAGAGCAACATTAGGTTAGGATTTCAGAGGCCTGCCACCAAATCACTGAGTGGTTTTGGTCAAGTTGCATTTCATTTGTGAGGCTCAGGTCTGCTCTTCTCTGCATATTGACAAAGCTAAACTTGAAGTGAGGCCTAACTTGGGTTTATGGATTCCCCATGGGTCCCTGATGGAGGAGTAGGAGTTGTTGGCAGGCCTAAATAATTCAAAAACCTAACTGAAACCATGCCCTTTCCGACAATACAGCTCAACCTCCTAACTAAGATGTTCAGGTACTGTTTCATCAGGCAACACAACAATGATTATTAACACAACAATGTGGCATTGTTCAGCTCAAGAGGGGCAGATACTCTGGGTGGCTACTGATGACATGAAATGATTTTATGGGATGCATGATTCATGGACCAGTCACTGACTCACATTTCAAGTAATAACGGTCCTTCGATCAAAGGTATCCAGTTTGTGATGAACCTTGGGCAGAGTACAGAGCAACAAGCACAATTAAAACATGTTGGTGCCTGTATGCACCTTTAGCTTTATTACTTACGGTCACAGCTGGGAGAGTGTTTTATGAGATTTTATATCATAGTATTATGATGTGCCCTTGGCAATTCTGGATGGCTAGTTAAATCTATCTGTGATGAAAAGAAAATAAAAAGCAGGAACATAAATTGCATATGTAATTACTAAATAACTCCAGATTGTATGGTTGGCAGAACTTTTAAAAACTTGATGATCGAGGGGGGAGAAAATTGAGAAACTGTATCCCTGGTCGGAACCTAGCTAGGGACTGCTGGTCTACGTCAGAACGCTAGGAGCTCACCTGCCCTGTCACAAGAGGGCGTGAGAATACAAGTGCCATGACAAGCTGTGCACCCCAATCTCCTCCATCTGCCAGAACAGTCCTTTTGTTTAACTTTCTTCTTCTTAAGATCTCAGCTCAAATGCCATCTCTCAGAAGGGTCTTTTTTAGCCATACGTATAGTCACTCTGTATCCCAAAGTGGTACTTTATTTCCTTTATATCATCGGTACTGCCTAATAGAAATGTTCTTATCGACTTACTTGCATGCTTATTTTCTGTTTCCTTTCATTAGAATGTACGAACCATGTCTGTCTTTTTCTCCACTGTATTCCCAGACTCTGGCAGAGTACTTGTCCCATAGTAGCTATTCAGTAAATGTTTGTCGAATGATATAAATGAATGAATGAATGAGGAGGAAGCTAAAAATCTTTTAAAATCACGGGTCCAGAATAATCCCTAAATACCTTCCAATGTAATATTCTGTATTTTTGGGAGGTTCAATGATGTGTTCTAGCTTGTAAATATTAAAAGTGATTTTTATAACCTCAGAGCAAAAGTCATTCTGAGGAGCCAGAAGAGCCGTAGAATACATGAGTTATAGTTTCCACCGACCATCAAGAGCCCCCTTCTAATAATCAGAGATTAATTGGAGGAAATTATAGTAGTTCCAGTGGGCTTCTAATGGTTCTCAATTATTTTTCTTTTGCAACCTGACCAAATTATGTCACTGTTTTATATAGTTCCTCATAACCAGAGGAAGCCTGAATCAACTCATCTGTTAGAAAACCAAAATACTCAAGAGATTCCACTTGCCATTAGCAGGTAAGGAGCCAGGAATCCTTTCTCAGGTCTGAGGCTGAGGGGTCAGGCCATGTGCTGTCTCGGATAAATGGTCACAAAGACTTTCTGAGAAACGAAAGTCTTTGTTTCTGAAGCCCAGTAATGAGGCTCAAGAGAAACTTGTGAATCACAGCTGTTATTGATGTTAATAATGTTGTTCTTTTGGAAATTTATAAATGATTGATTGAGTGTTAAAGAAGTTTGGGAAATTTTAAGGATTAAATATTAACCAGATAGGATTAACGGGAAAAGATGCTAATCAACCTGGGAGGAAAAGTTTGTTGTTTCAAACTATTCAGGGTTGATGACCACACCAAAGCTTTAGTTACTTCTGAACAGCAATTTATGGCTAGATGACCAACTGTTGTTGAAAATGCCATCATCAGATTAGATACCTGCCTGCTTCGCTTATTGTGACAACTGTCAATCCAACTGAAGAGTTAAAGAAGCCAAGGCTTGGCCAGGCGCGGTGGCTCACGCCTGTAATCCCAGCACTTTGGGAGGCTGAGGCAGGTGGATCATGAGGTCAGGAGATCGAGACCATCCTGGCCAAAACAGTGAAACCCCGTCTCTACTAAAAATACAAAAAAACTAGCCGAGTGTGGTGGCGGGTGCCTGTAGTCCCAGCTACCCGGGAGGCTGAGGCAGGAGAACGGCGTGAACCCGGGAGGCAGAGCTAGCAGTGAGCCAAGATGGCGCCACTGCACTCCAGCCTGGGCGACAGAGTGACACTCTATAAAGAAAAGAAGCCAAGGCTCAGGCAGGATATTTATTGACCAAAGTCACTAAATTAGTAGTGACTGCCCTAAAACAAAATCCAGGGCCTCCAGTATTAGTGCTGTAAGGCCCTCATGATCTCACTCCGGCCAGTGGTTCTGACCTCAGTTCAAGCCACTTTCCTCTCACTCTCGGCACTGCAGCCTCACCAGATGCCTGCCAGCAACCACAATGCCACTTAATGCATGGCACTAGCACACACCACTCTCCTGCCTGTAGCCCCTCCCCCCGTATTTGCTCCTCTCCACCCTCTCCCTATTGGAACACTCCTATTCCTCCATGGAACCCCAGCTTAAAGCTTAATGAATCCAGGAGATAATTTGCCTCCATTCTTCAGATGAAAAACATGAAGCTGGGAAAGACCGAGCCCTTTACCACTGAAGCCAAGCCCAACCTCAAAGCCCAAGCACTGTTCAGTAGCCAGTGCTGCCCATAAGGACTTGAGTCTAAAAATGCAGCCCATAAATCCTGACTATCCCTGGTGCCTGCTAAAAAGCTGCCTTTAATTGATTCAATAATTATTTACTGGGAATGTACCATGTTTGTGGTGGAACAGAATAGTGGTTAAGCAGGATCCACTGAAGCCAGGCTGCCTGACTTTATCAGCAGTGAACCATGTGACTTGGGCGACCTCACTGTATTACATGAGAAACTTAGGGCAGAGTCAGGCATGTTGCAAGAGCCCAACGAATATTCACTCTCATTGCTATTGCCAGGCCCTGTATATCGGGGCATGATCACCATACCCTATGCCTTTCTGCTCCTTTACTTTCTTCCCTGGTCCCATTTGGCACCTTCAGTAATTTTATTCTCATTTCTTGGCCTGTGGGTACTAGGACATGTAGCTTCATTGTGCTTTGGGGACTGTCTGGTGTTTAAGTCCCAAACAGCTTAAATACAAAACTCTTCCCCATACCACAATATCATCCTCCTCCTCCTCCTCCTCCTTCTCTTCTCTTTTCTTTCTTTCTTTTGTTTTTTCTTCCTTCCTTCCTTCCTTTCTTCCTTTCTTTCTTTCTTTTTCTTTGAGACAGGGTTTTATTCTGTCTTGTAGTGGCACAATCACATCTCAATGCAGCCTTGACCTCCCGGGCTCAAGTGATCCTCCCACATCATCCCCCAGAGTAGCTGGAACTACAGGCACATGCCACCATGCCCAGCTAATTTTTGTACTCTTTGTAGAGAAGGGGTCTCACCATGTTGCCCAGGCTAGTCTCGAACTCCTGGGCTCAAGTGATTCACCCACCTTGGCCCCCAAATGTGCTGGGATTACAGGCATGAGCCACCACGCCTGGCCCCCTTTCTTAATGTAATTTTCTAAAAGTAAAAAATGCACACAGTATATTATAGTGAAAAAATAACAAGCTCTCTCCAGTTGGCCTCATTTCTGTAATAGTTATTTGATGTGGTTTCACTTCTTTTGTTTATTTGTTTGTTTGTTTCATTTATTACCTAAAGACCCTTGATTTTTCTCCCTCTCTTAACTGGCTGCTGCTTCTTCTAATTCCTCATCTTGGACTTTTTCCCAAACTGACCTCCAAATGTTGGTATTCGTCAGAGTTCATCCAAGGTCTCTTTACTATCTCTAAGGCCTGCGTAATCACATCCATCCCCAGCATAAAACTTCAACCCCATGTTGATAATTCCCAAATCCCTATCTTCTGCAAATCACCTCTCTCAGCTCCAGACCTGTGTATCTAATGACCCAGTGAGCAGTTTTCCTTAGCTCAGTCCCAGGCAGCACAGACTCATAATGGTGGAAATCGAACTCTTCATTTCTAGTCCCATTCTGAAACCCATAATATCCTCTGCAAAGCTTTTCATCCCGGTAAACTCAGTAAGCTCTCTTTCCCATCGTCACTCTTCCTATCCCATCCATTTTCAGCTCCCAAAATTATATCTCTAAAACATGTGTTGAATGTGTCTATTTCTCCCCCATTTGACTAGCTCCTTGCGTGGCCCAACCTCTATCAACTTTTACCTGGACTATTGCACTAGGCTTCTAATAATATTGATCATCTCCACACCCTCCCTTTCCTCTAGAAGGAACTGCTTTCTGGTCTCTTGCAGAAAAGGCCATGGCTCCTTGCCTCTGGGCCTTTGCACATGCTGCTCTACCTGCCTGGAATACACCCTTACTCCTATTCATGCTTCAGGGGTCAGCTCGGTTCATCTTTCTCCCACAGAGCCTTTCCTGAGAACGAAAGCAATTTTGTTTCATTTACATGACCTTTTACTACTACAGAAACTTATGCTGTGCACACCTTTACCACAACATTATTAGAATAATGTTTATAAAACATCCTTTATAAAAGGATGTGTTTCTTTTATAAACTAAGCTTCATTCAGGCAGAGGCCATGTCTTCTTTATTGTCTATTCCCCAGAACATACCATGTGCCTAGTAAGTGTTCAACACGTTTGTTAAACAAAAGAGTCATCATTTTTGTTTTCTTTCTTTCTTTCTTTCTTTTTTTTTGAGAGAGTTTCACTCTTGTTGCCCAGGCTGGAGTGCAGTGGTACGATCTGGGCTCACTGCAACCTCCACCTCCTGGGTTCAAGCAATTCTCCCGCCTCAGCCTCCCAAGTAGCTGGGACTACAGGCACATGCCACCATGCCCAGCTAATTTTTGTATTTTTAGTAGAGACAGGGTTTCACCATGTTACCAAGGCTGATCTTGAACTCCTGACCTCAGGTAATCTGCTCGCCTCGGCCTCCCAAAGCGTTGGGATTACAGGTGTAAGCCACCGTGCCAGGCCTTTAATTTTCCTTTTTCTTTTTTTTTTTTTGAGACAGAGTCTCACTCTGTCGCCCAGGCTGGAGTGCCATAGCGCGATCTCGGCTCACTGCAACCTCCGCCTCCCAGGTTCACACCATTCTCCTGCCTCAGCCTCCCTAGTAGCTGGGACTACAGGTGCCCACCACCATGCCCGGCTAATTTTTTATATTTTTAGTAGAGACAGGATTTCACCGTGTTAGCCAGGATGGTCTCTATCTCCTGACCTTGTGATCCGCCTGCCTCAGCCTCCCAAAGGGCTGGGATTACACGCGTGAGCTACCGCGCCCAGCCTTAATTTTCATTTTCATTATTTTGTTTTTATTTTTTCCCCTTATATTCATATCAACTATGTACTTCTAGAATATCCTCAGAGGATATTTCTATTCTTTTCAACATTTTCTAAAAATCCTATACTATCAGAGCAGAGAAATTTTGCTATTCCCTATTTTTCCCAGACATTTAACAGAATTGTACACTGGCTGCTAGTAAAAGGACTCTGGTTTTAACGGAGTCAAATCTTGAATTTCAGTAGCAGTCTGACTGGCGGTGACAGCGTAGTATGGTGGCTGCATGAACTGCTTGCGTTTTTATCCACAAAGCAAGACATATGACCTCAGGCTTTTATGGTGACAACATAAACCAGATATATGCTCAGGTGATTTCATTGGCACTAGAAATGGATCAGGTTTCATTTAATTAACCCAGAGGCTTTAGTCAATAGCACAGTCCTTGGAATAGAGCATCACTCATGTAATTAGATTTAACTGTGGTAGCACCTGGAGCTTATGTTGATGATGCTGACCACAATATAAAATGAACCAGAAAATTAGAGCTAAGTATTAAGCAGAGTGCTAAGAAAAGCCACTGATGAACAGTCTTGATAATATCATTTTTGTATTTAGAAATGCATATTGTTATTTTGTTTGTCTTATAGTTTTATAATCTCTTTTTCTTTGGGGTTTTTCTTATCATAATCCACTAAGTTTTCTTACTCAGCACAAATTTCTAGAAGGAATACAATAATTTCTATATTCTTCTTCCACTCTATGGTTGACTTTCAATTGGTAAATAGTTTCTATAGATTATGAGCCCCCACCAGCAAAATGTTCTTTTCCATAGTGACTGTAGCTATAAAGCAAGTTTAAACTCATGGCTTCAAAAAGTAAAGAATAATGATACGTGCTCACTGAAGAGACATGAGAAGAACTTATATGGTCAGTTTGTTCCACATCTAATAGAGCCAGCTTGAGAAAGGAGGAGAACATGCCGCCTAGTGCTTTTCAAAACAAATGATTCTTCTAGCATATCCAGTAAAATATAAAGTGCGTCATAACTGTGACTTCAGGCTATTATCATTGACCTTGCCTCTGAGTGGAATTTTACCACCAAGGGGAAATACTAACATTCTTTGAATTCTAACATATTTTCTTATAGTTCTTCATTCACGACAAGCAACCACAGTGTGCAAAACAGAGGTAAGAGCACTTTCAGAATTATAAAATAAACAGGTAAGTCACGATACTGTGATATTGTGGCACTGTGACTTAGCTGTTGTGAACCCCAGAGCCGCTGAGCTGATGTGTACAGATGTAATTAGCTCATTTCCATTGCGTTACTATGACAATAATTTTATTCCATGATTAAATATGATCACTTAGGTGGTTTCTAGTTTTTCCTCTTATGAATATTATTATGCTATCAACACTAGTATAGATGTTGTCCCATGTATAAAATGTGATCATTTCCCTTCATAAGACTGAAATTGCTCTGTCTTAGGATATGCGTATCTCTTCAACTGCCCTAGATGTGTTTTCTGTAGTAGACATTAATTAGTCTCACCAACAGTGTGTGAGTCCTCGTTGTTCCCCATCCTCTCCAACAGTTGTTTTTGACAAACTTAATTTTTCCCAGTCCATTGGGTGCAAAACAAATTTGTCTCAAGAAAAAAATCTGTGAAATGAAGAAAATAAAACTGACACCTCTTAGTAACTGTTTGTAAAGTAAAAATCGGAAGGATATCACATCTGCGGCGATGTCTGAAGTGGCATATAAATACAGAGTTCTATGACTGCTAGTGGTGGGTGTTGATACTATTAGTTATTCTGTGCAAACTAGAGCCATCATATTCATTTGTCTTTCCTTTTTTCACTCTGTGTGCCATGAAGATTCTGTGTTGACATCTAGCACTGGAATCTCTCTTTGTTGAGCCAAAAAAAAAAGGGGGCTTAAGCCTGGAGGAAGCAAAGCCCACAGGGTATTGTGGAGAGGATGAGGTTCTCTACTGATCCTGCTCCTAATTCTATCTCTCTCTTTATAGTAAGATCACTTGGAACAAATTAATTCTTTGAGCTTTACCTTTCCCTTTTTATAAAATTCAAGTAGTAATGTTAACTGACATATTCATATTAATATAATATTTGCACACACACACACACACAGCCCTCTGCCTGCCATGTAGTAGGCAACTGATACATTTTAATGTCCTTTTTTGCTTTTCTGCATTCTCTTTTCTTCTTCCCACCCAAATGGCCTCAGTAGACCTATGGGTTGTCTCGCTGGCTTCCATCATGCCTTCAAGTCACTTCTGCCATATGCCATCTGGGCCTGAGGCTGGAAAACCAAGCTGATAAATTCACTTCCCCTCACATACACATTGCTAATGAGTTTCCCAACAGAAGATTCCTTTATTTAAAAGGTGCCCAAAGAGGGCTAAAATAAACCCAACGAAATCAATCCCTAGTCATCAAATGTCAGGAATGGGAGTCCTAAAGGTCAGATCTGGGTGGATGAAGATGAAAGACTTGGAGCATCCAGGAGGAAAGTCCAGGGGCTGACTGGGCCCAGAAGAGGTCTTACTTATGGAAGTTTTGTTGCAGGGATGGGGAAGCAGAATCATAGCTTAGAGAGAAATCCAGAATCTTAACTTGAAATATAAAATCATGCACAAATAAAAAATAAAGAGCAACTGAAGAATGGAATGGAGTGATGGAAATGGCCTTCACAGATATGAGTCCAGTCAAGCACCCCAGGGCTGTAAGTAGATCATCTGTACTGGGGTTGCTTAGGTTCCTCTCAGCTCATCTCACTTCATCTCAGAGGAAACAAGGTTGCTGAAAGAAGCCTGGGATGGTTGGGGAAATGTTTGAGCCTTCATTAGTTCCTGTTTCAGTAAACAAACACCCACAAGAACATGGTTTGTACCAAAAATTGGGCTGGGCCCCAAGAATGCAGAGTGAAGACCACCCCACCTTCTCTTAACCAGTGCTTAAGCACCCCTGCAATGTTCCTCCATCAGCTACTGAACCGATACTCATTCTACTGGGTATGAATTCATGCCTGGATCACCAGTACTTGGCAATGTTATAGGCAGAAAACAACACGCAGTCTCTACACTCCTAGAATTATAAGTCTGATGAGCTCTCTAATGCATCGGGTATGGGCATTCATGCAGCAGAGTGAAATTTACACCTCCATAGTTGTACGTTATTATACTTATTTTACAAATGAGAAAATAATTTTGGGGAAGTTCAGTTATTCTTGTTCAGTTACTGCCTGATAAACAGATTTGGCTCAATTCTTTGATAAATGCATTCAAGTTAAACTATTAGGATCCCAAGCAAGTGGATCTCAGGACAGAAAAAAATATTTTGACATGTTGGAAGAGGCCCCAGTTTTGGTTATATTCCAAAGTAGTAACAACGTTATTCTCTAAGTCTGGGATTGTAGATCTTCTGTTTTCATTTTTAGTTTTTGTTCACCAATGCTTTCTTTTTCCTTTAAAATAGATGGCTCTTTTTCCTATAAAATTATGTTTTAAATTGTGTATAAGGGTAAATTAAATTTTTCTAATAAATATTTATGGACTACCTGCTTAAAATAAAATGCTTTATTTTAAGTTACAACAGGGAGGTCTAGAACTGTGTTTCTCTAGCAATATTAGCAACACTCAACAGCTAGTCTTGATGGAGTGGTTATATGATCAGACACTGTGCTAAGAGCTTAATCTATAATGCATAAGAATTTTAAATATTAGTAATTATTGATATCAGTTTGGTTTTTCAACCCATGCCTTTTCTATTAGGCTACTCTCCCTCAAATTTATTGTGCACCTCCACTATGCTAGTCCCAATGTTCCTCCCCTTGTCTTGTGGCTTCATTTCCGTGACCCTCCATTCTCCATGTTAGGAGAATCCTATTTCATGGGGTTATAAAACTTGAATGTAATGTTTTCTTTCAGAAAAAAAAAATTCCAAAGATTAACTGCTTTGATTATTTTAAAACAAAATCAATTAAATACCTATAGCGAGTTACATAGTCAGAATGTCTTTCATTCATTCATTCAACAAAGATCCAACCAGGCTTTCAGGGAAAATTTACTTGGCAAACTTGTTCTTCTTGTTTCTTTGTTCTGTTTTGTTTTAAGTCATTCTCTGAACAAACTACAAATGCGTAGCTGTTTCCAAATGCTCTTTTTCAAGGAGGACTTTTAAAATATCCAAGCGAGGCACTGAAGGTTAAAAAAGAATAAATCAGTTGCCACAATATCATGAAAAATTCATAATCACTGAACATTATTATGTATGCAACACCATCTAAGTGATAGGAAATACCGAAAATGGTTATTTTCCCTTCTTGAGTATGTTCCTACTTCTTCAATCGACGTTGAAAGTTAATTATGGCCATTTAAATAAGTCTCAAGTCAATTTTGTTGTGTATTAGTACAGCTCTGTTTGCTTTCGCTTGGTTAGGATCTGCCTGGTATACAGGTCTCCATCCTTTTACTCTCTCTGTCATTATATGTTAGAAGTGCAATCAGTACATAACTGGAATTTTTAAATCAATCTGTAACTGATTTTAAAAGGTAAGTTTGCACCTTTGATATTTATCTTGATTACTGATATTTTGGGGTCTGTTTTAATATTATGTTGTGCCTCCTATTTGTCCTGCTTTGTATTGACTTTTTTTTGTCCTGCTGTATACTGGATTCATCTCTCCTTTATTTTCCTTTCTTTCTTTTTCTTGGAAGTTGTACATTCCAGTATCAGTCTTCTTTGGTTATCCTAAATATTTTTAATAATGGCATGCTAAAATTTTAACAATCTGAAATTCATATTTTCTTTTCAAACAATACAAAAAACTTAGAATGCTTTATTTCTGAAGGTGCAGATTCTTCACTGTGTTTTAAAGTTAAACTTTTTTATTTATAAAATAACATTTTAAAACTAGGAATGGCTCTAGTTTTATTCCTATTTTTGAAGATATAAATTGATGGCTGAAAATAACTAACCACAATTAAGGTAATTTAAACTGTAAGTGATCAGTTTTCTGCAACAAATATTTTGATACAAATAAGCCCTCACAACAAACATCCTTAGGCTCAACATTAAAAGCTACAATCCTGGCCAGGCGTGGTGGCTCACGCCTATAATCCCAGCACTTTGGGAGGCCGAGGTGGGCGGATCGCCTGAGATCAGAAGTTCAAGACCAGCCTGGCCAGCATTGCAAAACCCTGACTCTACTAAACACAAAAATTAGCTGGGCATGGTGGCAGGTGCCTGTAATTCCAGCTACTCGGGAGGCTGAGGCAGGAGAGTTGCTTGAACCCAGGAGGCAGACGTTGCAGTGAGCCAAGATTGTGCCATTGCACTCCAGCCTGGGCAACAAAAGCAAAACTCCATCTCAGAAAAAAAAAAAAAAAAAAAAAAGCTACAATCCTTGGTCTCATTAGAATAAAATTGCCAATGTATCAGAAGTAGTGTTCTTCTTAGTAAACTTAGAGATAAATTTGGCTTTTTGATTAGCGCCTATATAATCTAAATGTTATGGAAAATGGCATGTATTTGCTAATGTTTAATTAATATTTCATCTCAAAAATTTACTGGATCAAAAGCAACCCATCCTTTCAAAGTTCTTGTTAAGTTACTAACCATAACTGTAACTTTGGTTATGTCTTTTAGAATTAATTACAACTAAAAAGCTTATAATTCTGTATTCACACTGATTACCTCTTTTCCATTTCATATGTTATTTTTGCCTAGTATTCTACTTACATAATGTTTATATATCCTAAAGATTTTATGTTTTTAAAATAGTTCCTTCTTGCTTAAAATTACTAAAACATTCACAGATGTTTTGCTTGGTATTCCTCCTTATACTTCACTCCATGTTTGTGTTCTAAATTTCAAAAAAAAATTTTTTTTATTATTATTGACTGGAAAGGCATGCAATGAAAATATGTTATTTTGATTGAGGTATATAGAGAAAATACCACATTAACATTTGACAAGTGGTAGCATCTTAAAGCTTAGGTGTCATGTGAAATCAAAGCCCTATCAATGAACTTTTTATATTCTGCTACTTTAAAATCCCTTGGTCTGTCTTGTACTTGAATTTACCTTTTATCCAGGCAGGACTGTGCAGCATCATGCATTGATCACTTGGAAAATAATAGATAATAGACATAAACAGGTCTGCCACTGTTGATATATGTTATTATGTAATACCTTTTTAAAATCACATTTGCACCACCCACCACAGTAGAAAAGTGTAAATGTTGGCTTTCTGTTATGTTACAGTGGCAGATACAAGATTCCTCAAATTCCAGTTTGCACTTGCAAAGTCTGATTTTGTGATCAGTAACAGATACTGCCGCTTGTTTTCCATGAGGTGTCAGGCTCGCTTTGTTCATTTTTAGTAACATATCTGTCAAATATCCAAGTCGGAATAACAGTAGTTTGTCAGTCATTCTTTTGGGTTAAAAAAGATGATGTTTCATTTTTTGAAGTTATTCTTTCAAGTTGAAAAAAAAATGGTGTTTCCAAAGTAGGGAATGAACTTGTCATGTTTAAGAAAAGGAACAGAGTTCATTACACACAGAACAGAGTAGACAATTGGAAGAGAAATCAGGATGAAGATGGAGAAATATGAGTAGACAGTCCATTCAGAGTCTTACGGACAGAAGGAAATCATTTACATTTTCTTCTAGGTGGAAAGGAAATCATATCAGAATTTTTTTTTTTTTGAGACGGAGTCTTGCTCTGTTGCCCAGGCTGGAGTGCAATGGCATGATCTCGGCTCATTGCAACCTCCGCTTCCCAGGCTCAAGCGATTCTTCTGCCTCAGCCTCCCTAGTAGCTGGGATTACAGGAGCACGCCACCATGCCCGGATAATTTTTGTATTTTTAGTAGAGACGGGGTTTCACCATGTAAGCCAGGCTGGTCTCAAACTCCTGACCTCAGGTGATCCCACCTGCCTCAGCCTCCCGAAGTGCTAGGATTACAGGCATGAGCCACCACACCCAGCCCAGAATTACATTCTTAAAAGATGACTCTGGGAGCCCTAAGGAAAGAGAGGGGGAAGGGCAAAGCTACAGGTAGAGAACAAAACAGAGAGAATTAAGGTCACTGAGTGAGCTGATACGGTGTTGACCAAGAAGGTCCTCACAGATATAGGAAGGAGCAAAGGGTTTCAGCTCCTTTCTGGAGGCGGGAGACAGCCTGCACCAGTGACAAAATCACACTGAAATGTGAATTTAACCTTTCCAGATCATAGAGGAGGCATGCAGCCCTGTTCTCCTCAGAGATGCCAGCCTCCAGCCAGCTGCAGCCCTCACGAAAATATACTGCCCTATAAATACACAAGCTGGAGACCATCTTTCCCCAAAAGGTCTGATAGAAAGGTAAGCAGACACTTCTCTGCCAAGTCCTTCTAGATGTACTTGGCATCTAAATAGAGCTTTCCTGAACAATGCCCAAAAGGAGATTATTTATGTTTGACTTTAACTTTTTCCCTTCTGGCTATATATTACTGGGTTTTAATATTTTTAAAGTATTTTAATATTTTTAAATATGTTGCTATATAACATATTACACTGGTCTCTCACCAGATTCTTTGACTGGCATGTTTCCAGATTCTGAAGTGTTTTTTAAAAATTAATCCAAAAAATACAGATATTTAGACACGTGTTTTATATTTACCAGCTGTCCAATAATCTTGTGGGGGGTTAACTAGGATATACAGGTTGCAATTTTTTTCCAGCAAAAGATCCATGTATTACACACTCATTTCAGTTGAACAGTCCAGCGACCATTAGTTGAGCAGTTATTATGTGCCAGACAATGTGCTAGAGGTTATGATCCCCACCCTAATGGAGATGTAAAGAGTGGGGAGATGCAAATGGATACTAACTGTGTTCTTGTGTGTCTGTCATCTATTTTGTGGTCTCTTTCTAAAATATGCTCATTCACTACAATTGGTTATTTTTGGACCATTTTTTACTTACATTACCCTATGGTGGGGGGATAAAGTTTCACTGTATCTTGTATGCTTTCTCTCCATCACATTGGATGTTACTTATTAAAGTCTTTCACTGTAAAGCCCCAGAGGATGTGCCTCTTCCAGGTCTCCATCCCATATCCTGCTATTACTCACTGTCCTGCTACAGAGTTCGTGAAGATTTCTAAGCAGAAGCAAATGTATAGAATATCTCTGGTGAATTCCTACAGTATCCTAAAGCTCTTTTGTTATCCTTATATTCATATTAATTTCTACCTAATTCTAAAAGGGTCTCATAATCTTAAATTAGACTTTGGAAAATATTTTCACATCCTGGCCAGGCACGGTGGCTCATGCCTGTAATCTCAGCACTTTGGGAGGCCAAGGTGGGTAGATCACCTGAGGTCAGGAGTTCAAGACCAGCCTGACCAACATGGAGAAACTCTATCTCTACCAAAAATAAAAAAAATTAGCCAGGCATGGTGGCACATGCCTGTAATCCCAGCTACTTGGGAGGCTGAGGCAGAAGAATCGCTTGAACCTGGGAGATGGAGGTTGCAGTGAGCCAAGATCTCACTACTGCACTCCAGCCTGGGCAACAGAGCTAGACTTCATCACACACACAAAAAAATGCATATCCTTCTTTTATTGTCCCTTGTCATGCACTCGGCTTCCTTTTGCTCTTTCATCTTCTTCGTAAACATGGGGATCACTTGGTTCTAACTAGAGGTCCACACAAGATTACGCTCCCTCCCAGATCCCAGATTCCTCATAGGCATGAGACAGGCTTGGACCACATCAGGATTTCCCTGATTTCAGCTATTTGAATATACCTTTATGATTTGTGGCATATCTATGTCCTGTCAATAATAACATTTAGTTAATAATATTCTTTAAGGTAACCTGTTTTCACTTTATATCACTACTCTGGTTAATTTTTTTTAACTAGTATTATATATCGTAGAAAGTGACTTTAGAAGTATTCCATTCCTTAGTCTATGCCCAAAAGAATTGAAAGCAGATACTCAGATATTTGTACACCCATGTTCATAACATTATTTACAATAGACAAAAGACGGAAATAACCTATATGTCCATTGACGGATGAATGGATAAACAGAATGGTATACACACACACACACAATGAAACAGTTTACAGCTCTAAAAAGGAATAAAATTCTAACGTGATACAATATACAAGAACTTTGAAAACATTATGCTGAGTGAAATAAGTCAGACACGGAGGACAAATATATGATTCCAGGAACACAAGGTACCTAGAATAGGCAAATTCATAGAGACAGAAGGTAGGATGGTGGTAACTGGGCCCTGAGGAAGGAGGTGGAGGTAATGGAGAGTTATTCTTTAATGGATACAGAGTTTCAGTTTGGAGTCATTAGAAACTTGGAGATGGATAGCGGAAATGGCTGTAAAGCAATGTGAATGTACTTAATGCCACTGAATTATACAACTAAAAATGGTTAAAATGGTAAATCTTATTATATTGTTGCCGAAAAGAGTCAAATTCTGGAAAATATTTGAAGAGATTTATTCTGAGCCAAATATGAGTGACCATGGCCCGTGACACAGCTCTCCAGAGATCCTGAGAACATGTGCCCAAGGGGGTCAGGGTGCAGCTTGGTTTTATACTTTTTAGGGAGATAGGAGATTTCAATCAAATATGCTTTTTTTTTTTTTTTTTTTTTGAGACAGAGTTTCCGCTCTTTTTGCCCAGGCTGGAGTGCCATGGGGCGATCTCAGTTCACTGCAACCCCCGCCCCACCTCCCGGCTTCAAGTGATTCTCCTGCCTCAGCCTCCCAAGTATCTGGGATTACAGGCATGTTGCCACCACTCACGGCTAATTTTGTATTTTTAGTACAGACGGGGTTTCACCATGTTGGCCAGGCTGGTCTTGAACTCCTGACCTCAGGTGATCCACCTGCCTTGGCCTCCCAAAGTGTTGGGATTACATTTAACAAATACATTGTTTCAGTCCAGAAAGGTGGGACAGCTTGAAGTGGGGCCTTCCAGGTTACAGGTAAATTTTAGCAATAGGTTGAGTTTATCTAAAGACCTGGGATCAATAGAAAGGGAATATGACTGATAGATAGAGGGCTTATTATCGGTGAAGATAAGGCCTTGTGGAGACCAAAGTTCTCATTGTACAGATGAAGGCTTCAGGTAGCAGGCTTCAGAGAGAATAGATTGTAAATGCTTCTTCTCAGACTTAAGGTCTGGATAGATGTTAGTGCCGAAGAGCTATGAGGCGTGTCTGACCCCTACTTCCCATCATGACCCAAACTAGTCTTTCAGGTTAAATGTTAACAGTGCCCTGGCAGAGAAGGAAGTCCATTCAGATGGTTGGGGGACCTTAGAATTTTATTTTTGATTTACAATATTTTTCCCTAATTTATTTAAAAAGTCATTGCAATGCAAACAAAACACGCTATTAAATTGTAGCAGGATCCCATCACCTGCTAATGGCTGTCAGCGTAAGGACTGCTCTTCTTCTGTTAAAGAAGAGATTAGAAATGGCAGAGAGATATTAATGACATATTTGGCCAAAATGAAACATTCCTTTTGAATTATTCAGGGGGGGCTAGAAAGAGAATTAGAAGGGGACTTCCCCCCTCCCACCGCAAGTGATTCCGAGATACGTAATTCAGTTTCTGAGCACCAGCTACACTCACCAGCCATCCCTCATGATCACACCTGGAGAAACACAGGACTAATCTCTAAATGTCTTCCAACTTGGACAAATAAATAAAAACAGACTTGATGAAATGCACCATGACTGAGTTCTTCCAAGTCCCTGGACTGGCCAAGAGGTCCCCTGGAAGCAGTAAACCACCTCAAGCTCAGACAGCTCATGCTTCAGTCAGGAGATGGGGCTCCAAGGCTTCCTTTGTCTCTAGAGCCTGTCACGTGGCTTTGCTGGAGTGAGGCAGAGCCGGTTCTGCCATGGACCTTTTCAGCACTAGCTCTCCCCTGGGGGTAGGGACTAGGTCAAATAAGAGGTGACTTTTTGGCCAGGTGCAGTGACTCACACCTGTAACCCCAGCACTATGGGAGGCTGAAGCATGTGGATCACCTGAGGTCAGGAGTTTGAGACCAGCCTGAGCAACATGGTGAAACCCTGTCTCTACTAAAAATACAAAAATTAGCCGGGCATGGTGGCCACATGCCTGTAATCCCAGCTACTTGGGAGGCTGGGGTAGGCGAACTTCTGGAACCCAGGAGGCAGAGGTTGCATTGAGCTGAGATTGTGCCATTGCACTCAAGCCAGGGCAACAAGAGCAAAATTCCATCTCAAAAAAAAAAAAAAAAGAGGTGACTTTTGGTCCCAATCTTGATGCAAAAGAATGCCTGAGCTGGGTAGGCAGAGGTGAGGACCAGGAGGGATTCCAGGCAGTAGGGCCAGTTCTGGTCTATCCCTAAAGCTGTGTGTGTCCAGAGTACAAGCACTTTTGTCTGGCCAGGCCCATGGCTGAAATGGGGTGTCAGGAAGTGAGGCTGCAGGGTTGAGTTACAGCTAGCTCATACCGTTCCAGATGGTGTTCACATCAGATCATGCGGTGTCCATCACATCATGTGAACAGAATCAGAATCTCAGTATTTAATATATCAGGTTTACTTTCCAGTGGACCACAGACTCCAAATGAATGAGAGACCAAAGACCTGATGTCACGTACCTAACTCTTGCCAACCATGTGACAGGTTTAGACTTTCTTTTTTTTTTTGAGACGGAGTCTCACTCTGTCACCAGGCTGGAGTGCAGTGGCACGATCTCGGCTCACTGCAACCGCCGCCTCCCAGGTTCAAGCGATTCTCCTGCCTCAGCCTCCCAAGTAGCTAGGACTATAGGCACACGCCACTACACCCGGCTAATTTTTGTAGTTTTAGTAGAGACGGGGTTTCACCATGTTGGCCAGGATGGTCTCGATCTCCTGACCTTGTGATCCGCCCGCCTTGGCCTCCCAAAGTGCTGGGATTACAGGCATTGAGCCACCACGCCCGGCCCAGATTTTGACTTTCTGAAACTTCACTGTCCATCTTCACTAGGGCTAATACTACATGACATGCCTATTTCAAAGATGTGTTGTAGGGATGGATTGACATGCTACTAAATGAGGAAGGACCTTATAGATGCTGGACTCACAAGGGGGTTATTTAATATTATGATCCTCGGAACCCTGTGAAGGAATTGCAAGTCCATGATGCATCTCCCTGACTGCCCTTCCTTCTCCCAGTTAGTCTGGATTTTATCATCAAAAGAATTTAGAATCATTTAACATTGATATAAATAAAGCAGTGCGGCCCAGGGAGAAAGCTAGATAAACTAGGATCCGAATCATAGCTCAGCGGCATCTGTGCCTCTGGGGAAGTGGCAGAGATGGGCTCCTTCCGCACCTCTTTCTCCTTCCCTGCTGTTTGTATGTGACTAGGGCAGTGTAGGCTTCAAAAACGGTATACATTTCCACCTCAACAAGCCTCAGCAGCTGAAGATTCAGAAAGCACTGATAGATAGCAGGCTTATTATCCATTCTGAAGGTGGTGCTGAAGGACCTTTCTCAACAGATTCCCATAGACTTCAGAATTCCCCAGCTGCAGTAACTTTTTCTGTCTCTCTGCCCCAAGCATCTGTGGGCTTCTCCAAGTTCAGGGACTAAATGTTAGGTACTGAATATCTACTATAGATTACACTATGATTAGGCGCTGGTGGAGCAAAAGTAAATTTTGAATTAATTAATCAATAATTCATACTTCCCATTGACCCTAAAATATTTATCATTGATTCTGTTCTGCAGGATGTCCAGCACAATGAATGGTACATTGGAGAATACAGCCGCCAGGCAGTGGAAGAGGCATTCATGAAGGAGAACAAGGTAATGCCTTCTACGTGGCCCATCATTATTGTTTCTATAGGCATCTTAAGGTTCTCTGCTTATGTGTCGCAAGACGTAACAAGCAGCTTGCTTTCATGTATTATTTCCTGCATCACCCTGCATTTCTCAGTGCTGGGAGGCTGTAGTCAAAAAGGGCATTTAACATGGAGAGTTTCAGGCCGGGCGCAGTGACTCACACCTGTAATCCTAGCACCTTGGGAGGCCGAGGTAGGTGGCTCATTTGAGGTGAGGAGTTTGAGACCAGCCTGAACAACATGGTGAAACCCCGTTTCTACTAAAAATAAAAAATAAAAAATAAAATTAGCCAGGCATGGTGGCACGCATCTGTAATCCAAGCTACTCAGGAGGCTGACACACGAGAATCACTTGAACCTGGGAGGCGGAGGTTGCAGTGAGCCAAGATTGTGCCACTGCACTCCAGCCTGGGCAACAGAGTGAGATGCTGTCTCAAAAATAAATAAATAAATAAATAAATAAATAAATACAGAAAACAAAAAAACATGGAGAGGACCGGACGCGGCAGTTCACGCCTGTAATCCCAGCACTTTGGAGGACGAGGCGGGTGGATCACCTGAGGTCAGGAGTTCAAGACCAGCCTGGCCAACATGGTGAAACCTCATCTCTACTAAAAATACAAAAATTAGCCAGGCGTGGTGGTGGGCGCCTATAATCCCAGCTACTCGGGAGGCTGAGACAAGAGAATCGCTTGAAGCCGGGAGGCAGAGGTTGCTGTGAGCCGAGATTGTGCCACTGCACTCCAGCCTGGGCCACAGAGCAAGACTTCGTCTCAAAAACAAAAAACATGGAGAGTTTCAGCCAGACGCGGTGGCTCATGCCTGTAATCCCAGCACTTTTGGAGGCCAAGGCAGGTGGCTCACGAGGTCAGGAGATCGAGACCATCCTAGATAACACGGTGAAACCCCGTCTCTACTAAAAATACCAAAAAAAAATTGGCCGGGCGTGGTGGCAGGTGCCTGTAGTCCCAGCTACTCAGGAGGCTGAGGCAGGAGAATGGCGTGAACCCGGGAGGCAGAGCTTGCAGTGAGCTGAGATCGCGCCACTGCACTCCAGCCTGGGCGACAGAGCGAGACTCTTTCTCAAGAAAAATAAAAAACATGGAGAGTTTCAGGCCTGAGGCTTGGTCGTGCTAATTATCAGCTGTGTGGCTTTCTCACGTTTCTAAATAACTTCCCATGTAGATTTATTTATTTGTAAAATGAAACAGTAAAATCAACCCTAAGGAACTATTTTGAAGATGAAATCTGGAAACTGGACTATAGAGGTCACAATAGAAGGGGCTTCCTTCTGCTTTCCTCAAGGTTTGTCTCCTTAATCAAGGTTTGCCCAAAGTACTGTTGGGTCTTTATGTCTCACTTCTTCGAGAAAGGAGCAGAGATTGTGAAGGCTGCAATAGTCAGAATATGGTAGGTTATGCTGCAGCAACAACCCCAAGATCTCAGTTGCTTAACATAATGAAACTTTATTTTTTGCTTGCATACCATGTTCAGGACGGGTTTGGGTGGATAAACCCAGGCTGCCAGGGGCTGCATCTCAGTGGTGTGCTTCTACCTTCACACTCTGACTCTTAATACATCCTCTCAGAAGTAACATATTTTACTTCTGCTTTCACATCTTTAACCAAAGGAAGTCACATGACCAAACTTAACTTCGAAGAAGGTGAGGAAGTACAAACCTACATGTGGCCAAAAGGAGAAAAGAACTGGAATACTTGTCATCAGGTCAAATGACTACCACAACCAACATCCCAAAGAGCAAATGATTATCGAATGATGACTATGTGCAGAGAACTATACGAGATTGCTTAGAAGTTATAGAAAGTGTCTCAAGACTGATGCAACATCAAAACCTATCCCCAGCTAACCAGTACAATGGTCACTGTTGAAGGAGGTAACCTAAAAATGAATGAATTAGTTAATTAGTGAATAAATGATAGATCTACAATAAATTTTAATAAAACCTAGCTCTCAGAATTGATGTTGTAAAATTAAATAAATTATATGTATAAGTTGCTATGATAAACAGAATCATGCCCCCCCAAAGATGTTCACATTCTAATCCCCAGAACCTATGAATATGTCACCTTCATAGAAAAGGGGACTTTGCAGATGTGAAGGTAAGGATGTTGAGATGGGGAAGCTATCATGCATCATTATCTGGGGGGGCTCAGTATAATCACAAAGGTCCTTGTAAGAGGGAACCAGGAGTGTCAGAGTCAGAGGAGGGACATGATAATGAAAGTGAGGTCAGATGAATGGGAGAACCACAAGCCAGGGATCTTGCTGGCCTCCAGAAACTGGAAAAGTCATGGAAACAAAGTCTCTCCTATTGATTTTAGCCCAGCAAGATTCATGTTAGACTTTTGACCTCCAGAACTGTAAGAGAATACGTTTCTGTTTTACATCACTAATTTCATGGTAATTTGTTATAGCAGTGGTAGGAAATGATACCATTGCTATCAAAGTATCTTGAACATACACAGAATAAATGGAACATCCCATTTCCCAGATGAGGAAACTGAGGCTAAGCCAATGTGTTGGTCATAAAGCAGAGAAACTGACAGAACATGCATTCAAGATCAGTGCTCTTTTCACAAAATCCCAGCTGACTCTAGTAGCCCTCACAGTTCTTTTCACAACCCGGGTGGAGAGCCGTGGGTGGTTGGCTGATGCAGCTCCTTGAGGACCTTCCTTTCCTCTTTCCAGGGAATCTGGCCATGCCTTGGTAGAGTGGCAAACCTGGTGATGGTAGATTCCAACCCTGGCTGTCCATCTTGGCTAATCAGTGCCCAGTACACCATTGCACTCACAGAGCCTGTTTTCCGTCGGAAGAACTACTCTTAGTAGACCTCCTTCCAGAATCCCATGTGTGGATTGTGCTGGAAAAGCAATATGCATGTCACCTGATGCTCTTCCAGCAGCATTTGGGCGCTCAGCAAATGTTCCCTTCCTCTCTTTCTGTGTGCCTGCTTCTGCCTCTTCCCAAGAAACATTAAGAAAATAAAATCTCAGTTAAATGACTTCACATTTTCCTTTTCATATTTTCCTTTTCTGTTTGTCTCAGTTCTGTCAAAATGTGTTTCTCATTTATGAAAGATAATTTATTTTAAATTTCAGCATTACTCAGATTTATTTTGACAAATCATTTCAGAGTTTAAGAGGACAAACTCAAAACTTGGACATGAGTTTTGGCCTCTTCTCTCCTTCTGATCTTTGGCAGTGCTCTGTGCTTGAACATTAAGGCTTCAATTATGACTAAACATTTTAGGTAGAACAAGTTCCAGAAAATTCCGCCATCCTATTTTATATAGTCAGAGGCTTGTGTATTTAAAGGGTGAGAATTTGGTTTGGCTTTTCGGTATTCCATTTAGTAACCGTGATGCTTTAGGGGATTCACTTAAGCCTTTAGACCTTTATTCCTTTACCTGTAAAATGAGACTAAAATTTTTCCATCAATATTTATGTAAAGAACTCAACGTTTATGGCGGGGCACGCAGTGGCTCACGCCTGTAATCCCAGCACTTTGGGAGCCCGAGGCGGGCGAATCACGAGGTCAGGAGATCGAGACCATCCTGGCTAACACAGTGAAACCTCATCTCTACTAAAAATACAAAAAGTTAGCCGGGCGTGGTGGCAGGCGCCTGTAGTCCCAGCTACTCAGGAGGCTGAGGCAGGAGAACGGCGTGAACCCAGGAGGCGGAGCTTGCAGTGAGCCGAGATTGAGCCACTGCACTCCAACCTGGGCGACAGAGCGTGACTCCATCTCAAAAAAAAAAAAAAAAAAAAAAAGAACCCAAAGATGTTTATGTAAAGACCCTGCAAATGAGCCGGGCGCGATGGCTCACACGTATAATCCCAGCACTTCGGGCGGCTGAGGTGGACAGATCACGAGGTCAGGAGTTTGAGACCAGCCTGGCCAACATGGTGAAACCCCGTCTCTACAAAGAAGACAAAAATTAGCTAGGCGTGGTGTTGGGTGCCTGTTATCCCAGCTACTCAGGAGGCTGAGGCAGGAGAATCACTTTAACCCTGGAGGCGGAGGTTGCAGTGAGCTGAGATTGTGCCACTGCATTCCAGCCTGGGCAACAGAGGGAGACTCCATCTCAAAAAAAAAAAAAAAGCCTCTAAATGAAACAATGTGTGTAAAGTGCTTGGCAAATCTCAATGCACCTTAGCTACCAGTATCATCATAACATCACTATCATGCTACAGTATTATTACTAAATTTTGTATACTTAAAGTATTGTTATGTTGTATTATATAGTATTATTACCATTATTATATATCTATATTTATAAATATTCATTATTGAAGTATATAATTATATATAGCTATTATAAAATCTATATAAAGAATTATATATCATAATTTATTATTATAGCTATAAATCATTATATATATAATCTATATTTATCATACTTTTTTTTTTTTGAGACAGGGTCTCACTCTGTCACCCAGGCTGGAGTGCAGTGGCATGATCTCGGCTCACTGCAACCTCCGCCTCCTGGGTCCAAGCGATTCTCCTGCCTCAGCCTCTGGAGTAGCTAGGATAACAGGGACATGATACCATGCCTGGCTAATTTTTGTATTTTTAGTAGAGATGAGGTTTCCCCATGTCAGCCAGGCTAAGTCTCGAACTCCTGACCTCAAGTGATCCACCCGCCTTGGCCTCCCAAGTGTTGGGATTACAGGTGTCAGGCACCACACCCGGCCTCTATTCTTCACAGATCACTTATAACCATCTATACAATACACACAATTACACTTACAGATTTTTCAGTGTTTTTCATTATATAAATAACACAACGTAACCACAAAACTAAGCCTGGCAGATGTGTTCACGTTCAGGAGGACTGCTCCATTTCTCAATCTTTTACAACCAGATCTTAGTATCATTCTGAATTATTCTCTGGAGTGTACAAGTTATTTCTAATCATTGTCCTGTTCTCAGCTCTTGGACCATTCGATGCTGTTGACCCGCTTTTGGAAACCCTCAGTCTCCACCTCTTGGCTTCTGTCACTCTGAATCTCCTGGTCTTCTGTCATCTTTCAGGCATCTCCGGGCCTTTTCTGTCTTTTCTTCCTTGCCCTGTACTTGCCCTCACCTCAACATAGGCTACAATTCCTCCTCCCGTAAAGGGCCTCTCCATTCAGTTTGATATCCATGACTTAGAAGCCCCATGTCTCTTTCAGGAACCCTAATTCTGCATAGACATCTTTCCACACAGAAGTCCAATTTATTAGGTAAAAGTTTTTTCTGCTCAAAGCCTGCTGTGGCTCCCACTATCTCTAGAATAATACCCGAGCATCAAGCAGAAGAGGAAATATGTGAACATTGAGAGATGAATACATCAAGAAGGGGGCAGGAGAAGAGCTTTTCCATGCAGAAGGAGTAGCACATGTGGCATGGTCTGTCTGTGACCCTACACAGATCTCATCTTGAATTGTAATCCCCATAATCCCCACGTGTCTAGGGAGAGACCTGGATCTTGGGGGCAGTTTCCCCCATGCTGTTCTAGTGAGTGAGTTCTCATGAGATAGGATGGTTTTATAAGGGGCTCCTCTCCCTTCACTCCTCACTCTGCTCTCTCCTGCTGCCATGAGAGAAGGTCCAAGCTTGCTTCCCCTTCACCTTCCGCCTGATTATAAGTTTCCTGAGGCTTCCCCAGCCATGTGAAACTGAGTCAATTAAACCTCTTTCCTTTATAAATTACCCAGTCTCAGGTATTTCTTTATAGAAGTGTGAAAACAGACTAATACATCATGCAAAATCTGGGAGCCCCAAAGCAGATGGTGCCTTTGGGAAATGGTGGCTTGGCTGGAGCCAGGAGCCAGAGGCAGAAAGCT
Source organism: Pan troglodytes (assembly GCF_028858775.2). Classification (NCBI taxonomy): domain Eukaryota; kingdom Metazoa; phylum Chordata; class Mammalia; order Primates; family Hominidae; genus Pan; species Pan troglodytes. The sequence continues at coordinate 10,963,259 of NC_072401.2, read as the reverse complement.
GCAGGAGCAATGAGAGATCAAACTGCAAGATAGGTTGGTCATGCTAAGTTCATGAGCACTATGCCCAGGTCAGTAGGAAATGATGAAAGATTTTCTTTTTTCTTTTTGTTTTTGTTTTGGAACCAGAGTCCTGCTCTGTTGCCCAGGCTGAAGTGCAGTGGCACGATCTTGGCTCACTGCAATCTCTGCCTCCTGGGTTCAAGTGATTCTCCTGCCTCAGCCTCCTGAGTAGCTGGGATTACAGGCGCCTGCCACCATGCCCGGCTAATTCTTGTAATTTTAGTAGAGACGGGGTTTTTCTGTGTTGGCAGGGCTGGTTTCAAACTCCTGACCTCCGGAGATCCGCCTGCCTTGGCCTCCCAAAGTGTTGGGATTACAGGGGTGAGCCACCGCACCTGGCCTCGATGAAAGACTTTCAAGAAGAGAGTGTCAAGATCCAACTGGTACACATCTCAGAAAATGACAAGAACCCTTAGGCATACAGACACTCAGTAAAAACTTACTGAATTAAAGTGGTTTACCAAAAACTAAATCCATCTGGGAATCTCATGCATGCAAACATCATTGTTGCCACCATTACAAGGGCAGAATGCTGGCGTGTCTGAAAAGGTGACTGTTACTCTTTTTGCTTCAGGATGGTAGTTTCTTGGTCCGAGATTGTTCCACAAAATCCAAGGAAGAGCCCTATGTTTTGGCTGTGTTTTATGAGAACAAAGTCTACAATGTAAAAATCCGCTTCCTGGAGAGGAATCAGCAGTTTGCCCTGGGGACAGGACTCAGAGGAGATGAGGTGGGTATAACTTAACAGCCTCCCTGTTCCAGGCTAAGCGCAACAAATAAAGGAAGAGTTTGGGGGATGTCACCCTGGAGGAAGAGGATGCCGCCCTGAAGGAGAGGGATGCAGTCTGACCTCCCCACCCCTTCCACAAATATCTGCACATCTTACACTTTGGCCTACCAGGCCAGCGACCAGTTCTGACCATTTCATGCACCCCCATTCCCTGCGTTGCCTGTTAAAGAAAACTCATTCTACAAGACACATCTAAACTCTGCCTCCCAGGAAGCTTCCAGCGGAGCATACACTAATGCCAAATTCCTTTCCCTCCTCAGCACTGAAATGCCACTGCAGACATTTCTGATGTCTGTCAGAATTCCTTATCTATAGATTCGTGTCCCCAAAATGAATGTGAACCCAGCCACAGCATTAGGGCTATGTTGGGCATGCCTGTCCTCAGTACAGATCTGCTGATGGAGGCGAAAGAGTGAATCAATTAAAATATTCGTGAATAACATAAATCAATCCACAAGAAAGGGTAAATTTTCACTGACTATGTATATGCCAGGCCTAGTCTATCTGCATTTTTTTTTTGAGACAGAGACGCACTCTGTCACCCAGGCCAGAGTACAGATCTCGGCTCACTGCAACCTCCTCCTCCCAGGTTCAAGTGATTCTCCTGCCTCAGCCTCCTGAGTAGCGGGAATTACAGGCATGCCCCACCAAACCCGGCTAATTTTTATATTTTAGTAGAGATGGGGTTTCGCCATGTTGGTCAGGCTGGTCTCGAACTACTGACTTCAGATGATCTGCCTGCCTTGGCCTCCCAAAGTGCTGGGATTACAGGCGTGAGCCACTGTGCCCAGCCAGCAGTATCTTATTTTGTTCCTCAACAACTCTTTGGTGTCATGATTTTTCCTATCTTAGATGTAGGAAAACTGGGGCTCAGAAAATTAAATAAATGGCCAAAGGCACACAGGCAGTAACGGAAGGGGGAAGGAGAGGCTTCTCTTGCAACTCTTCTGTTGATGAAGGAAGGGGTAAAGGAAGGAAGGAATGAAGTTAGTTATGAGCCACCATTTCTAAGGATGTGAGCTCAGTCCAGTGACTTAACTTCTCTGGGCTTCAATTTCCTCAAATGTAAATGTTCTTTTAAAGCCTAGACTTCAATAATTTAATGATTCCTGTTTAACATCTCCAGGTCTCAGTTTTATCTGGGCGTGTGCATTGTTATAGGCTGAATCGTGCCTCCCTCATTCCAAAAAACCCACACGTTGAAGTCCTAACCCTCAGTAGCCCAGAATGTGACTGTATTTGAAGATAGGGCTTTGAAAGAGGTAATTAAGGTTAAACAAGGTTATTGGGATGAGTCCTAATCCAATATGAGAGATGTCCTTATGACAAGAGGAGATTAGGACACAGGCACGCACAGAGGGGCGACCATGTGAGGACACTGGGAAGGGACGACCATCTGCAAACCAAGGAGAGGGGTCGTGGGAGAAAGCAGCCTTCCAACACCTTGATCTTGGGACTTCAGCCTCGAGAACTGCGAAGAAAGACATTTCTGTTGTTTAAGCCACCTTGTCTGTAGTGCTTAGTTACGGTAGCCTTGACAAACTAATACAGGATAAAACCAGAACTTTCACACAGATACCGATTGTTCTTCAACAGATAACAAAATAGGGCACATTGCTAGGGCTGCCAACAGGCTTCAGGTAGGCACACGTGTGAAATCGATGCGCAGGCTGCATAAAGATTCCAGCTTAAATCCCGTGTCTGACCAGAGCACTTTTTTGAGACTCGGAGAGGAGTAGTCAGCACCTGTGAGGTGACCATGAGGTCAGTTCACCACTGTTAGGAATAACGCTCAAAATCCTAAGGAAATTGAACACTTGAACAAAGGATTCTTAGCAAAGCAATTTTAGTTCTGCACAGAGGGGTGCCTCCTTGGCCAGTCACAATGAGAGCATACCTGAACAAAGGGGCACGAGAACCTTTATTCCTGACACAAGTCCTGCCCCTGTACCCTTTCCCCATTGGCTGGGGTCAGGTCTTACAATCTAAACTAATCCCAGTTGGCTAAACATTTGATTTTTTTTTAGATAAAGTGGGCATATAAAAGAAAGTGGAGAGGAAGGGGAAGGGGTGTCTGTAATGAGCTAAAAAGTTAGTCCTCTTTCCAAATAAGGAAAGGAATGTGAGCTGGTACTGATAATGCCTGGTACTGTGGCGTGCCTTGGCATCTAACAAAGGCAAAAAGGAAAAAAGGAGAAAAAGGACAAGGGTTGGGGAGGGTACTATGAATTAAAGAATAAAAGTTTGATCGGATTATTTGAAGAGAATCTTCATCATATCCCACACCACCATTTGCTACAGCCCGGGAACACTGTGACATGAACAAGTGCATGAGTGAATCCATAGATTAATACATAAATCTACCAGGTACAACCACATTAAGAAAGTGCTACGTTAACACGAAAGACAGAAGTGGTCAGTTCTTCATTTTGTGGAGAGGATTGGCAAGTTAATAAATGTAAAACACTTAGAACAGTGCCTGGGACCTATCAAGCCCACAATAAATTTTAGTTATATTTTCATTACTATTCCTGAGTCATTTTAATAAGTAGGATATAGTACCCCTAAGATACCTATGGTAATGGACTTTCCAGCTCAGTGTCCCTTTATCCTTCTATATCTTCTCTCAGCTTATAGAATTTCTCATCTTTAGGAAAGCATTATATAATTCTTATTTATTTATTTTATTTTATTTTGAGACGGAGTCTTGCTCTGTCACCCAGGCTGGAGTGCAGTGGCACGATCTCGGCTCACTGCAAACTCCGCCTGCAGGGTTCACGCCATCCTCCTGCCTCAGCCTCCCGAGTAGCGGGGACTACAGGCGCCCACCACCACGCCCAGCTAATTTTTTTGTATTTTTTTAGTAGAGACGGGGTTTCAGTGTTAGCCAGGATGGTCTCGATCTCCTGACCTCGTGATTCGCCCGCCTCAGCCTCCCAGGGTGCTGGGATTACAGGCGTGAGCCACAGCACCCAGCTTATTTATTTATTCTAAGACGGAGTCTCGTTCTTGTTGCCCAGGCTGGAATGCAATGGCGTGATCTTGGCTCACCACAACCTCTGCCTCCCGGGTTCAAGCGATTCTCCTGCCTCAGCCTCCCGAGTAGCTGGGATTACAGGCATACGCCACCATGCCCAGCTAATTTTGTATTTTTAGTAGAGACAGGGTTGCTCCATGTTGGTCAGGCTGGTCTGGAACTCCCGACCTCAGGTGATCTGCCCGCCTTGGCCTCCCAAAGTGCTGGGATTACAGGCATGAGCCACCGCGCCCGGCCAGGAAAGCATTATATAATTCTTAAATGCTTGGGTTTAAGGGTTCTTTTTCCTTAGAGAATAGAGGACGTGGACATGGTGTGCCTTTGCATGTGCCAGGGCCTTGGGCCAAATGCTGTTTAATTTGCTCTCACATGGAGTTCTTGAAAAAGCTCTGGAAAGGACATATTAATGAACCTCATTTACTGGCAAGGAAACTGAGACCTGAGATAGTTACTGCTTTTTTTCCAACATGCCCCACTTTGGTCTGCTAATAAAGAAGAGGAAGTAGAGTGACTCTGTGATAATATCCTAACAGCTTAATCAGACTGTCAGCCAGTTCACTGACTGTCTTGGCAAATAAGGAGCATCTCCTATGGCAGGCCATAGATTAGACCCTCCGCCTCCAGATGAGCTGCTCTAATTACTGTCACCAAGGAACCCTGAGAGAAACAAATGTCTGTTTTAAGAAGCTCCTTTCTGTGTTCATCTGGAATTTTCTCCTCCTTTGCGTTCCTTATTTTTTTCTCATACATGTGTTGAACATACATTTCCACAGGTGAAAGAATGAATCAATTAAAGCATTCACTAATAATATAAATATATATATATACATAAAGCAAGCAATGAGAAAGAAATCCAAGGCAGAATCCTGAGTTTTGGTGGGGTTTTATATGCACTGGAACTATTCTGTGCAGTTAGCCATTAATGACTAATTTGATCTATTGAATCCTCATAGCCAACCTCTGGGGTAGGTGCTATCAATATTTCAATTTAACAAACTGTGAAACTGAGGCACAGAAATACTAAGTATCTGGCCCAAAGTCACAGCTAGTAAACGGCAATTCTGGGATGCGGTATAGTTTGCAAAACATTGACTTCCATTACCAGTTGAAGGTATCCAGATTCTTGGCATCTTGAACAAAGAATTGGACAAAACACACAAACAAAGCAAGGAAAGAATGAAGCAACAAAAACAGAGATTTATCGAAAATGAAAGTGCACTCCATAGGGTGGGAGCGGGCCCCGGCATAGGGGCTCAAGAGCACCCTTAAAGAATTTTCTGCGGTTTAAATATCTGCTAGAGGTTTCCATTGGTTACTTGGTGTTCGCCCTATGTAAACCAAGAGGATGAAGTAAAGTTACAAAGTCATTTACTCAGTGTAGGCCCTATGTAAATAGAAAGGATACTTCCTGTCGTAACTGAAGTGTTTCCATTTGATTTGGTTCTAGGAAGTCCTTAGATTCCCTGCCTCCAGACCCTGTTCTCATGCCTCACTTCCACAAACAGACTTAAATAACACCATGGCAAATACAAGCAATCCCCCACCCGTTTGAAAACATTGCAGGTTGAATCACAGTTAAAGAATAGTTAACACTTACTTGGAGCTTACTGTGTTCCAGGCAGTGGGTAAAAAATGACAATTCACAGGTGGTTCTTCCTGCCTTCCCTCCGAGGGAGCTGTGCCGTGTGTAAGAAGAAGACAGTCTGGATTTCACTCAGTTCCCTCATGCTTTTCACAGCCTAAGCCTTTTGTCTTGCTGAGGAAGAATCACGGCTCTTTAAAACAAGATAAAGGCATTTTACATAGCAAGGCTCTGCTAAATGCAAGCCAACAACTAGCTACTTTAGCCACGGTTCAATTAAAGAAAGCATCTTCACCCAACTCAGCAGGAAAAACATAATGAGAAACAGCATCTTCAAAGATTATTTTAATTTCATGTAGTTTTGTAGCTATCTTGCAACTTTTGAATTTAACCACACAGATGATGCAGCAATGTCTAACTCTTGGGAGTTATTTTGAGCGTGACATGAGTTGATGTAAATAGTGGCAGACACATAGAGGCATGTGCTTAATAAGTATCCCTTCCCCAGAAACTTTGCAGTTTAAAACAACTGAAATTTATTGTTTCACAGTGCTGGAGGCCAGAAGTCCAATATCATGGTATCAGCAGGGCCACACTCCTTCCGGAGGCTCCAGGGGAGAATCACTCCTGGCCTCTTCCAGCTTTCCGTGGCTGCCAGCAATCCTTGTTTTCCTTGGTTTATGGCCACGTCGCTCCAGTCTCTGCCTCTATGATCACGTGACCTTCTCCTCATCTCTCTCTCTATGGTCACGTGACCTTCTCCTCTTCTCTGATCAAAATCTCCCACTGCTCCTATCTTGTGAAGAAACACATGATTGCTTTTAGGGCCTACTGGGATAACCTCGGATAAGCACCCCCTCTCAGGATCCTTAACTTTATCCTGTATTATACCATATAAAATAGTATTAGCTCTTCTACAATGTAAGGTCATATTCCAGATTCTGGGATTAGGACATGGACATATTGGGGGGAATCATTTAGCACCCACTGCTCCTTTACTTATTTATTGTCCAAGCATTAATTGTAAGCCTACAGTATGTTAGACTCAGTGTTGCATTCTGGGAACACAGAAAGAGTCATGTCAAGTCCCTGCCATCCAGGGAATACCCGGTGCACCTGTGCCGATCTCTGTAGGCACCTAAGCAAGAATGAGATTGGTAGAACATCAGCCCTAGCCAGCCAAGGAGGCACCTGCCTTAAACAACCTGCGGAGCTTAACTGCTGCCAAACATCAGCCCTGCATCTCAGTTTTATAAGTCATGTTTGTCAACATTTCTGTGAAATCTCAGAGAAGGGACATTTCAATTTCAATTTCCAGATCTCTCCTTTTGTTCTACAAATGTTTGTAAGTTTCTAAAAACCACCGTAGATATTTACATGATAAACTAAACGTTAAAGACTAAAGAACAGAGACAAATAATTAACCCATGGGTTTTTTTCACACCTTCTCTGCTTCCTTCTCCTCCTGCTTGCTTGGCATTTATCTCTCTTTCTCTTTTCTCCCCCTTTCCTTCTTTCACTCTCATGTGTGTACCCAAACAGATCTCTTTACTTTTCTGGCAAGGAAACATCGGCCACAGTTCATATATAGAATAAACACAAAAGGTTTAAACAGATTTTAAGACCTAATAATAGCATAACATTGGTTGTCCCCCTGGAAAAGATTATTCAATATGTAAGAGCTTGAATATAATCTTTTTAAAAAGTCTCTTCAGGGCAATATTTCAATTTTGACCCCACCATTAGAAACCAATAATAAGAAAGGACCAGGCTGGGCGCGGGGGCTCACGCCTGTAATCCCAGCACTTTAGGAGGGCAAGGCGGGTGGATCACTTGAGGTCAAGAGTTCAAGACCAACCTGGTCAATATGGTGAAACCCCATCTCTACTAAAAACACAAAAAGTTAGCTGGGCGCCATGGCACATGCCTGTAATCCCAGCTACTTGGGAGGCTGAGGCAGGAGAATTGCTTGAATCTAGGAGGCGGAGGTTGCAGTGAGCCAAGATTGTGCCACTGCAATCCAGCCTGGGTGACACAGTGAGACTCCATCTCAAAAAAAAAAAAAAAAAAAGGAAAAATCATGTGACTAGTTGCACCTGTCTTGCTACCTACTACCTGTTAAAGTTACAATTTCATATGAAATGTCATCCATGTAGCAGATTATTAAAACAATTAATAGCAAATGTATTATTTTGGGACAATCTTAAAGAAAACAGGAATGAGACTAGGACAAAGAAATCATCTTCCCTCTGAAGACTAAAACTAGGAAAGATTTCCTTTTAGTGATGTGGATTTAACCAATTTTGTGAAAGAGTTCTGCATAAAAAGTTTTTTTGTGTGTGGTTGTTATTCACTTTTTGTTTTACCAAGCATGAAGGCAGAGAAAGAAAACTTTGTGCTTGGTTTAAAATTGGAAATGAAATACAGAAAATTCTTCTCTTCCTAAAGGCTTACAGTAATGGTCTATAAACTTCTTGGTGATTGCATTGCTCTCTCATGATGTTCCTGGCAAAGCTAGAAGGGAGGAGTTAATCGTAAGGCCTGGCATGTGCTAAGCACTCACTGTGTGTCACGCTTTCTTCTGAATGCTGTACTGCATATGCATCAATTCCATTCTCACAATGAATCTCAAAGTTAGGTCCTATCGTTACCATCACTGTTCATAGAATAACTGAGGCACAGAGAATGCAAGAAACTTGCTGACAGTCACACTGCTAGTGGTTGGGAGAGCCAGGCTTTGAACTCAGGCATTTAGGCTCCACAGGCCCTCTGGTTACAATTACACTGCTGTAGTAGAGATTAATCTCCCCATTGGACAATGGGGAAAGTACCTTACCTTAGCATCAGGTAGAAACTCATATTTATTGTATACGTAATATGGGTGGTGGTGTAGTCTGAATGTTTGTATTCCTCCAAAATGTATGTGTTGAAATCCTAAGCCCTAAGGTGATGGTGTTAGGAGGTGAGGACTTTGGAAAGTGATTTGGTCTTGAAGGTGGAGCCCTCACAGATGAGATTCGTTCCCTTGTAAAAGAGTGCATTGCTCTTTGGACCATGTGAGGACACAGCATTAAGGCAAGAAAATGGGCCTCTCCAGACCCTGAATCTGCCAGTGCCTCGATCTTGGACTCCCCAGACTCCAGAAAGTGAGACATACATTTCTGCTGTTTCTAAGCTGCCAGGTTTATAGTACTTTTTGTTGTTGTTTGTTTTTTGAGATGAAGTCTCTTCTGTCTCCCAGGCTGGAGTGCAGTGCCGCGATCACAGCTCACTGCAACCTCCGCCTCCCAGGTTCAAGCGATTCTCCTGCCTCAGCCTCCCAAGTAGCTGGGATTACAGGCACATGCCACCATGCTCGGCTAATTTTTTATATTTTTGGTAGAGAGGGGAATTTCACTATGTTGGCCAGGCTGGCCTCGAACTCCTGACCTTAAGTGTTCTGCCCACCTTGGCATCCCAAAGTGCTGGGATTACAGGCGTGAGCCACCACGCCTGGCCTAGTATTTTAACAGGCTGAACACACTAAGTCAGACTGACACATAGGTTATCTCATTGGAAACTGCTGCAGATCCAGTAAAGGTTTCAGAAGGACAAGGGACTTACAGATTGAACCAGGACTCTTTGGGTGTGAAAAGACAAACCCCAATTCAAATGAGCTCAGGCGGGAGAGAAGGAAATGTGTTGTAATGTAACCAGAAAGGACAGAAATGGACTCGATCCAGGGACTAGTTAACATCAAGACATTCCCACTCTACATTTCTTTCCCCACGTTTTTATCCCCAGCGTGGTGTCTGTTTGCTCTTCACACACCCCCTCCCCCCACCCCACATGATGGTGGGAAGGAGGAGATGACCCTGGAAGTCACAGGTTTATAGCGTTTTAATTGCTTTCTATTCAGTGCACCTCCAACAGAAAAGAACGTTCCCTCCCAACAGCCCCGAGGGAAGCCTCTGAGTGACCTGGTGAGGTTCTTAAGCCTCAGCTGACAATTTTCACAGCACATAGCTCTAAATGAAATTATTTGTTTGCATAGGAAATTATTTTCTGCCTGCTCCCAACAGAATGTCATCCCTGTGAGGTCCTAACTGGTCAATCTCATTCTCCATTGGCTATTCCTGAGGCCTTGCAACATTGCTGCACCTAGGATGCCCCGGACAGAGGAAGGAGTGGACAAAACCAAATCAGAGGCAGAGTAGCCCCCACACGGCTCCCTTTCTTCAGGCTGTGTCATCTCTACCCTGGTTTGTTGGAGCATCAGAGGTCACAAGCTATAGGCAAAGCTGAAAAATAAAAAGAAGTATCCAGAAAAGTGAGCCTTCATTCCTGGTCTCACCCTCCCTAGCCATGGGAGACTCTGAGTAAGGCGGTCCACTTCTCTGAGCTGAAATTCCCTTCGCTCTTTAGGGAAGATCATTCCCCCTGCCCTGTTCACCTCACAGGCTTGCTAAGGAGGATCTAAGTTGTCTTGAAACATGGGAGGCAGGTTGAGCAAGCTCTTCCTAATTATCTCCCAATATACTCCTTCAGGAACTTATCCAAACTCACCTGATCAGAATTACTGTGTATGCAGAATGGACATTGAAGGCTCAGAGAGGGAGAGGGTGAGAAGGGGGCTAAGGGATGAAAAACCACCTACTGGGTACATACAATGTATATTATCTGGGTGATGGGTACACTAAAGCCCAAACTTCACCATTATACAATTCATCCATGTAACCAAAAGCCACTTATACCTCTAAAGCTGTTGAAATTAAAAAAAAAAAAAATTACTATATATGCTCAAGTCTTCTCAATACCTGTCCTTATGCATGGTCCTGTACATTCTCTGCTTTTAATGTCTTTAAACCCTCCTGTCTACTTATCTGGAATGACCCATAACATAGCCCATTTCAAGTCTGTATCCTTGACAAAGCACTTCCCCATTTCCCTAAACCTGAAATAATCTTACTTTCCATTAAATTGTCATAACATTTTATCTGTGTATCTAGAAACACTGAAATCTGCAGCTACCTCATTATTTCACAAGAAGCTTAAGGAGGGCAGCTAAACTGGCTAAGCAGCCCCGTGGTTGTCCCTGTTCTTTCTATGTATACTAGAATTCCTTAGACTTCGTTACTGGAGGGCAAGCTCACTGCAGGCATTGCCCACCAATTTACTACATTCGAGCCTACATCTTCTATATTTTTGATGGTCAGAGCTAAGGTTGAGGTTTGGGAGGCAAATTCCAAGGCTTGATTGCTGTGTAATTAACCCATCTGAGTCCTTAGGATAGAAAGGTTGTGACAACAATAGAATGGAACTTGACCAGTGTGATCTGATTCCAGAGAGGGGAAACTCCCTGTGTAGGAAGTTTAAAGAGCTGCCATAGGGCTCACTTTTGGTTCTCTCAAGAATTTTTTTCTCTCTTGTTATCATTCTTATCACTCATCCTTCAAGCTTGCCATATTCTTTTTAAAAACTACTTCCGGTCAGGCATGGTGGCTCATGCCTGTAATCCCAGCACTTTGGGAGGCCGAGGCGGGTGGATCACCTGAGGTCAGGAGTTCGAGACCAGTCTGGCCAACATGGCGAAACCCTGTCTCTACTAAAAATACAAAAATTAGCTGGGCGTGGTGGCGCATGCTTGTAATCCCAGCTACTTGGGAGGCTGAGACAGGAGAATCACTTGAACGCGGGAGGCGGAGGTTGCAGTGAGCCGAGATTGTGGCACTGCATTCCAGCCTGGGTGACAGAGCAAAACAACGTCTCAGAAAAAAACAAACAAACCAAAAACCACTTCCTGAAACACCTTTACCATACAAACATTGTTAAATTGGTTCACCTCTTCCCCATGCAAAATGAAGCACCTTGGCTATACTTTAACCTACAGACACAAAAGATATTTTAAAAGTCATTAACTTTCTTTTCTGTGTTTCAGAAGTTTGATTCAGTAGAAGACATCATCGAACACTACAAGAATTTTCCCATTATACTAATTGATGGGAAAGATAAAACTGGGGTCCACAGGAAACAGTGTCACCTCACTCAGCCACTCCCTCTCACCAGACACCTCTTGCCTCTGTAGCCTGGTCTTTGTGTTATCTTTGGTTTACTGGATTCAGCGCTTCCATTGTTTTCATTGATTTCAAAAGTTTATTTTCTGTGCCTTCAAGGGACAATTTTTTTAACTTTGGAGAAAAGAAAAACACTCTATAACAGAGAGTGGAAAATCACTCACGGTTTTGAAAGTTCAAACCACAGAGAAAATATTTATAACATGCAAAAAATAAAAACATTCTAGTAACTGGCCACTGGAAAATAAATAAAAATTAAAACTAGGGTTTTAAAAGTATCTTCTAAAAAACAACAACAAAAAATACTATAAACATAGCCATTATGCTCATGATACAGGCGAGCAGCAAAGGGCACCAGAAGCTGTTGCTTAAATGTTTGCAGCCAGTGCAGGACAAGTCTATGGGAAATTCCCAAATCTGTGCTCTTTACAGGACACTGCGCTGCCTTTATGTCAGTTGTTGGGCCTTACACATCTACAATGTGTGGATGATTTCTTACACTAAAGATGCTGGGCTGGGTGCGGTGCCTCACGCCTGTAATCCCAGCACTTTGGGAGGCTGAGGTGGACAGATCATGAGGTCAGGAGATCAAGACCATCCTGGCTAACATGGTGAAACCCCATTTCTACTAAAAATACAAAAAATCAGCCGGGCGTGGTGGTGGGTGCCTGTAGTCCCAGCTACTCGGGAGGCTGAGGCAGGAGAATGGTGTGAACCCGGGAGGCGGAGCTTGCAGTGAGCTGAGATTGCGCCACTGCACTCCAGCCTGGGGACAGAGAGACTCCGTCTCAAAAAAAAAAAAAAAAAAAAAAAAAAAAGGGGTTGGGTTGGTGAATATTAGCTCTCTTTTATTGTAATCCTAGAAATTCAAGTATAGGGAAGAAATGTGGTATGGAAAACCAGCAATTGTGAATGTCACCTTGAAGACAGAAACTGAAAATCCTCTGACTAGGGTGTGAAACGGCCATGGGACCAGGCTCCAGCATCATCTGCTTCAAGTAGCTTTAAGTCAAATGGAATTAACACATTCATAGTACAGAGCTCAGATTATATCCTACACTAGCCTTCAGGCAAGCATATGTCTGAGGGAAACTAAAAATTGTATTAACAATTCCAATTATGGACTTCCATTCTAAGACAGAGAAAAACTGTCCTCAAATTAGTGCTAATTCTTGCAGTAACGTTGCACAGGCCATGATATTATTCCCTGTAGAGGTTAAGAGGATTTAATTTTATTATTGTTTTACAATAAAGATGAGGAAACAGAGGCTCGAAGTAGCTATTGATCTTACTCAATATGAGAAGAGAGCCCAGATTGTAATCTGCTTTGCCTGGCTCCATGCAAGCTCATCTTCCCAGGTACATTCTCTGCGCTGTGACATTTTACAATCAAGTTGAAAAGCTAATTTTAAAAAAAAGAGAGAGAGAGAGAGAAAGATAGAAACAATTTGAAAATACAGATTTACCACCTTAAAATAAATAAACTCTTCTAGTGGGAATAAGCTTTTTTAAAAAACATACTGTCTGTCGAAAATAACAGTATATCATGATGCCAAATGCTACCAAAGCTTACAAAGGAAATTCATAGAGTATTTATGTAATTGTAGCATTGATGCAGAAAGAAAACCAAAAATAATTAAAAGGCAATAGAAGCAGATGAAAACAATGTGCAGGATTATCTCTTTTGTAAGACAGCAGACAATGAGCTCTCTGGGAAAAGCTCTTAGCATCTACCCACTATCCAAATACCTGCTCAGGTGTTCTCCTTTCACAAGGTCAATGTGAAGTGATGCCTATAAGTTACATCAGGAGCATTTAATGAAGAAGCTATTTGTAAGGCTGGAACTTTTGAGACCCAGCTGAGCCTATCGTAGAGTATGCCTGCAGAGGATTACATAGAACCAAGAGACAAGAGTGTTCAAATTGGAGCTTGGATACGAAAGAACTCACTGGTCCGGTCAAAGCTAAAAGCTGTATGGTTGCTGGTCATTCTCTACTGGAATTCAACAAGCCAGGGACAGTGTGGAAACAAGGACTTTACAGAAGAGCTCCAGGCTCATATTAAGAAGGAATCTGACCCTCACCCTAAAAAGCTATTGGGAGATTACTGATACCTCCAACTCACTGATTCATTGAGGCCATGCCATTCAATGCTATGTTCTCAAGAAATATCTATGAGTCCTCTCAACCATTGCTGTTGATAAAATAGGTGAATGTCAGGTGGGGGTTAGCATTTGATAAGGTGTACGTTTGAAATAACATTTTATCATCTCTTGTTCACAAATACAATATATAATTCCAAGAAGAAAAAAGAAGTAGAAATTCAGCATCCTTAAGATGACAGCAAGAATGAGGGGAAAAGGAAGAAAAAAAAGAAATTAAGCATCTTGCAATTAAAAGCTTACAATATTTTAATGTATTTGAACACTTCTGTAAAAAATATAAAATGGAAAATACTGACATGGGCTGCTTCGGGTGATTGAGGTTTGAGGGACTGGGTGTCGGGTTTTCTAGAACTCAGACACCAGGACAAAGTTAGAAGTGCAAACACTGATTGGAGGTTAATGTTTGAGAAAGATAAAAGGGAGAAGAAACAGAAGTATGGGTATGGGGTGGGCTTTCAGGCTCCCACCTGTGAGAGGGAAGAGGGGAGGTGTGGGAGTGAGGAGAAAAAGCATGAGATTCAGACACAGCTCTGGGAGAGTCTTGGCCAGCTCATAGTGAGGCCCAAAGCAAAGTTTGCCCAGAGAGGAGACAGTGTTATGCTGGGCAGTAATGTCTGGGTCTTAGTGCCCCACCCTGTTAAGTCATTGTCTGGGGCTATCCTGGGAAAAAGAAAAACAAACAACAAAAGACCTGCAAATGCTGTGGCCAATCCAGAAGGCACAGCTGGACGCTGTCCACTAACTTGCTGGCCAGCAAGTTATTTCAATGGAGATTCAAGAGACCCACCTCTGGCCTGCCACAGCAACATCCTGAATTCACTGTTTTCAGTGTTGATTGTAGTAAGGACAATCACATTTACATTTTGCTTGTAATGGATGATTAAATAATAAGAGTATATAAATTCGATTGTATTTGTTTCTTACAACACTTCTGTAAAGAAGAGAGGGCAGCTATTTCTAATGCATTTTATAATTGAGGAAATTGTACCTCATTGGCCAAAATCTCACAGTGACATAGTTGCAACTGGAACCAAGGTCTCCATATGCAATTATCCTATTCATGGTCTACCTGCTTTTTTAGATCTGTAATTGAATATTCAATGATTTGGATTTGGCATGCCCAAATTCCAGTGTTTTAATCCCTTTTCAACCATTACCTCATGTTTAGTTTAAAAGTATCACTTGATATCTGGTTTCAATAGAGTAATAGAATTTTAGCTTTATCCAATTACAGCATTTATGCTTTCCAGATATTTTTTGGACTAAATAATTCTCATTCTGGATAAATGTGCATAGCCCTCATCATTAGTCATGTATTGTGTTAGCACCTTTGTGTACTGCATGTGTATTCATTACTAAGCACTATTGTAGATGTTGAAAATAGAGCAGTGAATAAGAGAGATAGATGACAAATAAATATACAAACAAATAAGATAATCTAAGTCAGTTTCCCATTACTGGATTGGATTTCTATTTTAACACTTATTTCTGAGTACTTGTGGGGTGATGCCAACATTAAATGTTTTGAGGAAGCTCCTTTGAGATGGCTTTGAAAAGTCCTGAGTGAGAAAATTTAAAATTTTCCCAAACTTATTTATGTGGGGTGTGCATGTGTGTGCCTGTGCCTGTGTGCGTGTGTGTGTGTGTGTTTTTAAGTAACCGCATCATGGCTGTAATCAGTTAAGTCTCCTGTTCTAATTACTACGGAGGAATCGAATGAACCCCATTGTCGAATGTAGCCAATTATGTATGTGTGTACACAAATACAAATTTTTATGAGATAGCCTATATTGTATAATATTAGCATTATATTTGTATATCTTTTTTATTCTGAGCAATATTTGTTCTAGCTAAGCACATTTACATTCATAATTTACAGCCTTACTAATTTAAATAAAAGTAAATATGTAATTGAATGTTATAATTTTCTCTGTCTCTGAGTATTGAAGAAAGAAATTCAAAACATAGTTTAATTTTGTTTCATGCCCTATTACCCCTAAAGCTCTTTTGAAATTATATTTAGGGCAAATTTAGGATAAAATTACTAGAACAATTATTGACATATGAGAATTATGCTAGACTTTGGAGATAAAGACGAAAAAGACACAATCCCTGTGATTGTGAGCTCAGAGCTTGGCCGGAAAGATACACATGTAATAACCATCTTAATATGTGTAAGTTAATATCTCATTGTGGTTTTGATTTGCTTTTCCCCAATGATTAGTGAAATTGAGCACCTTTTCATATGCCTGTTGGCCATGATCAAAAAACAAAAGATAACAAATGTTGGCAAGAATGTGGACCAATGGAAACCCTGTACATTGTTGGTGGGAATGCCAAATGGTGCAGCCACTATGGAAAACAGTACTGGGTTTCCTCAAAAAATTAAAAATGGAACTATTATATTCAACAATCCCACTTCTGTGTATGTATCCAAAATAAATGAAATCAGGATCTTGAAAAGATATCTGCACACCCATATTCATTGCAGCATTATTCACAATTATTCCAAGATATGGAAACAACCTAAATGTCCATCAAAAATGAATAAATGGGCCAGGGATGGTGGCTCACGTCTGTAATCCTAGCACTTTGGGAGGCCAAGGTGGGCAGATCACTTGAGGTCAGGAGTTCGAAACCAGCCTGGCCAACATGGTGAAACCCTGTCTCTACTAAAAATACAAAAAAAAAAAATCAGCTGGGCATGGTGGTGGGTGCTTGTAATCCCAGCTGCTCGGGAGGATGAGACAGGAGAATCCCTTGAGCTTGGGAGGTGGAGGTTGCAGTGAACTGAGATCATGCCACTGTACCCCAGCCTGGGCGACAGAGCAAGACACTGTCTCAAAAAAGAAAAAAAAAAGAATGAATCAATGAATGAAGAAAATATGTTATATACATACAACGGAGTATTATTCAGCCTCAATAAAGAAGGAAATCTTGGCATATGTGACAAGGTGGATGAATCTGGAGGACGTCATGCTAAGTGACATAGCCAGGCACAGAATGACAAATACTGCATGACTCCACTTATATGAGGCATCTGAAATAAACTCATAGGGACAGAGAATAGAATAGTTGTTGCCAGGAGCTGTGGGGAGAGGGAAATGGAGAGTTGTTGTTCAATGGGTATAAAGTTTCAGTTATACTAGGTGAATAAGTACTAGAGATCTGCTGCATAGCATTGTGCCTATGGTCAACGAAAATGTATTACCTACTTAAAATTTTTTTAAGAATGTAGATTTCATGTTAATCATGTTAAGTGTTCTTACCACAAAAAGGGAGATGGGGCAGCAGGAAATGTTTGGAGGTGATAGATATGTTTATTGCCTTGAGTGTGATGATGGTGTTATGGATGTATGTGTATCCCGAAACTCATTAAATTATATACATTAAATATGTCCAGTTTTTTAATATACCAATTATACCTCAATGAAGCTGTTTTATTTTTATTTTTATTTATTTATTTTTTGTGAGACTGAGTCTCGCTCTGTCACCCAGGCTAGAGTGCAGTGGCGTGATCTCGGCTCACTGCAAGCTCTGCATCCCGGCTTCACGTCATTCTCCTGCCTCAGGCTCCCGAGTAGCTGGGACTACAGGTGCCCGCCACCGTGCCCAGCTAATTTTTTTGTATTTTTAGTACAGACAGGGTTTCACCATGTTGGCCAGGATGGTCTCAATCTCTTGACCTCGTGATCCACCCGCCTTGGCCTCCCAAAGTGCTGGGATTACAGGCATGAGCCACCGTGCCCTGCCATTTTTTTTTAAAGCTCATCAGCTATCATTAGTATTAGTGTATTTTACATGTGGCCTAAGATGATTCTTCCAGTGTGGCCCAGGTAAGCCAAAAGATTGAACACTCTGCTTCAGGAGTACAGGCATGTTGCCCATTATTGGGTACTCCTGTTTTAGGGGCACTATTCTAGGCCATGGGGAATGAAGCAGTGACTACCTGTTTGAAGGGTAAGTGAATACAATAGAAGCAGCATCTGTAGAGAAAGGACAGATAATTTATTAAGTGGTTCTGGTTAAACTGGCTCACCATATAGAAAACATACAATTATGTCTCTACCTCAAATCATATAAAATATAGTTTACATGAATCAAATACTTAAGAGCAAAAAGCAACTATTAAATTGAGTCTTACATCTTTGTCTAATAATTTTTAAGACTTTGAGATAGGGAAAGAGTTCTTAAGACAAAAACTTAAATCATCAAGGGAAGGATTGATAGATTCATTACACCAAAATTTAAAATGTTTACAAAAGTTAGACAAAGTCAAAAGGCAATTAAACAACCTAATATGTATGAGCAAAGGCTGTAAACAAGTAATTCATACACACGCACAAAGCTGGAATGTCTTAACTTACCCACTCCTGTAAGTTAAGAAAATTAATAACAATTAAGAACAATTAAGAAAATTAATAGGCCGGGAGCAGTGGCTCACAATTGTAATCCCAGCACTTTGGGAGGCCAAGGCGGGCGGAACATGAGTTCAGGAGATCAAGACCAGCCTGGCCAACTTGGTGAAACCCCGTCTCTACTAAAAATACAAAAATTAGCCGGGCATGGCGGCACGTGCCTGTAGTCCCAGCTACTTGGGAGGCTGAGGCAGGAGAATTGCTTGATCCCTGGAGGTGGAGTCTGCAGTGAGCCGAGATCACGCCACTCCAGCCTGGGTGACAGAGCGAGACTCCATTAAAAAAAAAAAGAAAACAAAACAAAAGAAAAGAAAATTAATAAACAGCTAGCTAAAATAATCAAAAACTTAAGTAGAAGGACACATTACTAACAAAAAAGACAAAACAACAGATACTACAGACATTGAAGGGATATTAAAGAACTATCAGAAGTGCTTTTATTCCAGTGGAGTCGAAATAGATAACTTTACAGATGAAAATCAATACAAGAAGAAATAGAAAATTTGAATGGCCCTTCATTGTTAAAAGAAATGAGAAGCTTTCCCACGAAAAAGTCTCTAGACCAAAATGAATCCTAGCAAACCTTTTTAGAAACTAATACCGAGTCAGGTGAGAAGCAAGCAGAGCTGGTGTAGAGGCTTCTTCTCCCAGAGGGGCCTCAAGAGAGAAGGGTTAGCTATGGCATCCTTGATTAGAAAGATCACCCAGTCCTGTAAGTTAAGATATCCAGCTTTGCTATTGTGTTTCTATTACAGCTGGTCGGTGATGGAATTAACAGGGGATGCCAATAGCCACTGTTATAGAGCGAATCACATGGAGCCTAATGGAGTAGATGACATAGAGCCTAATGGAGCAGAGTGGGAGATGGGGTCTGGCTTCCCTGGTCCCTAAGCCCTCAGCACTAGACAACAGACCCACACAGAGGGAGATTTTAGCCTGAATGCCGAAACAGAGGCCTGAAGAGTGAGCAACCCCCATGAGAATGGCAAATGGGCTTCCTGGCTACCTATTTGTGATGGTTAATACTTAGTGTCAACTTGATTGGATTGAAGGATACAAAGTATTGATCCTGGGTGTGTCTGTGAGGGTGTGGCCAAAGGAGATTAACATTTGACTCAGTGGGCTGGGGAAGACAGGCCCGCCCTTAATTTGGGTGGGCACCATCTAATCCGTTGCCAGCGTGGCTAGAATATAAACAGGCAGAAAAATAGGAAAAGAGAGACTGACCTAGCCTCCCAGCCTACATCTTTCTCCCGTGCTGGATGCTTCCTGCCCTCAAACATCAGACTCCAAGTTCTTCAGTTTTGGAACTCGGACTGGCTCCCCTTGCTCCTCAGCCTGTAGACAGCCTATTGTAGGACCTTGTGATCATGTGAGTTAATACTTAATAAACTCCCCTTTATATATATATATATATATATATATATATATATATATATATTTGTGTGTGTGTGTATACATATTTATTCCATTAGTTCTGTCCCTCTAGAGAACTGGGACTAATACAGATTTTGGTACTGGCAGTCCATTAGATGAAAGTAAAATGAGCAAACGAACCCTAGAACATTCCTCAGTGCTTATTGGGAGGCCTGGCAAAGGATGATTACCCAGAAGACTCCCCAGCATTTCCAGGCTTCATGCGGTTCTGACAGCTACTTCTACAATAGCAGCCAGAGAAACGTTAATTAAAATAGCAACTACATAGCACTTTCACCCATCACACTGGGTGAAATTAAACATTGAGATAATGTCAAAAGCTGATGAGGATGTACAAAATAAAATTTTCATCTACTAGTTGGAACATCAATCGGTATAGCATTTTGGAAAGCAATTTAGCAGTATTTAGTAAAATACAAAATGTATGCACCCACTGTAATAAGGCTTCCAATTAAAACATAGCTAAATAAGAGGCCAAACAGAGTGGCTCACACCTGTAATCCCAGCACTTTGGGAGGCCAAGGCAAGCAGATCACTTGAGGTTAGGAGTTTAAGACCAGGCTGACCAATATGGTGAAATCCTATCTCTACTAAAAATACAAGAATTAGCTACACCTCCTGGGTTCAAGCAATTCTTGTGCCTCAGCCTCCTAAGTAGCGGGGACTACTGGTGTGAGCCATCACACCCAGCTAAGTTTAAGGGTAAATAGTGACTCCAATTTCCAAGCCTTTCCAAGTTTTCATAATGGGAATCAGCTTGTTTCTTATTAAACTTCCTTCTACTTCTTATTTACTACTTTAGCTTCCTCTATTTTGTTAACTCAGTTATCATTTGTCCATTTAATTTCCCCTCATCCAAAATTTTGTTGACATCTGTCTTCTTCTTCCATTTCCTTTATCCTACGTTCTTACCTTTTTTTTTTTTTTTTGAGACGGAGTTTTGATCTTGTTGCCCAGGCTGGAGTGCAGTGGCATGATTTCAGCTCACGGCAACCTCTGCTTCCCAGGTTCAAGCGATTCTCCTGCCTCAGTGCTCTTATCTTTTCAATTCCTTTATTGATTTTGCCACTGCACTCCAGCCTGGGCGACAGAGTGAGACTTTGTCTCAACAGCAACAACAAAATATAGCTAAATAAGGACATAATTTTGATCCCTGTAGAAACTCAATTATAATCAGGAAGTTCAAAAAGAACCAAACTGATTCTCATTATGAAAACTTTGAAAGGCTTGGAAATTGGAGTCACTATTTAACCTTAAAAACTGGTAAAGGGCCTGGGGCGAAACGAAGAGTTATTTATCAGCAGTCATTGTAAGAATCCATTATAATCAACACATCCCTCACCCAGGAACCAGAGGTTTACTTAGCCAGGATGTCATCCTTCCCCAACCCTGGCAGCCATCAAGACAATGCATCTCCAGGAAATATTTTGAAATAGGCATGTAAGATACAGTTGAAAGTGGGAAATGGGTGCTGTGCTGAAAAATGGAGTTTAAGTGAAAGTTTCATTACCAAAGTTTAGAACCCCAACCCCTTTTAAACATTTGATTCCAAGGAAGAACTGATAGAATTATAACCCTAAAACAAGAGAACACAGCAGTTCTGCTACAAATGCTGATCCTTCCTAAAGGACATCAAAGAATAGACTTCTTCATAAAAGAGCAGATTCCCACTGTCTCGTGCTGCAGTGGAGCTCATCCATGCACGTACAAGTTTCGATTCACATGTTCGTGCCTCACTCTTAAATGTGAACGCTGAGAAGCTTGAAGGAAAGCTTCTAATGGGAAAGACATGTTTGTTTGTTTGTTTTTTGTTTTTGAGACGGAGTCTTGCTCTGTTGCCCAGGCTGGAGTGCAGTGGTTCCATCTTGGCTCACTGCAACCTCTGCCTCCTGGGTTCAAGCGATTCTCCTGCCTCAGCCTCCCAAGTAGCTGGGATTACAGTCGCCTGCTACCACACTCGGCTAATTTTTGTACTTTTAGTAGAGACGGGGTTTCACCATGTTGGCCAGGCTAGTCTCGAACTACTGACCTCAGGTGATTCACCTGCCTCAGCCTCCCAAAGTGCTGGGATTGCAGGTGTGAGCCACAGTGCCTGGCCAAGACATGTTTTAAAATGCTACAAACCAGAAAAAAAAAAAAAAAAAAAAGGAAAACTCAAGGGAGAGAGATAATATGGGATGCTGAAAAAAAAAAAAAAAAACTACCAGGAGAAATATAGTTAATTTCATGGAGAGATAAGCCATTGAAACCACACAATATGAATAGAATACTATTTAAATAAATACATATTCAGAAGCAAAAACTGAGAGCACTGAAAGGGAAAACTAAGTATATTTGGAAATTTTAACACACAACTCACAGAAACTGATAAAGCAAGCAAATAAAAATGAATAAGGATATATAGAAAATTTTAACACCACTATCAACCAACTAGACTTAATTGTCATTTACAGACTAGTTCACAAAACAACACAAAACAAGTATAGATACACATTCTTTTCCTAGTCCACATAGAATATTCAAGAAGAGCCATCTCCTGGGGCCTAAAACATATCGCAATAAATGTTAAGGAACTGAAAAAATATAAAGGTTATATTCTGTGAGCCAAAATTATATATATATATATATGTTTTCTTTTTTTTTTTTTTAATGAGACAGAGTCTTGCTCTGTCACCCAGGCTGTAGTGCGGTGGTGCGATCTTGGCTCACTGCTATCTCTGCCTCCCAGGTGTTGAAGTGATTCTCAGCCTCCCAAGTAGCTGGGACTGCAGGTATGTGCCATCACGCCAGGCTAATTTTTTTGTATTTTATTAGAGATGGGGTTTTTCCATATTGCCCAGGCTGGTCTCAAACTCCTGGGCTTGGGCAATCCGCCTGCCTTGGCCTCCCAAAGTGCTAGGATTACAGGCATGAGCCACCATGCCTGGCCAATATATGCATTTAAAAAAATAATTAAATAAAAAATAATAACAATAAGATATTTAGAAAAATCTTCAAATATTTGAAAGTAACACATTTTTAATTACATGGTCAAAGAAGAAAGCAAAACAATTAATATTTCATAATGAATGATAATGAAATGCCATTTACCAAAATTTGAGGAATGCAGCTGCCCTTGAAATACAAAGACTCAGTGTAAGCATTTATGGCTTAAAAGTTGGTTCTTTAAAACAATTAAGAAAATTAAGAAACAGCTAGCTAAAATAATCAAAACATAAGAACACACTAACCAATAATAAAAAATAAAAGACAACACAACAGATACTACAGACATTGAAGGGATATTAAAGAAATATCAGAAGCACTTTTATTCCAGTGAAACTGACAAAGATAACTTTACAGATGAAGGTCAATACAAGAGGAAATAGAAAATCTGAATGGCCCTTCAACTTTAAGACAAATGAGAAGCTTTTTCACACACACACAAAAAAGCTCTGGACCAAAATGAATCCTATCAGACATTTTTAGAAAATAATATCAACTCAGGTGAGAAGCAAGCAGGGGTGGTGTGGTGGCTTCTTCTCCCAGAGAGGCCTCAAGAGAAGGGTTAGCTATGTCATCCTTGATTAAAAAGGTGATCAGGACTGCAAAAGCCCCCAGGGTCCTTGGGCCATATGGCCAAGGTGTGTTAGTTAACAGGACCATTTACATTTCAGGACAGCTAGTCATGGACTCTTCAAATGCACAGCTTGTGGCAGGAGAGGTAGCCAAAGCAGCTAAACAAGCTCTTACAAAAATGGGTGAAGTTCTGAAGACTGCAGGCTGTGACTTCACTAATGTGGTAAATAATTTTGCTGGTGGACATAAATGACTTCAGTACTGTCAGTGTAATTTACACACAGTACTTCAAGACTAATTTTCCAGGTAGAGCTGCTTACCAGGTTGTTACTTTGGCCAAAGGAGTCTGAATTGAAATGGAAGCAGCAGCTGTCCAGGGACCTCTCACAACAGCATGACTGTAATTGGACCCAGTGTTGTTTCGTCTGGAACGTTTAATCTTAATTTTTACAACTAATGTAACATCTTAATTAACATCTTAATTTTTACAATTGATGAAAGTGTAAGGTTTGACTAAAATGCCTGAAGTTATTACGGAAATACTATATAACAGGGACAGTTCAACATAAATTAGAGATTAGATCAAGAATCCAGTTACTGATATTATTAATGTATACCTATATTACCAAATGTAGGAAACAGATACTCATTACATAGTTATTCAAATAAATGTAAAGACAAATAAATGTTAAAGAAAGTAAGTTATTCCTGATACATAATAAAAAGCATACCTAATTCAAACTAATTTAACGATATGAAATACTTAGTTCTCATGTCAAATATATGATTCCGCTTTTACTTGAATAAAATTAAAGTATTTAATGGTAATGGTCAAAGAAAATAGAAAATGGAAAATAGACCAAAAATTCATACAGACAATACTTTTCTTTTCTTTCTTTCTTTTTTCTTTTTTTTTTTTTTTTTTTTTTGACAGAGTCTCACTTTGTCACCCAGCCTGGAATGCAGTGGCATGATCTCAGCTCACTGCAACCTCCGCCTCCCAGGTTCAAACGATTCTCCTGCCTCAGCCTCCCAAGTAGCTGGGATTATAGGCATGTACCAGCACACCCGGCTAATTTTTGTATTTTTAGTAGAGACGGGGTTTCACCATGTTGGCCAGGCTGGTCTCGAACTCCTGACCTCAAGTGATCTGCCTGCCCTGGCCTCCCAAAGTGCTGGGATTACAGGTGTGAGAAGGGTGGTTTGTTTAAGTAAACATTTCTAGAACAACAGCTTATCAAATGGGAGCAGCAGCGGGGGAGGTAGAGCTTTCCTTTTGACTATATAAAAATAATGTCCATGACAATTAAATGTTTAAATATAAAAATATAAAAAAAGGTAGAAGATCTAGGACAATGTTTATACGCCTCTGGCATTGGTGGCAGCGGTATGTGTGTTGGGGGGACTTCTTAAGCAAGACAGGAAACTCAAAAAAATGAAAGGAAATAAAGAAACATTTTACTATGCAAATATCTACAATTTGACAGGCGGCAGTACATGAAGTCAGAAGACAAAGAACGGGCTGCAAAAAATATTGGAAGCACATATGTCCAATAAAGGATTCCTACATATTATACATAAATAACTCCCATAAATTCATAATATAAGGACAAATAACCCAGCTGAAAAATAGTCAAAGGATAAAAATAGTCATTTTACCGAAGAGGAAATCCTGATGCTCACAGACCTATGAAATAAGCTCAACTCCATAATAATCGGGGAAATGCCGAGTTTAACAGTGGGTTAACATGTTTTTCCCTCAATACATGGAAAAACGTTCAAAAGACTTGTTGAACCCAGTGATAGTTGGGGAATGATGGGAGGGCAAGACAGTAGGTTCCATAATGTTTTCAAAACAATGAACACTAAAATGACTGCAACTTTGTGAAAATTAATCTGGCAAACTCTTTTAAAATAAAAAAATATGTATCCTTTTGTTTACCAATTCTAGTTCTGGAAATTTATCCTTTAGAATTAAATCCTATAGAATTAAAAGCATATTTACTGAAGTAGGGAGTATATTGGTAAAGCGTGTTTATTGAAGCATCATTCGCCAAGTGATAAAAAAATAAAAAAAAATTGTTAACAAATCAATGGTTAAATTAACTTGAATATACCCTTGCTGTGGAATATTATGTAACTGTTTAAAAAAATGCTTTGGGGGCCGGGCGCGGTGGCTCACGCCTGTGATCTCAGCACTTTGGGAGGCCAAGGCGGGCAGATCATCTGAGGTTGGGAGTTCGGGACCAGCCTGACCAACATGGAGAAACCCCCGTCTCTACTAAAAATACAAAATTAGCTGGGCATGGTGGTGCATGCCTGTAATCCCAGCTACTCGGGAGGCTGAGGCAGAAGAATCACTTGAACCCGGGAGAAGGAGGTTGCGGTGAGCCGAGATTGCACCATTGCACTCCAGCCTGGGCAACAAGAGCAAAACTCCGTCTCAAAAAAAAAAAAAAAAAAAAAAAAAAAAAGCTTTGGGGCTGCATCAATTTTCCTATTGGAATATACATTATAGAATGTCGAGTGATTAAAGAACCTTACAGAAAGATGCATGTAGAATTAGTCTATGTTTGTAAAAACAACTCTGTACTGTGACTTTTTAAAAAATGTCGATGACTTTTAAAAAAATTAGTTATATAAGAATACACTAAATAATTAAAATTTGTTAAAGGTGGTATGGGGATATGTTTGAGAAAGGACAAAAGATTTGGGGATACATAAGAGAGAAAATGATTGTACAATATGAAACATACTCTGGCATTGTGTGACAGGAAGAGCAAACTAGAAAATTCTGTTAATAGAATTGCAAATGTGTAAAACTATGTAATGGCGTACCTTGGAACATTATCTTAATTGGTTATTTTTTTAAATGTCATTCTTTGTTACCAAGCCTTATAATGCACCCATCTAAAATGATGTTATCTATAAAACTCAATTTACTACTAATTTACTAGCAGTCAACACATTTCTGCAGTCTCTCATGATATTTGCCAGCAATTACCATTTTTTACTCGAGTCCCTTTCTAAACATATACACAACTCAAATTCCCCATTATATCTTCCATTAAAAAGAAAAAAAAACCTGAAACTTTTTTTTTTTTTTTTGAAGCAGGATCTCACTCTTTCACTCAGGCTGGAGTGCAGTGGTGTGACCCTGGTTCACTGCGACCTCTGCCTCCTGAGTTCAAGCTATTCTCATGCCTCAGCCTCCCGAGTAGCTGGGATTACAGGAGCCCACCACCATGCCCGGCTCATTTTTTCTTTTTTCTTTTTTTTGTATTTAATAGAGACAGGGTTTCACCATGTTGGCCAGGCTGGTCTTGAACTCCTGACCTCAAATGATCCGTCCGCCCTGGCCTCCCAAAGCACTGGGATTACAGGCTTGAGTCACGGCGCCTGGCCTGCTCATTTTTTTTCTGCTGTCTTTTGGCAACATATCGTACATTTTTAAAGAGTAACCTTTAAGAGGCCGGGCGCGGTGGCTCATGCCTGTAATCCCAGCACTTTGGGAGGCCGAGACGGGCGGATCACGAGGTCAGGAGATTGAGACCATCCTGGCTAACATGGTGAAACCCCGTCTTTACTAAAAACACAAAAAATTAGCCGGGCGTGTTGGCGGGCGCCTGTAGTCCCAGCTACTTGGGAGGCTGAGGCAGGAGAATGGCGTGAACCCGGGAGGCGGAGCTTGCAGTGAGCTAAGATCGCGCCACTGCACTCCAGCCTGGGTGACAGAGCCAGACTCCGCCTCAAAAAAAATAAACAAATAAATAAATAACCGTTAAGAGTTTGGAAAAACTTCAGTTTCAAAATATTATCCAAATCCCTGTAACAAAAATGATCAGATTTAAAATGGTAGTTAAAATTGAAATTCATATGACAAAAATAAGTATTATTCATCTTTAATAAATTAAAATCACACATATTGAGGACCTGTTATGTATCAATAGCTTAATCACCTTATTTAATCAATAAGTGAGATGCTGTGTCATCTTTCTTTACTTTTCATGGAATACCTGGGAAGTGGACTTTATTATTCCTGATTTGGATTTTGTGATTACGGCTCCTCACCTGCACATGGCCAAATATGAACAATTAAGAGAGCTTTGTCTTTAGAAACACCACCACCCTCTAGCTAGGTTCTCTAGACTCACAGGGGAAATATTCAATGAAAATTTTACTGACCCTGAGACCGAGGCACCTCACACAGACTTTGGTGGTTCACAATCTAAAGATAAAGTAAAATAATAATAAAGGTAAAGCTTCTGGACGTTTCCAAGTTCTCTGCACTTTCCTTCTCCTGCTCTACCACCTTTTACCTATATTAAAGCTCTAAATGAGCACACCCTCTGGGGTCTTGTGAGTCCTTTCAATTGCCCAATGCTCCCACTCTAGTGACTCCCTTGAACATTGAACTTTAAGTCAGCTAACTTGTGTTGAAACTGACCATGTCCATTCTCACAACAGGTGTAGGAAAATGGCTGTCATTGTAGTCAGGTACCCTCTCAGGTATCCTCATGGAGTCATGTTCTTCAAAGGGTGGCTCAATCCTCAGGCCCAAAGGGCAAGTCCAGATGAGGACCAGCTATAGAATTTGCAAGGTCCAGTGCAAAATAAAAATGGGGGCCCTGTGCTCGAAAGGTATTAAGAAGGTCAAGATAGTGACGGCAGCATTAAACCAAGTGCAAGATCCTTCCAAGCACGGGATCCATGTGACTGCACAGGTCATCAGCACACGGTGCCAGTTCTGGGCCTGACTGAAGCACCACCATAGGCTGTCATTCTTTATAAAAAGACAGAAAGGGGCCAGGTGCGGTGGCTCACTCCTGTAATCCCAGCACTTTGGGAGGCTGAGGTGGGTGGATCACCTGAGGTCAGGATTCTGCGACCAGCCTGGCCAAGATGGTAAAACCCCATCTCCATTAAAAATACAAAAATTAGCTGGGCATGTTGGTGCATGCCTGTGGTCCCAGCTACTCGGGAGACTGAGTTAGGAGAATCACTTGAACCTGGGAGGCAGAGGTTGCAGTGAGCCGAGATGGTGCCATTGCAGTCCAGCCTGGGTGACAAAGCGAGACTTGTCTCAAAAAAAAAAAAAAAAAAAAAAAAGAGAGGCACAGGAAGAAAAATCTTAAGCTTCCAGAAAGTTTCTCACTACACACAGGCAAAGTCAGGCTCTTTTCCTTTTGAGGGTTGCGCTGTCTGGAGGGCTGGGCTGCTGCCATTAGCCAGAGGACAATAGTGTTCCACCATAGAAGGTGGCAAGCACAGACAAGAGGAGCTGTACTTTGATGGTGGTCTGAAGTGTCTGATTAACCAACCCTGAGGTTTCCCTTTCCACTGGACCTCATGAGAGATGAGACTATACATTTCGTTAGTGTTTAAACCAATGTGGAGTTTTCTATTCATTAGAAGTGAAACCATTCATTTCAACTCATACAAAGGCTTTGCAAAATAGCTACGATTATTTTCCATTCTAGAGATGTGGACACGAAAATACAGGGAGACTGCCTTGCTTCTAAGTCCTAAAGCATACTTGATAAACCTAGAAATTAGTCCCAGCTCTGCCACGTGATGCCTGTCATCCCATATGAATGGTAGCCCCTGGACTTGTGCAGTGTGGCAGCCCTGCTCTAAAGACCATGGTTTCTAACTCCCCACACTTTATACCTCCCAGTATGAAGGCAGAGCCCAAATCCAATACAAAAATATGAGAAGCTAAGCAATTTCTTCAGCTGCGTGGGGACCTAGATTTTTCAAAAAGATTTCCCCCTTGGAGGCAGAGGTTGCAGTAAGCAGAGATCATGCCACTGCACTCCAGCCTGGGCAACAGAGCAAGACTCCATCTCAAAAAACAAAAAAGAAAAAAAGAAGATTTCCCCATTGATATAGAAAATCTTTTTTTTTTTTTTTTTTGAGAGGGAGTATCACTCTGTTGCCCAGGGTAGAGTGCTACAGAGCAAAGACTCTGTCCAAAAAAAAGAAAGAAAGAAAGAAAGAAAAACAAAGAAAAAAGAAAGAGAAACTGAATTGTCTACTCTTGCTTGTAGCTCAGTGTGATCATGTGACCATGTTCTAGTCAACGGGAAATGAGTAGATCTAGAGTACATATGGCATCCAAAAATGCCCTTATCAGAAAAGGCATGCAATTCTTTGCTCGTTTCCCCATTCTATTGACTGGAATAAAGGGATGAGGGGCCATGGCTGGAGCTGGAGGTGGAGCTGGAACAGCCATCATGGACCATGAAGTGCAGGTCACTTCCTGAGGATGGTGGAGCAACAAGGTAGAAGGAGCCTGTGGTCTTCCTCATCATGGAGCTGCCATACCCACTTGCCTTCCTTACCCCTAACTTAATGTACTTAAGAGGAAAATACGCTGCTATTTTGTGTTTTATATTATTCACAGCCAAACTCAACATGATCTGATGAAGTACTGTTTGGGAATGAAAAGGATGGGAGTAGGCAAAGCATGAGCTAACATGGTATGAAAAATGAACAGCACAGCCGGGCACAGTGGCTCACGCCTATAATCCCAGTACTTTGGGAGGCTGAGGAGGGTGGATCACAAGGTCAGGAGTCCGAGACAAACCTGGCCAACATAGTGAAACCCTGTCTGTACTAAAAATACAAAAATTAGCTGGGTGTGGTGGCACGTGCCCTTAGTCCCAGCTGCTCGGGAGGCTGAGGCGGGAGAGTTGCTTGAACCTGGGAAGCAGAGGTTGCAGTGAGCAGAGACCACACCATTGCAATCCAGTCTGGGTGACACAGTGAGACTCCACATCAAAAAAAAAAAAAAGAACAGCATGTTTTGGATGGCTTGCAAATTCAAATAATTTAGCAGAAGCAAAAACTTGCAGTGAGAAGTCTATAGAAGAAAAAGAATTACTCTATCTCTCCCAACCCAACCCCTTCAAAAATTCCCAGAAAAAAAGTGATGGCCATTGCATCTCCTACTACAAGTGGGATGCTCTCACGATTTTTATTTGAATCTCAGAGTAAAGAGTGATGTATCTTCTCCTCTTGCTGTCTTTAAAAGAGCTTTGAGGCCGGCTGTGGTGGCTCATGCCTGTAATCCCAACACTTTGGGAGACTGAGGCGGGTGGATCACCTAAGGTCAGGAGTTCGAGATCAGACTGGCCAATACGATGAAACCCCGACTCTACTAAAAATACAAAAAATTAGCCGAGTGTGGTGGCAGGCACCTGTAATCCTAGCTACTTGGGAGGCTGAGGCAGGAGAATCGTTTGAACCTGGGAGGCAGAGGTTACAGTGAGCCGAGATGGCGCCACTGCACTCCAGACTGGGCAACAAAAGTGAAACACTACCTCAAAAAAAAAAAAAAAGCTTTGAGTGCTCTGCATGCATATCATGGTTCGCAGTGATTAGACAAGCATATGCAGAATCAGACACTTAACCTGGTGTGCTATTTACTCCCCACCATCATGTTGATCAGCATGGAGTTTTGAACTACTTCTTTATAGTTATTTGTAATGAATATCCATACTGACTAACAGACAAAATGAAACGGCAAAGATATTACTGATGCAAGAAAATGGAAGTAAAAAAATGACAATTTACAGCATTTTCATGCATCAAGGTGAACTTTTCTAGCTACCGGAGTTCCAGGTATGTGATCCAAATTCATATGTAGCAGATCAAGATTTCTCCAGCAATTAAAAAATACAAAGAGAAATTATATCCTATATTATCATTTTATCCAATTTGGCTTTGAGGTTTTTGGAAGTAAAGACTATCTACACCAAGAGTGTTTTATTTGCAGAGAAGTGTTTGCAAATACCTCTGCATGAAATTCTTTTTTATCATTTAGAAATAAAGTCATGAAAACTAGAGATAAGAAACCACTTTTTCTTATCTCTATCTTTTTCTTATGTTCTTTTTTTGATTTATCAATTTTAGAAATTCTCCATTCTGCTATAATAGACAAAGAATTGCTTCTTTTATGTGAATCATCACTTCCCCTCCATGAAATTATTTTGTACAATTATTTCTCTTTGTTTTTCTCTTTTGGTTGCCTTTGCAAGTTGAAATAAGATATTCAAACTTTAACTTCTTTTTTTCATTATAGACACAGCATCTTTTGCTCCTGGCTTTGTAAGATAATCCTCCGCCCAGTGCCTTTCCTTCAGTCCTCTTCCCTTCCATCTCTTGCCTCTGTATTCTCTACTTTTACATCTTCAAGGCTGAACATGCATATTCTGCTCTTTAGCATAAGTGAATCATTGCCTCTCTTTTCATTATGTGGATTATAAAAGTGGAAGTCAAAGTAGTTACATTATTTTGATTATAAGCATGTGAAACTGGCCGGGTGCGGTGGCTCAGGCCTGTAATCCCAGCACTTTGGGAGGCCGAGGTGGACAGATCATCTGAGCGCAGGAGTTCGAGACCAGCCTGGCCAACACTGCGAAACCCAGTCTCCACTAAAAATACAAAAAATTAGCCAGGTATGGTGGCAGGCGCCTGTAGTCCCAGCTACTCGGGAGGCTGAGGCAGGAGAATCGCTTGAACTCGGGAGGCAGAGGGTGCAGTGAGTTGAGATCACGCCATTGCATTCCAGCCTGGGTGACAAGAGCGAGACTCTGTCTCAAAAAATAAATAAATAAACAAACATAAGCATATGAAACTATTGTTGAATTTCTAATTTTCATGGGGAGTTTCTACATACAGGTTTTTCTTAAGTACTAAACAGAAATATATTTTCAAATTTTTCCAATGTCTTTATTAAACAGAGTATTCTAAAAGGCTCCCCTTGTTCTCTCACAACCGGCAAATTACCAGCAGACATGTTCTTCCTCCAGTGGTCATCGGCATGGGTATCTATACCTGCTCCCCAGGGGTCATCCTATGATTTTCCCTCATGCCTTTTCTCTTTCCTGTATTAAAATCCTGGATACTAGAATCCCTTGGCTTATTTACTTACTTTATTTTTGCCAGAAAATATCTCAAATAATTTACTAAGAAATAGTAGTGTAGGAGGTAAGCTTTCTGAAGCCTTACAGCCTGAAAATGTCTTTTTCATTCATCACACTAGGTCAGTGGGTTATTCTAGGTTGAAAATAATATTTCTCCAAACCTTTGAATGAAGAGCTCTGTTGTCTTCTTAGCTCAGTGTGGGTGAAAATTCTGATGCCTGTTTCTCTTTCCTTTATAAGTAAACTGTTATAGAGTTTGTCTTTATCATTTGTGATGCTGTATCTAGATATGGATATATACATATTTATTGTTCTGTGCAATAAATGCAGCCTTTCAATGCAGAGATTCATGCTCTTCAATTCTGGACTTTGTTTTTGTTATCTTTTTGTTCTTTTTTTTACACTATCTGTTTCTATCATCATCATCATGACTATATTATTATTCAGGTATTGAAACTTCTGGATTGATCTTCTCCATCATTCAGTCTCTTCTCTCATATTTTCTACCTTTCTTCCATTTCTATTTACTTTCTGGAAGATTTCTTTGACTTTATCTTCCAAAATGTACATACTTTCCATGACTCTTTATCTCATTGTCTTCTGGTTATCCCTTTACTATAGAATCTTGCACTTTATGAATGCATTGTATTCTCTAATCTTTCTGAGGATGCCACTTAGGATTTCTTTTTCATCTGAGGTCATTTGTTCTCTGGCTTTCAAATGGGAGTGTTTCCTCAAATGTCTGGTGATCCTTGCTTGACTTCTGCATAGTATAATGAGAACATCAAAAGCCAATGGGAGATTAGGGTACATAGCAGCGCCCGATGACTGGCAAGCTTTGCTTTGGGTTGATTTGGTGGAGTCACTACTTATGTTGAGAGATCCCTGAAAGTCTGCATGTGGATTTCATGCTTCTTGAGGCACTCTATTCCCTTTTTGACTATAAGGCATTTCAAAATATCGTCACAGCATTTAACAATTATCCACATAGTCTTTACCCAGCTTTAGATAATATGAATGTCTTACCATATTGCTTTAAATCTCCTCCTTTTCTTCCAAAATAAAACAGAAACATGAAGATATACTTAAAGTCACCTCTGCCTTTCTGCCAGGCCACATTGTCTTCCTTCTTTCCTAGAGAACACCACAATGCTGAATTTTGTGATGACCATTTTGATGAATATTTGTGTATTTTACTACATATGTATTATCCTTAGAGTACTATTTTATGTGGTTAATTTCATACACACATAAGTATATACATGTGATATGTGTGCATATAGCGAAATGTAAAATAGTACTTTTTTTTTTTTTTGAGACAGAGTCTCGCTCTGTCCCCCAGGCTGGAGTGCAGTGGCACAATCTCAGCTCACTGCAACCCCTGCTTCCCAGGTTCAAGCAATTCTCCTGCCTCAGCCTCCCGCGTAGCTGGGACTACAGGCGCATGCTACCACGCCCAGCTAATTTTTGTATTTTTAGTAGAGGTGGGGTTTCACCATGTTGGCCAGGCTGGTCTCGAACTCCTGACCACAGATGATCCACCCGCCTCGGTCTCCCAAAGTGCTGGGATTACAGGAAAATAGTACTCTTATTTAAGTATATATCACATACATATATAATCACATACATATATGTGATTACAGACATATACATACATGTATGTGATTACAGACATATACATATGTGTGCATAAAGTTGAACACATAAAATAGTACTCTAATTATACATACACATTATATAATACAACAAACAATATATAATTGTATCTATCAACCTATATATAATTATAATACATGCAGAAAATAAAAAATAAAAAATTTTTTTGAGAAGAACAAAAAAAGATAAAACAAAAAAATTATAATTATAATGCATGCATATTCTGCAACCTGCTTTTCACTCAACATCATATTTTTGATATCTGTTTTGAGGTGCATAATCTAATTCATTTCTGTGCTGTGTGAGATTCCATTTTATGACTATACCATGAGTATGGTTCTCTATTTCTGGATATTTAAGGTATTTCCGATTTTCTGGTGTTTAGTCAGTGCTGTAGGGAATATTCCATTACAGATCTTTAGAAGATGTATTGGAATGGAGAGATAACAGAGGCAGGGCTACTGGTAGAAGAGATAACGAAGACCTAAACTTGACCATGGTGGGATGAAACAGATCACAGACATTTTTTGAGGTTATACATACTACTTGGTGATTCGTCAGAAGTAGGGGTGAGAATGGAAGTGGCACATGAGGGAGAGGAAATAATTTAAGATGACTCTGAAGTTTCTGCCTTGCATAAATAAATAGATCTTTGAAACACATCCCGATATAGGGCATTCACAAGTGTTGACTGGACTAGTGGGGTGGGCAGAAAAAAAAGTTCCATTTTAGAAACAAGTTTATAGTTTGTATGACCATGAGCTATTCAGTCGGAAATTTCCCGTGTCTAGAGAAGTTAAAGTACTTTCCAACTCTATGACTTCATGGAGCTATCTCTCTTGGCTGCTTTGGTAAGCAAAAGCACGTTGGGCATTTAAAAAGAGGGTTCTATTGGTATAGCAGGCTGAATGATGACCCTCCAAAGAGTTCCATGCCCTAATCTCTGGAATTTTATGTAGCAAAAAGAACTTTGCAGATGTAATCAAGCCAAGGATGCCAAAATGGGGAGATTATCTGCATTATCCACGTGGGTCTAAGGTCATCACAAGGGTTTTCATAAAAGAGTGATATAGTTTGGATGTTTGTCTCCTCCAAATCTCATGTTGAAATGTAATCCCCAATGCTGGAGGTGGGGCCTGGTGGGAGGTATTGGATCATGGGAGCAGATCCCTCAGCAATGGTTTAGTGCCATCCTCTCCGTGATGAGTGAGTTCTCACTCTGTTAGTTCACATGAGATCTGATTGTTTAAAGGAACCTGGCACCTCTTCCTCTCTCTTGCCCCAGCTCTTGCCATGTGACATGCTGACTCCCCTTTGCCTTCCATCATGATTGGAAACTTCCTGAGGCCTCACCAGAAGCAGATGCTGGTGCCATGCTTCCTGTACAGCCTACAGAACTATGAGCCAAATAAACCTATTTTCTTTACAAATTCCCCAGCCTCAGGTATTCCCTTACAGCAATGCAAGAATGGACTAACACAGAGGAGTACAGGAGTCAGAGTCAGAGAGAAGGCAATGTGACAAAGAAAGCAAAGGAAAAAAGGCTATGCAATGTGGAGCCAGGAGACAAGGAACGCCAGCTCCCTTGGGAACCTGGAAGGCACAAGGAATGGGCTCATCCCTAGAGCCTGCAGAAGGAGCCAACTACGCTAACGCCTTGATTTTAGCTCATTTTGACTTCTGGCCTCCAGATCTATAAGATAATATATGTGTGTTGTTTAAAGCCACCACCTTTGTGGTAATTTGTTATAGCAGCCATAGGAAAGTAATGCAGTTGGCTTTCCAATAAGAAGACTTAACTGAAGACAGGGCTGGCTTCAAGGGCATGTGATCTGTGCAGTCACACAAGTCCCCACACTTACAGGGACCTCATGGTTGGTTTAATGCTCTATGTCTTTACAAGATTAATGATATTTTGAAAAAGGAACTCCACATATTCATTTTGCATGGGGCCCTGTCACTTATGTACTCAGTCTTAACTAAAGATAACATATTTGACATATTTTGGGCATAGCATTCTTTTTCTTATATTTTTCTGTTATTAAGATTTTCTAGGCCGGGTGTGGTGACTCATGCCTGTAATCCTAGCACTTTGGGAGGCCAAGACAGGCAGATCACTTGAGGTCAGGAGTTCAAGACCAGCCTGGCCAACACGGTGAATCCCCACCTCTACCAAAAATACAAAAATTAGCCAGGTGTGGTGGTGCCCACCTGTAATCCCAGCTACTTGGGAGGCTGAGGCAGGAGAATTGCTTGGACCTCCACCTCCTGGGATCAAGAAATTCTCCTGCCTCAGCCTCCCGGGTAGCTGGGATTACAGGCATGCGCCACCATGCCCGGCTAATTTTCGTATTTTTAGTAGAGTTGGGGTTTCATCATGTTGGCCAGGCTCATCTCGAACTCCTGGCCTCAAGTGATCCGCCTGCCTCAGCCTCCCAAAGTGTTGGGATTACAGGTGTGAGTCACCCAGCCCTGCCCAGTCTTTCTTTCTGAGCAGCTATGTGCCCAGTAAGAAATTGTAGGAAGGTCATAATTAAGGAAAAAAGAGGAGAGACAGATTTAGGGTAACAACTACCAGACTGGGCTACTACTGCAACCTTAAACTAATTATATGTTTTGGTGGGTTGTCTAGCAACGTTTCACAGAGTATTTCTAAAAGGGGCTTAAAGGCCCATGGTGTCCATATATCTAGCTAAAAGTGGGGTTCCATTAAGAAAAAAGAGAACGCATATTGGGTAAAACCTGGCAGCTTCCAACATAACTACGATCACTACATTGTATGTATCAGACTTTTCCTAAAGAGTCACAGAAACAGTGAAAAAACAATTTATTATATTGCTCATTCTTAAAAGTCTGTGACCACCTAACTTCTGGAAATTTATCTAGAACACCTTTCACCTTAGGGTGCTTTCTCTACTCTGAACTTTTCTCTCAAGTTTTCCTAACCTCAAATTCCAGGGAGCCAAAACTATAAAAACTCTAGAAGAAAATCTAGGCAATACCATTCAGGACAGAGGCACAGGCAAAGATTTCATGACGAAAATGCCAAAAGCAATTGCAACGAAAGCAAAAATTGACAAATGGGACCTAATTAAACTAATGAGCTTCTGCACAGCAAAAGAAATTATCATCAGTGTGAACAGACAACCTACAGAAGGGGAAAAAAATTTTTCTGATCTATCCATCTGACAAAGGGCTATCATCCAGAATCTACAAGGAACTTAAAAATTTACAAGAAGAAAACAACCTTATTAAAAAGTGGGCAAAGGACGAGAAAAGACACTTCTCAAAAGAAGACATACACTTAGCCAATGAACCTGAAAAAAAGCTCAACATCATTAATTATTACAGAAATGCAAATCAAAACCACAATGAGAAACCATTTCACGGCAGTCAGAATGGCTATTATTAAAAAGTCAAAAAAGAACAGATGCTGGTGAGATCGCGGAGAAATAGGAACACTTTTACACTGTTGGTGGGCGTCTAAATTAATTCAACCATTGTGGAAGACAATGTGGCGATTCCTCAGAGACCTAGAGGGAGAAATGTCATTTGACCCAGCAATCCCATTACTGGGTATGTACCCAAAGGAATATAAATTATCCTGTTATAAAGATACATGCATGCATATGTTCACTGCAGCACTCTTCACAATAGCAAAGACATGGAATCAACCCAAATGCCCATCAATGATAGGCTGCATAAAAAAAATGTGGTACATGTACACATGGAATACTATGCAGCCATAAAAAGAAATGAGATCATGTCCTTTGCACGGACTTGAATGGAGTTGGAAGCCATTATCCTCAGCAAACCAACACAGGAACGAAAACGAAACACCGCATATTCTCACTTGTAAGTGGGAGCTGAATAATGGGAACACATGGACACATGGTGGGGAACAATAAACACTGGGGTCTGTCAATGGGGGTAGGGAGAGCAGCAAGAAGAATAGTTAATGGATGCTGGGCTTAACACCTAGGTGATGGGATGATCTGTGCAGCAAACCACCATGGTACACGTTTACCTATGTAACAAACCTGCACATCCTGCACATGTACCCCAGAACTTAAAGTGAAAGTTGAAGAAAAGAAAAGAAAAATTCCTGGGAGCTATGCTGTTCTCCTAATGCTGTTCTCCTTATGCTGTTCTGAATAAGGAGTAAACTCTGCTTTAGGTCTGGGAAGTGAGGTCTCCAAGGCAAGCTCTGGAATTTTATTTTTCTTAATAAAAATGGTTTCTCCCCAAGAGAAATTCCAGTGGCAGATGTTGATGTAACAATGTTCTCAACCTGCTTATTTGCTAAATAAATGAATCATTTACATTTTTCTTTACAGGGTTCCTGGATAAACTGGAAAGATACATTTTCAGGGCTGTCATTCCCTTACTATTAAGATAAAATATACTTGCGGCCGGGTGCGGTGGCTCATGCCTATAATCCCAGCACTTTGGGAGGCCAAGGTGGGCA
Organism: Pan troglodytes; assembly: GCF_028858775.2. Classification (NCBI taxonomy): domain Eukaryota; kingdom Metazoa; phylum Chordata; class Mammalia; order Primates; family Hominidae; genus Pan; species Pan troglodytes. Next base: position 10,925,105 of record NC_072401.2, on the reverse strand, counting down.
GATCACGAGGTCAGGAGTTCGAGACCAGCGTGGCCAACATAGTGAAACCCCATCTCTACTAAAAATACAAAACAATTAGCTGGGTGTGGTGGCGGACGCCTGTAATCCCAGCTACTCGGAAGACTGAGGCAGGAGAATCACTTGAACCTGGGAGGCAGAGGTTGCAGTGAGCCAAAAGCGCATCACTGCACTCCAGTCTGGGCAACAGTGCAAGACTCCATCTCAAAAAAAAAAAAAAAAAAAAAAAGATATACTTACCAAATAGTCATTGATTCAGTAAATATTGTGCCAGCCATTGAAGTAGAATCTCAGTATACAAAAGGAGAGCAAAATAGACTACTTTTCTTCCAATGGGCCTTACCGTCTATCTAGTACTACCTAGTGCCATCCAGATTTTGTGAAGAGAGAACAAGTGAACCCCAAGAGACCTGTCACTAACACACTCCTTCAACATAAAGCAAGAATGTTGGGCTCTGTCCAAGAACAGGAAAAAAAAAATCCATGCTGAATATCCACATAAGCTCAGCCTTCCCTGAGTTCTGTTGTTCATGATGTTTGTGGACATCACAGTATACTGGAAGACTTCTAGAATGAATAGTAACAATAGCTGTTACCATCTAGAAAGTATGTCCAGTTCTCCAAGGCACATGGTAGGATGGCACTCCTCTGTTCTTTGCAATTATGAGGGGGCATGTGACTTGCTTTGGCTAGTTAAATGAGAGTGGAAGTCATTTGCACGTCTGGTCGGAAGTCTTAAGAATCAGTGCTCTGTTAAGCCAAGCTCTTCTTCCCTCTGCCTTGACAACTGACCACACATCAGTTGGTGTCTGCTTGGTAAGTCTGGTTTCTGGGCTAAAGATAGCAAGGAGTACTCAACCAATCCCTGATGGAGATCTAGTGTAAGTGAAAAGAAACCTTTGTCTTTCTAAGCTACTGAGATTTGGGAGATTTTTTATTACTGTAGTGTAACCCAGCCCATCCTAACTGATGCAATCATAAATGTCTCTCAACATGAGAGTCTTCTACAAAAAGTAACTCATCTCATCCTCATGGAAACCTCATGAGGCAGATACTATCATTATTTCCATGATTTTCTCTGACAAGAAAATTTAGAGATGAAGGAGTGGATGAATAGTTAAGTGCTAATATCCAAACCCCAAGATTCCAAGTGGGGTTTCATGCTTTGGTGACCCAAACCACAGTTTTTGCTTGAATTAATAAATGGGAACTCAACTATAATGGGTGCTTATAAGTGTCAGGCCTCTGCCTTAGGCGCTGGGAATCTAAGGGTGAACAAGACAGTAGCTTACTTCCAAGTAGGGGAAAATGAAAAGACCCAAGAAAACATACAACAAACAGTTTCAGTTCATTATGAAGAACATAAAACACAGGGATGTGACAGAATGAGGAGTACTGAAATGGTTAGAAAGGCCTCTGAGAAGGTGATTTTTGAGTTGAGAGGGGAAAGAGATACCCCAGGCAGGCATAATTCGTGCAAAGGTCTTTCCCGGGAGAAGCCTGGTGCATCAGCGGTGCATAGCGGAGTCAGTTTTGCAAGACCATGCGGAGAGGGTATAAGACGACCTGGCAGGCAGGCAGGGGCGCATCCTGTAGGGCTGGAGGCTGCAAGGACTCTGGAGCAGGGGAATGACTTAATTCAGTTTGCTTTGTGTAACGACCACTCTGGATGTCGCAGTGTGGTGGGAGGCCAGTGGATGCAGGAAAATGAGCCAGGAGACCCTCGCGGCCGCCTAGATTTACCTGTGGTGAAGGACTAGATCTTGCCCCCAGGCCTATCCTTTTCGAACCTACTCGAGTCTACGCAGTTCTGCGCACAAGCGACCACTCCCTGAGTCCGACTCCACCCAACCCGAATTCCTGTTGCTGACCCCGCGCTACAACGCTGCAACTTTGTCAGGTTGCAATGAGTTTCTAAATGCACCCTCTCTGGTTCTGATCTATATCCTCCGGAACAGATCTGGGGAACGGCCCCTGTCCCCCTCTCCGCTTTCCAGAGCTCTGGTCTAAGCAAGGGACGCTGACCACGGCCTGGATGGGCCGTGGAAGCCAAGCCTGTTCTGTGCCGCGCACCATGCTCCTGCTATGTCCCAAGGAGTTAATGACTAACAAAGCCCACGCGCCACGGGTCCTGATGGCGCTTTCAGCCCAGAGGCGGCGGGAACACAGCGGGAGGGGCGAGGAGCTGCAGTCATCAGGAACCCTCGGATTCCACGCCAGCCTGGGGAGGGTGCAAATTGGAATGTAAAAACAAAACATTACATTCCCGATTTTCGGAAGCGCGGGGCGAGCGGGAGCGAGGGCGCCCAGGTGAGCGCGGGGCTGCACCGCCCGCCGCGCCGGGTAGAGCTCTACACGCGGAGCTGGGCCAGCCGGGCTCGCAGCGACACTGCAGGCCGCGGGCGGTACTGCAGCGCAGCGCGGCCCGGCGCATCTCGAGGCTCTATCGGGCGCGCATGCTCAGCGCGCCGCTCGTGGCCCCACTAGCCTCACTGCGCGCTTCCGCGGCAGCCGCGGCGGCCGAGCTGAGTGTGCGGGCCAGGAGAGCCAAGAGAGTGGGCCTGCGCCGCAGGGCGGGAAAGGGCGGCTGGGACGTGGTCCCTACCTTAGCCACGCTCCAGCGCCTGGCACCCTCCACGAAAGGTTGCTCCAGTTACTTCTGTTTTGCAGTTGAGAAAACGTCTCAGAGACTGGCAGTAACTTGGCCAAGGCCACACAGCTGGAAGGATGGCAAATGAGTTCGGGATTCGGGCTCTACATCCTTAACCTCCTGCACCCCAGGACTGTGAGGCGAGGTAAGCTTGAGAACCGGGGTTGTCTTATCAGAGCTTGGGGGGCCTTTATCCCTCCTTTACAGATGTGCAAACTAAGGCTCAAGGAAGTTACTAGAAACTTCTGAAATGTTTTAGAAGAAAAAAAAGCCACTTTCTGGGATCTCCTGTCCATGCATAAAGTCTTGAAGTGTCTGAGATTGACATGTCTGTGCTCTGACCTGGGTGTTAAAGACCTGGCCCTTTTTCAATGGACAGTGCTGTTTTTGTCAAGTCATATAATATTCGGGAGCGGTAGAGGCCAGAGAGAATATAAAACTGGGTAATGAAGCATGGAAGGAAGTTCAGAGCAAGAGAAAGGATGATCATGGAAAGCTCGTGGAGGCCTTCCTCTGAGCCCCAAGCTCCCCACTGGCAGAATTTGATGAAGGGCTCTCTAAGATGAGAGTTTGTAGACGCCTAGAATGATCTAAATCCACACTGCCTTTCCTTTTCTTCCTCAAAAGCGCCCACCTCAGGGCCTTTGTATATGCTCTCCTCTCCCCTGTTCTCCATCTTCTTGTGGCAGCTTCCTACTCGTGGCTTACAGCTCATCTCCCAAGTCCCCGTCATTGCATTTGTAAGGCTCGTGGTCCAGAAATGAATGTTCCCCGAGGGCTGAGCCTTACCCTGTTCGTCATTCCTCTAGCCTCAGCACTAGCCTGTGCCTGCACTGAATGGGCATTCATACATGGTCGGTTTTTTGTTTTTTTTTTTTGAGACAGAGTCTTGCCCTGTCGCCCATGCTGGAGTGCAGTGGCTCGTTCTTGGCTCACTACACCCTCCGTCTCCTGGCCCCAGCCTCCTGAGTAGCTGGGATTACAGGCGCCCGCCACCACGCCTAGTTAATTTTTGTATTTTTAGTAGAGGCGGGGCTTCACCATGTTGGCCAGGCTGTTCTTGAACTCCTGAACTCAGGTGATCTGCCCGCCTCGGCCTCCCAAAGTGCTAGGATTACAGGCATGAGCTACTGCGCCCAGCCCAATACATGTTTTGTTCAATGAATGAGTGAATGAATGAACGTTGGCTCCCAAATCTTATACTCAACGACTGGTTCATGTCTTCCTTCTTCTCTCCTACATTAGGTAGTCATAACTAGGAGGGTGCATTGATTTCTTAGGGTGGCTGTACCAAACAAACATGTATTGTCTCACAGTTCTGTTGGCTTAGAAGTCTGAAATCAAGGGGTCCACAGGGCCATGCTCCCTCTGAACCCTCTAGGGGAGGATCCTCCCTGCCTTTTCCATCTTCCAACAGCCGTTGGTTTGTGGCTGTGTACTCCAATCTCGGCCTCTGTCCATGGCTTCTTCTCCCTGTGTGTCTCCGTGTCTTCTCATGGCATTTTCTTCTCTGTGTCTCTTCACAGAGACACAGAATGGTGTCCCTTGTAAGGACACCATTCACATTGGATAAGGGCCCACCCTAATGACCTTGTCTTACATCTGTAAAGACCGTGTTTCCAAATAAGGTCATATCCATAAGTTGGAGGTGGGGGATATTAGCGCTTCAACGTATTTTTCTGGGAAACATAATTCAACTCGTGACAGAAGTGATCCACGGAATTTAGGCAAACTAAGCTGGGGGGTGGAGAAGAAGACATGAAGGGCAGACGTGTAGGGAACGTGTGATGATTCACATTTGCAAGCATCAAAAGACTTTTAGGGACATCAGCCTTAAAGGTTTCTGCTGAAGTAGTTTCTATTTTTCCTTGACCCTTTTTCAGGCTGTAAACACTCCATTTCCAGACACTCCACAAAGCATTTCATCTCCCTGAATTTGGGCTACTGAAGAGTAAGTTAACAGTCATTTCTATCTGCCAGGGACTGTGATAAGTCCTGACTTGCTTTCTCTTGTTTAATGTTGACAACCCCCTTGGGAGGAAGGACCTATTTTTCACTGAATTTTACATGAGAAACTGAGGTTCAGACAGGCTCACAACTTCTATGTGGCCGAACTGGGATTTATAACCAGTTCTCACTTCAGAAAAACTCCCAGGAGACCCACAGGTACCTTACATCAATTCTGTGTGACTTAAGAGGGCAGAACTGTGATGCATGAGTAGAAGTTATAAGGAGAGTTGCCTCTCCTTATAAAGTTTAGGACAATTTTCTAATGTCTAGACCTCAGATTCTCCAATACTTAGAATTAATAGTTTTTCCTGATGTGGCTCTGTTTGCCACTAGAGATTTTCAGGCAGTGGCTCCTAGTTTGGATTCTCAATGCCTTTCCCAACTTGACCCTACTCTTGAGGGAGACTTTGAACTCTCTGGCATATTCTCTCTGATAGGTGCTATCTGCACATAAATGTGTTTTTCTGAGAAGAGGTTCCTTAGCTTTTCTGAGCCCTAGGAGATAGAAAACCAGGACCCTAGCAGCTCCCTGATCAGGACCGAGGTTAGGAGCACTGCAGCCTAGGGCAGGAAGAAGGATTTGCTCTCTGGGCTGCTTATTTTCTCTGCCCAGCTCCTGATATTTCAGTGGTGGAGGTTTTGCCCAGCTGCTGGACTTGTGGCTGAGCCTGTCTTCTTCAACTCCGCTTCTCCGTGTGGCAGTACTGCCCAGGCCCACATCTCCTCCGTGCAGCATACTGGCCGCTGTCCGTGCATGCCGACCTTTGGCCGCCAACAGGAAGGTGATGGAAACCAGCCTTGCCCCGCTCCCGCTTCCAGAGCTTTGAAATAAACTTTAGCTGTTCATCCCGAAGAAACTGTACTTCCCAGTGACGCTGCTCCCATGCCTCAACCTGCCCCTGCTGGAGAGCAGTTTCACTTTGTGGGGAGTCACTGATTTTGCGGGACCTGGCAATATGGTCTTCTTCTTTCCTCTTAGAGGCTCTATTCTAAATATGTCTTCCTTCCGGACCGTAGATGCAGGTGTATCTAGAGGGCAGTTGGCTCGCCCAAAATAGCACCGAAGTCCAGGAGGCAGGAAAGAAACTCTGGCATTAAATGAGCTCACACCCTCTCCAGACTCCCACAGTCATTGTCCCCTCTGACCCTCACAACGCCCAACTGCTAGAGGAGGCTTTGCGCCTCACATACGACCTTCCCCGTCTTCAGAAATGAAGACACTGAGAGAGGTCAGGGGACTTTCTCGCCAAGGTCCAGCAGCTAAGATGTAAAGGAGTAGGGAGAGTCAGGATTTGTACCCAGGACTTCAAGGCCATCTCCTTCACTGAAGCTCTCCAAGAAGACGAGTTTGGAGGCTGAGGACCTGAGCTCCTTTCCTCTCGCTTTCACTCACCCGCTGCAGGACTGCAGGCTCCAGGGAGGCAGGCGCCAAGGCCGCCCTCCGCCGGACCCGGTACAAGGCAGGCGCCCCGGGATGGCAGACTAGGCCAGGACCGAAGCCGAATCCTTCTTTTGCCTGCGGCATGGCTAAATGTGGACCTCGCTCGCTACGGTGCGAACGTGTTGGGTCAAGCTCTAAGCCCAGAAGTGGGGCTCGGCTGGGTCTGAGGCTCCCCGCTCTGGACAGCTTAGAAGCCCGGCGGGGGCGGGCGCAGCCTTAGAGACCTCAGGCGCCGGCCTCGCTGGAGCCGCGCCGCCGCTTCACATTGCGCACGCGCGGGGCTGGCGCGGGCTCCGCCCCCCGGGTAGGGACCTACAGCGGGCGCGGCGCTGGCGGTCTGCGGCCGGCAGTGTAGACGCCCCTTCGCCGGGACCTGGCACCCGAATCCGGCCTGCCGGGTAAGTAGCTGAACGGGAGGGCGAGGGCCCCCGGATCCGCGTGTACGTGACCGAAGCGCCGGCTGCGGCCGGGTCGTGGGGGCGCGCGGGGCGGGGGCCTGACGGGGCCAGGCCGGGGCGGGTCGAGCGGCCGCGGCCCCGCGTGCCCGCGCTGAGGGCTGGCGTCGTGGCAAGTGGCACCGGGAAGGCCGAACGCGGGCTCCGGCTGGTGGGCGTGGGGCACCGGCTGGGGTAGGGGCCCGGGCCGCGGCTTGGCGCGCGTTGAGCAGGGACGCGGGCCTGGCCTAGGGTCGGGGTCCGGCCCGGCGCCCCCAGCTCGCCTTTGTGCGCCGCGACCCCGCGGACTCGGCCGACGCGCCGGGGCGACCGAGGCGGGGGTGGCAGCGTCCCGCGGGGCCGTTCGTGTGGCGCCGCTGGCCCGGCCTGCGCTCCCCGCCCCCAGCATTATGAAGGATGCCTCCTCCGAGGGCTCCTACCGTCCGCGCCGAGCAGGAAGTGTCGTCAGGAGGCCATTTTTAAAGCCTCCTGCGGGCCTCGGAGCTGAGCGTTGACGGTTTTGGTTTTCTTCGGTTGGAAGAACCCCGGCCTTCCCTCGCGGCGAGCGGGACGCGCCTGGGAGACGACGATGCGCCCGATGCACCCGGCCTCGTCCTCCGAGCGCCCAGGCTTAGGCGCGCTCGCCTCGGATGCTGCCTGCCATCGGGGGAGCGTGCCGACAATAAACTCGAAAACCAGCCTGGCATTGTCTTTCCTTGAGAGGGTCAGGGGCGGGCTCGTCCATCGAGGTCCTGCGCATCTTTTACGGGGGGCGAGGACATAGGAGGTTGAGAAGAGATGGTGAAGGTTTGAATTGTTCCAAATGCTGATATCATTGTGGGACCTCCCCATACCGGCCTGCCCGTCTTATCTTGGTGTCTTTGGGGTTTGGGGCTCTGTAAAGCCAAGAAATTGCAGTGTTCAAAAGAATGAAAGTTTCTTAACCAGAAAGGAAAAGCCAAAAGAGCGAACGGGAGAAAACACTTAAGTCTTTATAAGTTGGGTAGTTAATGTATCCCGTTAAAATACCTCTGACTTTAAAAATTGTAATAATGAACGATTTATCAACGTAACATTAAAAAAAAACTACTGAGCATTATGTCCTATTTAAAAGTAGAAATCTACGTAGCTAAACTCTAATGTTGTGTTAGACTCTTTAAACCATCTTAAGTTTAGACTTGAAATCACCAAGAATTAAGACAAACCTGGGTCTCTAGAAGCTTGCAGTACTCTTCTACAGTAGAGCAGAGACTGAGGATGGGAATACATCTCTTTTCTCTCTCTTGAGTCACATATGCAAAGTTCAGCCCAGCATGTGATGTCAGTACACAGCCAAGGGTTCAGAAAATATTGTTTTAGAAACCAATGTTATATACTGTTGTCTCTTTGAGTAGAATACAAATAGTTCTTTTTTAAAATTGTGTGATATTGATCTTTAGGATGCAATTTTTAAAAATTACTTTCATCTTGGATCAAATTTAGCCTTCAAAAATAACACTTTTTTTGCGTAGACGGTTTGCTATGCTGATAACATTCATTGCAAATGCAATTTGAAAAGAGCAGACAAAGGATGGCATTCCTTTATTTATTGGGACTCCTTTCTGATGTATTATGCCCAATCTGAAGATTTTAAAAATGCAAAATGGCAATTAAAAAAATCCATTTAGATCTCTAGAGATTTATTTGCCTTTGAGGGGATCAGGGCCAGTTTTTGTGCAAAAGGAAGAACAAAGAACATTTTATTTTTGTCTCTGTGAAGCCTGCTCTTTCATTCATTCATTCACTCATTCTTTCAACCAGTACGAACCTTATTGAGTGCCTTCCTTGGCCAAACCCTTTGCTATTGATCATGATAAACAAGATCCTTACCAGGGAGGGTTTCCCCAATCATGATTGTTCTCAAACTGCCTGCTGTCTACTGCATTTTCTTTGTTATGCAAACTCAGCTAACTGCAATTTCCAGGATTCATCCTTGGAGTGAAAGCAGCTACAGATCAGCCAGTCTAAACATTGTCATCATAGGGTGAGGGTGGGGAGGCATCAAAATCAACTAGGGAGAATTTTAAACCATATGCCTGAGCCCCACCCTAGGAAATGGTAACCTGATTTGCTAGGTTGCATGTGAGTCCTGGGAATCCTTTTTAAGTTCCGTGGGTGACTTTGCCATACACCCCTGCTTGAGAACCACTTCTGGGGCTCATTCCCCTTATCTTCAACACTCTGAGAAACCAAGGCTGTGCCGGTCCAGGACTTAAACCCAAGTGTTTGGCTTCTGTTGCAGGCCTCTTTGTGCAGCGCCTTGCTGACGCCCAGGGTTCTGATGTAGAAGCCTACACCAGGGCCTGAGGTTGTGAAACTCATGGCAGTCCACGCCTGAGAAGAGAAGGCCTGAAAGAGAAGGAAGAACCCATGGGACTTGCCACGGTTTTGACTTATATCTGCAACTCCAAGGCTACAGGCGGGAAGTAAGAACAGTGCTCAAGTGGCAGCAGATACTGACTATGGCTTCATTTCACAGCTTCACACAGCAGGGTAGCAGAAAACAAAGAATGTAAGATTGGACACAGTTGCTGCTGTTCACCAACTCTGTGATCTTCAAAAAGCCATATAGCTTCTCCAGACCTGTTAATCAGGGAAGAAGCAGATAACTGAAGGCTGGCTTTGAGAAGTTTCGAGGTAACATAGGAACCTGCTTACGCAGGCACTCTTTCCATCTGACTTGGGCCAAGGTGCTCCGAGATTGACAAGCAGCCAGCCTCTGGGAGAGCACTCTGATCAGATCATTGATAGAACATTCACTACTCTACTTATCATACCCATTTACTTATCTCCATCTTCTGTTAGACTCCTTAAAAACAGCAGCCCACAGCAGGTGTGGGGATAAAACAGTCCTGGGCAGTGCTCATTGTACTCACACTATGCCAGGCACTGTGCCAGGAACATTCAAATTTCTAAGAATCTACAAAGTAGATACCTCATTATACATCTTACAGAGAGCATCATTGGTGTTTCCAAGGTCACAGGGCTAGGCAAGGGTGGAACCCTGAGTCTGCTTGTCTGTTTGCCCCATTACAGCCCAGGGGTGGTGGCCTCACCCCACCTCCAGGCACCCACAAGAATATAAAATCTTGTACAAGGATGTCGATATTACTATTGCCATTCCCAAGTGCACCTGCACCTGTAGTATCAGGTGGTTTGCAGCCTTGGCTGCATAGCTGCATATGAGAATCACCTGGGAAGCTTTTAAAAATCCCAGTATCCCCACCTCTTCCCCAGTTACAGTGGAGTCTTGCGGGTGGTGAGGGACATCATTATTTTTGAAGCTTCCAAGTAATTCTGGTGTGCAGTGGGGTGACCAGCTGTCCCAGGGACCTCCTTTAAAAAATAATATCCCGGGCGCATGACAGGCCAATTGCCCTAATGCAACCAAGGTTAAGAACTACTGGTTTAATGGGAGATATTTTTTCTGTGCTCGATTATACTGTTTTATTAAACTCTGAATCCATTTCTTTCTGCAAATTTTTAAGGCAAAAAAGAAATGCGAAAATATACGTCTCATTTTTAGCACCTTTAGAGACCTGGAGTCATTTGATGTGCTTCATGACTTAAAATTTTGTAATATGCCTTGTGATACTACCTTATTTTTACCATATATATTTTTTAATGCTTAACAAGAGCATATTTGCTCTTTCACATTTTTTTCACATACAAAGTTTTAGACATCAAGCACTCTAAATTCTTTTTTACAAATACTTTTTTCTTAAAATGTTAAGAAAAAGCCTATAATATCACTTCCTTTGTTTTCTGATGTAGACTCAGTTGATGTGCACAGCAGTGTCAAGTCAATCTCCAAAATACTCCCTGTAGACAGGGTGGGGAGAAGACCCTCACTTCCTGCCTACTAATGAACTCATGTTGATATAGACCTTTGCCTCATCAGATTCATTTGTTAAGCTAACCAGTGTCTGCTTCTCTGGACATTACTGGACTCTTCTACCTGTGAAGCCATCTTAAAAAAATATATTGACTGATTTCTTAACGAAACATCTACTCTTTGCCAAGCATAAAGTTACCTCCCACTTGTATACACCCTTTTCTCATTTGTCCTCACATCAGCTGTATAAATGAGAAATATTCACATTTTATGAGTGAGAACATTCAGGCTCAGATAGGTTAACAAGTTTGAAATCATGTGCTAGTAAACCAAACACCTAGGTTTTGAACCTTGTTCTTCTTGTCCCAAGGTCATTATTCTCTACTGTGTTACACTCAGCTGCTTTCACCTGGAAAAGCAGAGGAATCAGGCTGTCTCCTGCAGCTGTCTTGGTCCATTCTGCTGCCCAAGCAGTACACTTGGTTTCAGATGAAAATCTAGGATCCCAAGGATGGGTACATTTGTCGGCAGCATTTGGAAGTATTTTTCGTCATCAGGATGGCAGTGAATTTGCAATTCAGTCATCTCAGTGCAAGGTAGTTTGGCAAAAAGATTATGACACTTAATGGATTTTTTTCCTCTTTTAAATCTGTTTACCCAGAATTTTGTAGTATAATGCAATGTAATAACATTGCATTATTTTGAGCATAGTTTAGAAGCCAAGAAGATACTTTCAAACAGGTGACATAATTCAGTTATGGCCCAGATGTCCTGCCTTCCCCATCACACATTCATATTAATGGTCTTAGAAAGCTGTTTCTGAGGCAACAGTTTCTTCCTCAATATCATCCTACTGGGGAAATTTTGGCAGTTGATGTCTAATGTTGATTTTTTTTTCCTGATCGATTTTAATTGTTTACTGGGCACTTTGGGGTAGAATTGTTTTAAAAATTTGGTTACTGGGAAAGCTAGACAAGCCTTTGCTGTGGTGAAAGAGACAGAAGGAATATAGATATAATTTGTAAGTGGTTATGCCATTGGGCTTAATGCTTTGCATACATTATCTAGTTTGCATCTCCTGATCGCCCTTTAAGTTTGCTTACGGTAAAGCATTATTCCTTGCTTGGCAATGCACAGAGAAAAATTATTTGCTCAAGGACCCTGCAAATGAGGGACAGGATCAGAGTTGGAACTGTAAACTTTTCCACTCCATTTCATGTGATCTTCATGGGTACAGCAGCTATACCCTGCCCCAGCAATGAGTATGGTAGAGCCACATTCAAAGGAGGACTTTGGGGTCAGAATTCCTAAAAAGAGCTGCTTAAGTTTGCTTCTACATCCAAAAACGATGCAGTCACAGTCAACTAACACTGAGCTTGCTGGGCATCTCCTGAACAGAAATGTATGTGGTGGTCCATGTAGCATGTATGCGATATAATTGGCCACCCACCTTTCCTTTTCACATTAACATTTATCACAGAAACACATTCATTTGCTACAGGGATATTTCACACTTTGGCTGAACTTTGAGAGAAGTGGGTGAGGAAAAGGTAGTTTAGTAACTAGTTTATATATAAACCTAAATTGTAGTGAGTACTCTTGTAGTTGGAGCATCTTTTCTATGGTAATTATAAATGGCTGTTAGCCCCTTTGCACTAAAGCTAGGTGGGTGGTTTTGCCACAGAGGTAAATTATCTTTCGGGCGGTATAACCAAACAAATAAAATATAAAGTGAGATTCAGGGCATGTTCTGAATACAGCAGTTAATTAGGCAGCTAAGGAAACTGTATTTTAGCCCCTCTGACTATGTGATTGGTATTTTTTTAAATTAAAAAATGGAAAATAATATTTTTAACAGCTTATGATATGTCATTTAATCCTCACAGTAACTCTGTGGGGTAGGTAGGTACTGTTTCTATCTCATTTTACAGGTGAGGAATCAAAACAGTTGGTATACCCAGGTTGTATATCTAGAAAGTGATAGAGCTGGGATTTTAAACCTTATTATCTGATTCCAGAATCTCTAGCTTTAAACACTATGTTACCACTTACTTCTCTTCGAATTTTATTGAGCTTTAGATGTTTCCAGTATTTAGAAGTCAAATGCTTCGTTTTTAATAGGAACTTACACAGTCTTTTATGTTTTTTTATAGCCCTCAATGTCACTGATGTGGATTCTCCCAAACTCGATACTTTGTTTGTTTTTATGTCCCCATAATAAGTCTTTAAGAAAACAGGGCAAGTGAGCTCAAAATCAAAAGAAAACCCACCAACAGTGAATGCATTCAGGGCTATTTCCAGGTCTTTCCTTTGAAGAAAGATAAGACTCAGTCCAGAGAGCACATCTGTGACACACTGTGCCTCTTGCCTTTGGTGCGTGGCAGTCATCTTTGGCTCATGCTGTACATTATTCTACATTAGAAAACTCACTGTATGTTGCTAAATAATTTTTTGAAAACAGGCAAATTAATAAATGGACATCTTATTTATTGCACCATAAAATTAATGGTATTCTTTTCTGTGTTTTTTGAGAGCTTTCCTAAGCTATCTGAAAGTCCTAAGACGCCAAATGCAGAGGCTTTTGCAACAGATGTTGAGAGTTTGCACGGTAGGCAAACACTGACCCTGCTGTTAATAGTAATTTATTGAGTACCCTTTCAGTGCCAGCATACCCATGCACAGCTTTGTCTCCGGTGTCTTTTGTACTCCTTGGTCATCCATCCAGAGAGTCATAACTTGCCAAGAGGACTCAGCTTCACAGGTGTGTATACTTGGATGTGAACCATGGAGGACGTTGTGTGGAAGGGACGGGCTGAGAGGCTTTTACACAGATATGCCTGCTGTCCCTCAGCAGTGTCCACGTGTAAATACCAACATCAGAACCATCTTCATTCTTCCATGTGGCCGTGTCCATTTACCTTGTCTTGGAGTATTACATCTGAGATGAATTTCCCTCTGTTACTAGACACAGGTTACAAAGGCCAAAGAGAACCCCCATCTACTTGTTAGGAAGAAACCTCACATCTTTTTCACTTGTACAGAGGGATGTGGCAATGTAGTAACATTGCATTATCTTGAGCATAGTTCAGAAGCCAAGAAGATACTTTCAAACAGGTGACATAATTCATTTATGGCCCAGATGTCCTGCCTTCCCCATCACACTGCATTTGCTAATAATCATGGCTGCATGCTTCATATTGGCACTTGCTCCTATGGATTCTTAATTCAGAATAACTGCTGAGAAAGTTTTGCAGAGGCCTCTCCAAGACTCTGCCTTCCTCATGCGTTCTGGCTGGCTTGTGTATTCTCTGGGGACTTTCCTTGGCTGGGATGCTCTCCATTCCTTGCTGATGGACGTGATCTTACTGCCCAGTCTGTCTCAGATTTTCAAGTATTTAGTTTTAGAATAAATGATACCTTCCCGCCTCCAACTTTTGAAAGGACTTAGAGAGAAAAATGGCAAAAGTGCCTTCTGGGATTTTTGAAGACCCCTGGGGGCTGAGCAAGAGGCTGAAACACTGAAAATGAGCCAGTGGAATCCTGGTTTGGATGATTGTTCAAATAGAGGAATCTTGTCACATGACTTAGTTGAGAATTTCTTAGGGCTAATATAGAGGGTGTTATGTTGAAATAGTTGGTAAGCAAATTGTGGCAGACAGGTTTCTTTCTCACACACTAGTATTACAAGACTGGTAGATCAGAGCATAAACAGATATCAACTTGTATGCAAATCTTTGGAACAGAATTGAGAACTGAGGATGAGAGATGTGCAGATTGGTAACTGGTTGACCAAGAGGAATTAAGTTTATTTTTGTTGCTCCAGAGTCAAGGCAGAACAAGGAAATTTATAGGAAAGCTGATTTCTGTTTCATTTAAGGGTAAATTGTTGGTAATGAGAACTATGTGAATATAAAATTGGCTGCCTATAGAGGGAAGTGGTTTTTTGTTTATGGCAATATTAAACTATCAGCTGCATGGTCAATTGGAGAAGATGTTTTAAGGATTTAAATATTCTCAGACGCTTCAACCAGTAATTTGGAATGCTGGCTTTTCATCAGGATTACCTAGGGTGCCTTTACAAGCCACAGAAATCTCCTTTCCTTTCTTCTCTCCTGAGACTTAGATTCACTCGCTTTGAGATGAAGCCTGGGAAATTGTCCATTTTTGCTCTGATTCTGAGGCTTTTCCAAGTTGAGAACGCTGGACCAGATCCCCCTTATCACCAGTCTTAAGCCTTTTCATTCCTTAGGCTTTGGTTTTCTTGGGTTCTGGCTGGCTGCTGCTGCAGCTTTTCCATTTTATCTGGATAACAATGTTGACATGACTATATTGATGATGGTAGCATTCTTTAGATGATAAAGTGTGTGATTTCGAGGATCAGCAGCGTCGGACTGGGCATAGAAGTCATGGGCCTTTTTTTAATAGATAATAGAGATGCAGGTAAGTTCTTGCTTGAGGTCACTTGATGAGCAGCAGAAATCCTGGGAGTTACTTCTGTCTTCCTTCACTAAAGCCTCTGCAAATTTGGAAATTTAAGTGTGTGCCAGCTTCTCATAATGACTCCTCTGAAAGTTGTCTTGTCTCTTCCAGAAATGCAGTGTAATGTAAAAGGCCTTATCTTTGCCCATGTATTGTTTGCCAGCTTGAGGCATTCATGTGTCCTGTGCAAAATCATGGTCCCCTTACACAGGTATGTGTTTGAACATTGAGGGGACAGATGTTTCTCCAACCCCCCACTGCAACCCTGCAGGCCTCCATCTGCTTGATGTCTAAGTGTTGTATGCATACTTAAGATAGAGCAAGTCTGACTGAGGGCTTGATTTCATGCTGGAAATTGCTTTTGAAGAAGGTGACTATCTTTCGCAAAAGTAAAGTAGGAAAAGACGACACTGCCAAAGAAAATACAGCTTGTCATCAGATATGATGTGTTATTTTGGTGCTTTCCAAAGGGCAGGTTTTACACCAGATCTGAGTGCGTTACTGTTGTATCTCTTGAGCCCCTGTGGAGGGGCTTTTTTAAACTCCCCGACGTCGGTCTTTCAGACTACCTTTATATGGCTCTTGGCCTGTTAGCATTGTGCCAGAAGGAAGCTACCTGTGTTGCCACCCATCATTGTCATCGAACAAACACTGACTGAGTCCCTCTGGGTGCCTCTTGACACTTGGAGAAGGACTCAAAAATTTCAAAAGTCTTCTCTTATACTCTAGTGTTCTTATACTCTAGCATTCTAATCATCATGGCGGCTCTGGGAGGAATTGGATAATTGTTCCTAATTCTAGTTGCTAGATGAAAAACTGAGGTTCAGAAGATCTAAGTGACTTTCTTAAGTCATGAAAGAAAGGCTTTTAGCAGATTCCAAACTAGAATGGATTTTGTTATGCTCCTAGTTTGCCATATTCTGGGAAAATAAGTGTCTTTAAAGATTGTATAAAAGAGTCACTGTGGCCAGGTGCGGTGGCTCACGCCTGTATTCCCAGCACTTTGGGAGGCTGAGGCAGGCAGATCACCTGAGGTCAGGGGTTCAAGAGCAGCCTGGCCAACATGGAGAAACCCTGTCTCTACTAAAAATACAAAATTAGCTGGGCATGGTGGTGCAAACCTGTAATCCCAGCTACTCGGGAGGCTGAGGCAGGAGAATTGCTTGAACCCTGGAGGCAGAGGTTGCAGTGAGCCAAGATTGCACCATTGCACTCCAGCCTGGGCAACAAGAGTGAAACACTGTCTCAAAAAAAAAAAAAAAAAAAAAAAAAAGGTCACTCTGTGTATATTGGAGTGCTTACTTGCTCTAGAAAACCTTCGTCACCTCTTGTGTCCCAGGCCAGGCCATCCGTGATCTCCTTTCTGCTCCAGCCTCTCCTCTGCCATGTCCGTACAATACTGGGTTATTGTCTTTCCTAGAACATGTCCCGTTCCCCATTCTCCTTGCTGTTCCTCACGAGCAGCAGGCCCACTTCCCACAGATCGTTGCCTTTTCTGTGCTTGAAACACCCCCTTTCCAGCAGCCACAATGCTCACTGTGGTTGCCCCCAGGTCTCTGCTCAGACATGAACTTAGCATGAGGCCTCTCCTGACTGTCCTCACCTCCATACCCAGCCCCGCAACCTCATCACCATGGTCTTCCCTGTCCTGTTGGCCTTGCTTTTTTCCCAAGTATCTTACCACCATTGGCAAATATGTAATCTGTTTCCCCCTCTGCAGTGTGTGCATCACCAGGAGAGGGACTGATTTGCTTTCATTCACTACCTTACAGCACTTTTGAATAATGCCCAGCACATAGTAGATTCCCAATAAGATGCTGCAGCAGGCTTGCTAACATTGTCAGTATTATGGGCTTCTTAGCACTCATGAAAGCAAATTAAGCATGTAAGTTAGAGAGTTGGTATTCAAGCTGATAATAAGCTATAATGTAGAAACAAATGTGAACACCCCAGGCCAAAGCCCTAGTTGTACCACTTGATAACTAACTTGTTCAAAAATTGAACTGACAGTGTCCTGTATAACATTTTTGTGAAGCTAATATGAAATTATACCTGTGAAAGATGTGCTCACTGACACTTGAAAATGACTTTCCCTGACCAAAGGCTGTCCTGAATGGCTGCTATGATGTCCTTGTTCCTGGTATATCTGTGTTGATTCATGATTTGGCTAAAGTGGTCATTTATAGGGGGCTGAGTTTGAAAATGTTTTCAATTTAGGCTTACTTGCCAACTCTGTTGTGTTATTGTTATAACATGCATCTAAAATCATACGTTGAGATTTACCATAAAATGTCCAAGGCCATTAAAATATAGGATAAGTTTGTTAATAGCTTAGCCAAACTCTTATATTAATCATGCTTTATAATTTTGTTTTCCTTTAGTGTTACCTGGAATGTCAGAGAGCTGAAAGCAGTCATATTTTGGGATCATGCACCTACTGTGGCAGTATATAAAGAAAGATAATTAAGTATGCACCCAAGAAGTAGCTGCGCCCCTACCCATCACAAACTGTATAGAAGGATATCTCCTAAGGATTTTATCATGTGAAAACTTTCTGAATTTTAGTTGGCTCTTTTTAGAAATGCAGATAAGATGAAGGATATTGGACAGCAGCTATACACTACACACTTGAACGGCGGACATAATTCCTTGACCATGTCACCCAAACAGCCTGATGCTAATGGAGCACCTCGGCCAAATAGACAAGAAGCACAAACCCTTTTGTATCAAGGCTCAGAGGCAGAGGCTGCCATGATGACCATTGCTACATGTGCAAAGTGCAAAAGTGTTCACAAGATCTCTCTTCAAGATTTGCAGAAGGGTACAGGGAAGGACGGTATGTATGTCTGCTTCCAGTGCAGCCTCGGTGCAGCTCCTCCCAATTTTCATTTTGTGAGCAATAATCCCAGTGCTACTCATGTTGGAAATAAAACTGAAAACTTCTCATGTTCTGTCAATAACAAATTTAAGGTAAGGAACTTTAAGCCAGGCAAATACTATTGTGATAAATGTCGATTCTCTACAAAGGACCCGCTGCAGTACAAAAAGCACACCCTTCAACACGAGGAGATTAAATTCATTTGTTCTCACTGCAGCTACATTTCGTATACGAAAGGAGAGTTTCAGAGGCATTTGGTGAAACACACAGGCATATTTCCTTATCAGTGTGAGTATTGTGACTATGGTGCTATTAGAAATGATTATATTGTCAAACACACGAAGAGAGTACATGAAAGGGCAGGTGCGAAACGGCCAGTCAAAGCTGTTGCCAAGCTGGAGCCAAAAAGAACCGGAACTTCAAAACAAAACCCAGAGCTTCTGAAAGCTTCCAATCCACGGACTACATTTCAAAATAAGTGGTCAGACCAACTGTCAGGTTTCTCTCTGCATGCAAATAAAGACAAAATGCACAATATCATGTTGTTACCTGAACCAAAGGAATACCAAAAAGATGTAGTTTGTATTCCAAATAAAATGACCCTGTCTGAGCCAAATGAAGTCAACCTATTCGAGAACAAAAATGTTGAAGTAGAAGTGTTATCTCCTGCAAAAGAACCTGTTCAGCCAGGTATGCCATTGACAGTTGTTGCACCAGCAGAACTAGTTGTCCCTGCAAACTGTTTAGCCCAGTTGATAGACGTGAAAGTTGTCAATGGTACACAGCAGCTTGTTCTGAAACTGTTTCCGCTGGAAGAAAATAATTGCCTTGAAGCTGGGAGGGATAATGGAGATAATTCTGAACGTATGGTGAAAGAGAAGGGTTCAAATGAACAAGAAAAAGTACTTTCTGCAGAAAAAACAAAGTCACTGACAGTTGACGGGAATGTTGGAAAACTCGTAGGCATTGATAGTTTTCAACCTTCAGTTCAGAAACAGCTTAAAAATGTGAAATGGGTAAGGTCTTATGATTTTATTATGCCAAATTCTAGTGTGCACAACAATGGAAAATCCTTCATTAATTCGGAAACAATTGAGGATTTTCAGAAAAAAAATAATTTGTATCCACATAGAACTGCTTTTCCTTCCGTTGCCTTAAAAGGTCATTCTCTAGCATCTGTATTTAAAAACAGTGTTTTACGTAGTCTTGGAGCCGCATCAAACCCTTTTCCATATAAAGCTGCTGTTTGTTTTGCTGAAAATGGAAGAAATTTACACAGTAATTCACAGCAGTTACTCCCATTTGCTGCATCACCTGCAACCTGTTCCTTCTCTGGAGAAAAGGGCTTATTGCCTGTAAGTGAAAATGACTTGGAATCTACAAGTAAAGTCAATATTCCTGTAAAAATGGTTTCCTCTAATAGGAAGCAGGAAGATAACCAGACAGAGGAACACAAGGCAGTTTCAACTGTAGGCCAGATTTCCTCTCAACATAAGAGTGAGTATTTACATATAAACATAACTGGAGAAGATAGATCTCAACAGCCTGGGGATAAGCCTTTGGAATTAAAGCATTCTGAAAGGACTAACAACACTCATGATGGCCCAGTCATCTCATCAGTATTTTCTCTGAGCTCTGGATCTGAAAATGTCCCCGAGGGCATTAAGTGGAATAGCTCAACGTCTAAAATAAAGTCAATTGAACTGTTGCGCAGAAAGATAGCTCAGTTAATTGAGTCCTGTGGCAAGCCGTCATCTTTGGCTTCAAATAGTGCACATCGTCGCTCTGTAGGGCAGGCATCAAAGGGAACTTCAAAAGCTACCTCTGAAGGTATTCAAGAAATCAACGTGTCACTCACTGGTCCTGGCCATTCCACAGGTACTCTTCAGAAACCTCCGAATGATGGTGGTATTACTGGTAATAGACAGCTTACTCATCAACAAATATATCCACACTTTGCAGATGGCAGTAATAGGAAAACCAAAAGCAGAGTGGCCAGGAAGGCTCATGTTGCCACGCCAGTGTTAATCCCCAAAGGGGCTGTGTTGAGGGTTCTTAATTCCTCTGAGAATGCCCACATCATTGAGGCTACATGTGAAGCACCTGTCAGCATACCTTGCAGTGAAACACAGTTAATAAAACCGGTTCCATTTTGCCCTGTGAGACAGGTGGACTCAGACTTACAGCCTTTAAGAAGTGAAAGGGGGCCAATAGATATGTCCCCAAATATCAAGACACCTCTGCAGCCTAAACTGAGAAAAGAGAGTGCTGTCTGTAGCACCATCCATAGAAAAACTGGCCTCTTGTATGGACAGCAAGGAAGCAGTGAATTAAATAAGCAAGGGAGACTGCTTTCCAGAAGTCTTTCTATAAGTAGAAATAAAACCAAACAAGTACACTTATCCAGGAAGAAAAACAAAATTCAAGCTGAACCCAGCCGCTGTCTCAAGGATCCTTCAATTTTTCAGGTTGCAAGGCAACTAAGACTGATAGCAGCTAAGCCAGATCAGTTGATTAAGTGTCCCCGTCGGAACCAGCCAGTCATTGTGTTAAACCACCCTGATGTGGACTCACCAGAAGTGACCAATGTGATGAAGGTAATAAATAAATACAAAGGCAATGTCCTCAAAGTTGTTTTATCAGAGAGGACTAGGTGTCAGCTAGGCATCAGACGGCATCATGTACGCCTGACCTACCAGAATGCAGAAGAAGCCAGTCAAATTAAAAGGCAAATGATGTTGAAAATGAAACTCAAAAAAGTTCATAAAAACAACTACGAGGTAGTGGATTCCTTGCCTGATGATTCTTCACAGTGTGTATTTAAGTGCTGGTTTTGTGGGCGACTGTATGAAGACCAGGAAGAGTGGATGAGTCATGGCCAACGGCATTTGATAGAAGCAACTAGAGATTGGGATGTTCTTTCCTCCAAGGGCAAATAAGTAAACAGTTACTCTTTAAAGCAAGTTATCTTTTAGTTAATTCCGGTTTGGAGTCCCTCCACCAAGATTCAGTAGAAGAAATACAGACTGTAGAAATGAGAGGACTGCTAATTCTTCAGAACTGTAGGAATATTGGGAGCTAGGAGTCTGAACCTGAAGTATGTGATTGGACCCCAGAATGTATTTGAAGGCTCTGAAATTGTACATGCAAATTGGTACATATGCATTTTTCTGGAGAGAGCCTGTGAAACTGAACAGATTTTCAGTGGGATCTGAGACTTTTCTTTGTTTAGCACCCCGTTTTCTGAGTACATACAGATCTTTCATAATCCATTCAGAGGGGCAGATTGAGAATGTTTTACACATGCTCTTCATATAAATGCTACAGAAAAATCTTTGTTTTGGTGTGCACATCCATTTTGTTTTTGCTTTAATTTGTGTTCTGAGTATTTGGTGCACAATGGAAATTATATTTTCTACTTTACTGTCTTCAATTTGGTTATAGAGAAATGGCCATTCTTTTACTCCCTCCCTGGTTTTGTAATACTCCCGAGTGTTCCGTATAGCACAAAGAGTTTTGCTTTTACTGGCCATTTTAAAGAATGTTTTCAACTGCTTGCCTGAATTTACTCCTTTCACAGCAAGTGTTAGAAGAAAGATAACATTTTCAAATACTTAGCTTTTGCTTTCTTTAAAATACATTGGTTTATGACATATGGGAAGGGAACGTGCCTTTTTGCAAAGACAAAAAGATTACAAAAGGAAAATATCTAAAACTATTTTCTCTTTGCCCTTACCACTCCCAGAAACATAAGTGACCCATTTAAAATGCTAGGGAACAGGCTTACAACATAGGTAAAACTCGCAAACACAGTTCAAGGTAGGCTCATAAAGTTGTGAAAGGGGTTTCATATGCCCTTTAGTTTTCATTTGGGATTCATCCAAAGACCATGGGTGGATGCTGTCTTCTCTCTTCTTGATCCCTTTGATTCATGGACACTAGACTCCCTTTGCCATTTCTTCTGAACAGGCCCTCCTGTGGACTAGCACAACTTCCTTGCCCACTGTTTCTTCCTTTCTGTGCCTTTGAGACCCCTTAAGGTTTTCCCTCATGAGATTACTAGAAAATGGCAGGAATCAACAAAGTGGAGACCTCCCACTGTTTTTGCTAAAGTTACAGGAACATGATCCCTAGTTTTCATTGATAGTAAAGCTGTTTCTGATTTGTCTTAACCACATTCATGCTTACCCTGCTGCTCAGCTTTCTCAGGGAAGCAACTCCAGGAACACTCCTTCCACTCCCCTCTCTACCAACAGATGTCAGGACTGTCATTTATCTACACATTTGTGTTCTTTAGAAAAAGGCCCACCCCCTGCACAAGCACAGCCTCTTGGGCAGATAGGTGGCTGGGTCAATGCTTAAGACAGGATTCTAGTCTTCACTTGCCTGTGCAGTTGGGCACTGACCTTCCAGGTAGAGCACAGATGGCACAACCCCGGGGCAGCCCCAACTTGCATTTCCCTCCCTCCAGGGGCTATTCCTGTCTTAGGCGATTTGTGGGGTGCAGTGAATGAAACTAAAGAGTTGTTGCACCTGAAAAAGACACCAGTGATTTTTTATTGGGTAGTCGATTGGAGACTTTGTTTTTTTTTTTTTTTCACATGGGAAAGTCTTAGATTCCAGTAGATGGAATTGCAATCCTTTGCAGTTTGTTCTCATTACAGATAATCAACATTTCTTTTGTATAATTCAATACATGATCATCAAGTTAATTGGTAAATTTTTATTGAAAATTAAAACTTGCATTTTTATATATGTGTATGTGTACACATAAAAATATTTTTTACCATATGAAAATTGCAGTAGCTAATTTTCTGATTTCCTATTTTATAATGATACATGGGCTGGAAAAATGTAGAACGTTTTTATATTCTAGAAATTTATTTTGGAAGTACATTTTTATAAGGGTCTAATCTCACTTTTGGAAAATGAAAGCACAGGAATGATGGGGTCTGGTTTGTGTGAACAAGTGAGTAGAAACCCCTGTGGATCATTTTATTACTGCATTTTTATTTGGTGCTTTTTAGGAAGTAGATCTTTGGTACCACTTCACTACGTAAAGTAGAGCATTCGAAGTTTTATCCATGTTATATATTGTACTCCTGTGGCATGAAAAATAGCTCCCAAGATACGGAGAGGAGAGGAGTGAAGAAAAGGCTGTGGTTTTTTTTGTTTTGTTTTGTTTTTTTGCCACTTTTTTATCTCCTATTCCTCACCACATAGTGCTTTTTTCCTGAAAAGCTGGACTGAGAATTGGCCTTGAATCAGGTCAGAGTGTTAACATGAAGTATTTTCACTTCGCAGCATCAACTGTTTTTCAAGCATTAGCTAAAAACACAACTTGCATACTTTGATGGAGCTTAATTGTGTGAGTAGAATACGTAGCAAAGCTTTTTAGGATTTTCAGAACTAGAATACTTTTTAAGGAATTAAAAGTGTTTCTGGAAGTCAAAAATGGGAAAGCAAAAAGTAGCTGTCCTCCCTAAAGAGCTTTAGAAGATAGCTTAACCTGTAGGTACATGTTATGAAATAAACACATTTCTAACAATACAAGGGAGTAGGGGCAGACCTGTGTTGAGTATTTGTGTGGGTTCTTAATTTTGAAGGACCTCCAATCACTACATTTTGTTAATACTACCAATAAAATCATTTTCAACTTATTTTTTAAAGTAGGTTTTCTTACTTTGGTGGACCAGAAGTGAGAGATTGTTAAATTTAGGATATAGGCAAATACAGTAAAAGTTAAAAAAAACCTGACCCAAAGTATACTCTAATAGACTATATTATATTCAATTTTGTATCCCCAGTCCAGAACATCTTGTAAGCCTTCATTAAGGGCCACCTGCTATCTGTTGAACTAGACTGAACAAAATATATTGTCTCACAAGCTCCATCCCTTTTTCTTTAGGACATGTTATATAATCCATCCCAGAAGTTGAAGATGTGATGTTGCTCGGCCTTTGGAATAATTTTTAAATCTGTAAATGTCTATATGAGCAGAAACAAAACATTGTGTAACATGTTTTAAGCATTATTGTAATTCCTGTGTTAACAGTTTGTGTGTCTGCTGCTCTGGTTTTGAAACATGTTTGTATATAGATATAGGAGTTGGCATAAATTTTGTTAAATAAAGCAACAAAAATTTTCTTTGCCCTTTGATTTCAAACCTTATGCAGGTGACTTTATTACGTAGCCTATTTGTATTATACATTTCTGAGTCAAAGGCAAGGTGTCATTCTACGTAACAGGTGTTTTGAATTCTACCAGGGTATGTTTTGAATTAGATGCAATGATGGGATGGTTAACCTTGCAGACCCTAATATGAGGCCAGGTTATGTTTTTGTTTTGTTTTGCTTGCAGATTCACAAGAGGTGCTGGTTTGGACAGCAGTGGCAATTTTCCTGCCATGGTTAGGGGCCTCAGCAGAGAATGTATGTGGGCCTTTAACCTGCCTTCCATGTCTTGGGTAGAAGAGTTCCCAGTCAGTGATAAGGCCCTGGACCACGTGTACTTGCACTATTGATGTCATCTCTCCAAATGATCTCTTGCACCCGAGGCCACATATATTTGGGTTGCAAGAGTATGAGGATATTTAAAGAGGCACTTAATTTCCTCATCTCACTCCCAGGGCCCAAGTAGTCATAAGGGAAAGGAAGAGAATTGGACTTGTGACAAATACTGGCAGATCTGAGGAAAAGGGAGGTGAGTTGCTTAAGTTCACCAATTTGTTCAGTTTATTTTGAGTTAAAAAATGAGTCATCTTTGAATCCTATAGGATCGTTAATTAATTGTCACCTTTGACAGTAGTTATTTAGGGGAGAGTGGAGGTCAAATAAGGCAGGAGGAAACTGAAGGGGCTCTGTATTATGCATGGAGTACCAGGGACCTGGTAGCTGTAGTGTGATGAGTCAAATAGGAAGCATGGGTGGAAACTGACTTCAAGCGTGTAAAGCTAGGAAGTGGCTGTCACTAATGTATACTGTGTAATAGAAAACATATTAAAACTGAAGCTCAGGAAAATTAATAACACCTGATTGGCCAGGTTTACATGGTGCCCTTCCATTTCAAATGTTACGAGCCTTCATTTATCACATTACTTCATTTAGAAAATAGCTTAACTTGTAGGTACATGTCATGAAATGAATACATTTCTAACAAAATGAGGGAGTAGGGGCAGAACTGTGTTGAGTATTTGTGTGTTCTAACCTTGATTTTGAAGGCCCTCCAATCACTATATTTTTTTGTTTGTTTTTGAGACGGAGTTTCACTCTTGTTGCTCAGGCTGGAGTACAATGGCGCGATCTCGGCTCACCGCAACCTCTGCGTCCTGGGTTCAAGCGATTCTCCTGCCTCAGCCTCCTGAGTAGCTGGGATTACAGGCATGCGCCACCATGCCCAGCTAATTTTGTGTTTTTAGTAGAGACGGGGTTTCTCCATGTTGATCAGGCTGGTCTCAAACTCCCAACCTCAGGTGACTGGCCCACCTTGGCCTCCCAAAGTGCTGGGATTACAGGTGTCAGCCATGGCACCTGGCCTATATTTTGTTAACAAATGACAGGATAAATGAAGTAATGTGTAGGATAGTGTTTTGGCAGGAGCACCTTGATAGCCCCTGGTATCTGCAAAGCCCTTTGCTTTGTAATATGTAGAGTCTTTTGTTGCCACAGCTACACTCAGTATGAGTTGCTTTTTAAGGTTTGCACATCCATCAGACTGCTGGGATGAGATGCCATGCTAAGGATCTAGACTTAGTCTAGGGTAGTGCTGTCCAATAGAAACATAGTGTAAGCCAATTTGCAGCCACATTTTAAGAGAGTAAAAAGATCAGATGAAATTAAATATTTAATTTGTCCCAATACGTCTAGAATATTATCTTCAATCAGCAAAATATTTACTGCGACATTACACACTTTTTCAAAAAAAAACAAGTTTCAGAAATCTGGTATGTGTTTTATATATACAGCATGTTTCAAGTTGTTTAATGCTAAATTTTCAGTTATTGTAATCAAAAGTAACCCTACCAAAACCCTGAAGTCTTTAATGGAAAGATATTTTACACTGCTTCAATTTTAAAATTGTAGTTCTTCAGCCACCCTAGCCACATTCCAAGCATTCACATGCCTAGTGGCTGCTCTACTGAACAGCGCAGAAGGGGAGTTGTGCTGTATTGTGAATATTTATATACTTCTCTGAGATCCTTGATGGGAAGCATTGGATTTTATTTTCTATATATCTGAAACTAGGGTAAGCTAGGCTAGACTTCACTCTCCCACATTTAGGCAATGCCAATTCTGTGCCAGGTTCTGTATTAATGCCTGGCAGTTCTATTTCTAAGTCTGTACCCTAGAGAAACTGTTCACATGGGACTTTTTGAGGTTGGCACTCATTTATTTGGCAATTCTAGTTGTTCAACCAAAGAAATGTTTATTTCTCATTCATGCTACATGTCCGCCATGGGTCAATAAGGGGCTCAGCTCCCCACAGTCTGTTAGGGACCTAGGCTGATGGAGGGCCCCATCTTGTAGCTGCCCCTCGGGATCACTCGGGTGTCTCCATCACTGAGACAGGAGAGGAGTACGAGGAGAGGATATTGCACCGGTGAGAAACAACACACAGCACGCCACTCACAACCAGCTGCCCAGAACTGCTCACATAACCTAACAGGGCTATTCAGCACCACCATCTTTGCACATAATAAAACAAGAGAACCAGTGTATTGATAAACACCAATGATGTCAAACACACTGGGTCATACGGTGCATACTGGAGAAGTATAAATGTCAATTATCTATGTGGAAAGCAACTTCCAATCTGATAGTTGTGAAATGGTAACATCCTGATAGGAGTTGAAGATCTGCAGAAACGGGAATTTCAAGATAATATTTGGCAATACTAAACTTGAAACAATGTATTGTTTTCATTTTCCTAATTAATGAGCTAGTACCTCTTTGCAAATATTTATTGGACATTTAAATTTCCTGTGAATAGCCTGTTTATTGGGTATTTGAATTTTCTGTGTATAATCTATATTCTTTGTCTACTATTGAACTGTTCATTTTAAACTTTTAGAAGAAAATGTGGGTACTCTTAAAAATTCATAGAAAGGCCAGGTGCAGTGGCTCACGCCTGTAATCCCAGCACTTTGGGAGGCTGAGGCGGGCGTATCACCTGAGGTCAGGAGATCGAGACCATCCTGGCTAACACGATAAAACCCCGTCTCTACTAAAAATACAAAAAATTATCCGGGCGTGGTGGCGGGTGCCTGTAGTCCCAGCCACTACGGAGGCTGAGGCGGGAGAATGGCGTGAACCCGGGAGGCGGAGCTTGCAGTGAGCCGAGATCATGCCATTGCACTCCAGCCTGGGTGACAGAGCGAGACTCCGTCTCAAAAAAAAAAAAAAAAAAAAATGCATAGAAAAAAAAACTTTCTTTAGGATTGGGCTTCATGTACTTTTTTTAAAATAAATCTTTCCCTATCCTGAGTTTAAGAAAATAGTCTTTCATGTTAAATTGGTATTAAAAATAAACTTTCATACAACAGTGGAATCCATATTGTTATACAAGTGGTCAGTTACAGGTTTTGTAAAAAATCTTTTTCAAAAGGATCTAGGTCCAGATTTTTTTTTTCTATATGAAAAAATTTCAAAGTCATATTAAGTCCACACTCTCACAAAAGTTAATTCCATGTGGATTATTTACTCACTTGTCCTAAAACCCATTGTTAGTCCAGGCTTTTCCTCCTATTTGTCACATTACATCCGTATATCCAGGTTTCATATTTGTGTGGATCTATGCCTGGGTCTCTGTGCTGTGGCATTATGCTGTTGTGACTCTTCTTCAAAATTATTTCTAATATTACAGTTTACAGGTATATAAAATATGGAAAGGCTTCCCATAGTGGATATTATAAAGATGCAGAAATGGCAGTAATGGCCTTGGCTATTCTTGATTCTTCGCTCTTCCATATGCATTTTATTTTTTATTTATTATTATTATTTTTGAGACAGTTTCATTCTGTCTCCCAGGTTGGAATGCAGTGGTGCAATCTCAGCTCACTGCAACCTCTGCACCTCGGGTTCAAGCAATTCTCCTGCCTCAGCCTCCCGAGTAGCTAGGATAGCAGGCACGTGCCACCACACCTAGCTAATTTTTGTGTTTTTAGTGGAGACGGGGTTTTACCAAATTGGCTGGGCTGGTCTCGAGCTCTTGACCTCAAGTGATCTGCCTGTCTCGGCTTCCCAAAGCACTGGCATTACAGTCGTGAGCCACCGCACCCAGCCCATATGCATTTTAAAATGCTTGTCAAACCCTGCTGAGATTTTCATTGGAATAACATTGACATTTTAGTTGCATTTGAGGAAAATCGTCATCAGTAGGAACATGCTATCACCATTTAGTCTGGTAAATGTAACAGAAATAAAGTTGTGCCAGGCCAATAACATTTTACAATTTATTTCCTATATTTTGGGGAAAAGATCTCATTTGCAATAAAAACTAAAACCAGGGCAGGCACAGTGGCTCACACATGTAATCCCAGCACTTTGAGAGGCTGAGGCGGGTGGATCACCTGAGGTCGGGAGTTCGAGCCCAGCCTGACCAACATGGAGAAACCCCATCTCCACTAAAAATACAAAAAATTACCCAGGAGTGGTAGCACGTGCCGGTAATCCCAGCTACTCAGGAGGCTGAGGCAGGAGAATCGCTTGAACCCTGGAGGTTGCGGTGAACTGAGATCGCACCATTGCACTCCAGCCTGGGCAACAAGAGCAAAAACTCTGTCTCCCAAAAAAAAAAAAAAAAAAAAAAAACCCACAGGTTGCAAAATCAATTAAAGCCATGAAGAAGGAAGAGAGTTAAATAATTTGCAAATGAGAGAGGTCAACAACATTCCAAGTATAAATTCATTATTTAAAAAAAAATCAATTGGCTTTCTATGCGTGAGAAATGGAAACAGCTCTAGTAGGAATGTTTCTATCACCTCTTCTCTTGAACACTTTAAGAAAAGCCCTAACCAATGTAATATGAAATTAAAAATAAAGATGGGGGTATCCCTGTATTTTCTAGGTAGACAAAAGATTAGGGATTAAAATAAATAAATACTGCAAGAGACAAAAGGGTTCTTAGAGTTTTGCCATTTCATTTAAGCATAATTTTTGTCATAGGTTTTTGGAAGATGCTCAGCTTAAGGCAATTTCCTTTATTCCCAAATTGCTTGATTTCTTTCATAAAATTTTAACATGAAGTTTATGTGACTTTTGTTTCTTTTAAAAGAGTTTTGTCTCTTTTAAAAATACTTGAATAGATTTTTCTCATGTTTCTCCTTATACTCCTGGAATCAACCCTACCTTGTCATGATCTGTATGTATAAATGGTACTGCTAAGTTTGCAGATCTAATGGAAATGTTTATGTAAGTGATATTGCTCTGTAATTTCCCCTTTCAGTACGTCCTTACAGTGTTTCATTATCAAGATGTTACTACTCTCA
This sequence comes from Pan troglodytes, assembly GCF_028858775.2. Lineage (NCBI taxonomy): Eukaryota > Metazoa > Chordata > Mammalia > Primates > Hominidae > Pan > Pan troglodytes. The sequence continues at coordinate 10,895,836 of NC_072401.2, read as the reverse complement.
TTGAGTGAGTTGGGGCACTTTCTGTATTTCTGTATTTGATGTAAATTGTTTCAGAGAATAGAAATTAACTGCTACTTGAAGTGGTAAGCCATCTCACCAATGGAAACATCTTGGGTGGGTGTCTTTAACAGAGAAGGAGAAACATGAATGGGGTCAGGAAGGAGGGTTTGGAAAGCCTCAAATTCTGATTTGATTGCTATATTGATTTTTTTTAGGTTTTCTATTTTTAATTTTTCTACTCTATTCAGTTCACTATCACTAGAAACACATAAATAACAGTCGTGTTCTTTTGGCATATAAATGCAAGTCAGATGATGCACCTTTTATTATTGTGTGGGACACACAGATCTATATACCATTACCTTAGCCTCCTGCTCCAGCTGCAATAACAAAATACCATAGACTGGGTAGCTCATAACAGAAATTTAAGACTGGAAAGTCTAAAATCAAGGCGTAGGCAGATTCAGTGTCTAGTGAGGGCCCACTTCCTGGTTCATAGAAGGCACCTTCTCACTGAATTCTCACATGGTAGAAGGAATGAATGAGCTCTCTAAAGTCTCTTTATAAGGGCACTAATCCCATTCATGAGGGCTTTACCCTCATGACTTAATCACTGCCCAGAGGCATCCCCTGTTAATATCATCACATTGGAGATTAGGTTTCAACATATACATTTTGAGAGGACACAAACATTCAGACCACAGCAGCCATTGTGTGCATAACCTACATCCTCCATCTATTATTTGAGTTGTATATTACGTAGGTTGTAAAGTGAAATATTTGGGTAGGTATGCATTAATACTGTTCCAAAATAATGTTTTATTCAGTTAATGAATGCAGCTCACGAAATCTCTAAAAGCATGGTTTTCCCCACCCTAACTGTGCTTAGAAACATGTCCTTATGTAAAAAAGACAGCTAGAAAGCAAATGGTGCTTGTTATAGAATGCACATTGACCAAGTTGCAAAGAATGGTGTCTGCTGCTGCTATTGCTAAACCTTACAAGTCTTCAAATATTCCTCAGAGCATTGGCCATTCATTGTACAAAGGGCTGCCTGATGTCAACACTGAGCCCATATTAGTCAGAATAATATAACAAAACTAAAATTTGAAGTACGTTAAATACAGCAAAGGTTTATGCATCCCCATGTGAAGTCCACTACAGGCTGGACAGCACTCCTGCCAACCTCACCTTGGGGGCCACATGCTTCAGATGGCAGAACGCAGAACAAGGAAGATAGGGCAGGAGAAAGGAACACTGGCTCTTTAATGCCTTAGGCCAGGAGGTGACACATGCCATGCCCCCAACATTCCATTAGCTGGAATTAGTTCAACAGTTTCAACTATCTGCAAGAGAAATCAGGACATGTAGGGGACCTTGGGGAATATTTGCTAAATAACTTGCCACATTAACTGTCTGACTGCGCAAGTAACTTAGCCTCCCTGTGCCCCAGTGCATGTAGTATTAGCTCTGATTTTATCACTAAAACTAGCATATTTTATATCTTGCAAATTATGAGAATTCAAACACTCAACATGGTATCTCAGATAGTGTTGATTCAATAAGCACTTACTAATTGATTGACATCTTTTCTGGAGCAGGCACAGACCATCTTGATGTAACAGTGAGTATACTAGCAAGATTCTTGTCCTCATGTTGCCTAGAATTTGCTACTCAAAGTGTGGTCCTTGGTCTGATAGCATCAGCATTACCTGCTATCTTGGAAGAACTATAGAATTTCTGGCCCCATCCCAACCTCCTGGATTAGAATCTGCAGATGCCTGGATGGCTTGCATGGAAATGAGAGTGGGAGAAACACTGAGGAGAACACTGCTCCTTAGTTTCTCCCTTCATCTAGTGAATTGTTTTCTTTCTCAAGAACACCTGTCCTGATTACCTCACCAACTCCACCCCTATCTCACAGTCAGGGATTAGATGTTGCCATGACATTGCTATTGCTCTTAGAAAATGAAAGGAATTATAAAGTGCTTATGGTCCAGTGGGGAAGACGGCATCTTTATGTTATTAGAGGAAGCAGTGCCATAGGCGATAATTAATGGTAATGTGAACCAGAGGTGCAGGGGGAAGGGGCAAGCAGGGAGGAAGAAATGGGGGACTGAAAGACCGTGTCCTTGCACTGTGCACACTGGACAGGACCGTGAAATCCAGGGTTGAAGGGAAGTGAACGAAGATGCCGTTGCTATCCAGTTCAATTAAGAACTTGTTCAGCACTGATCTCTCCAAAGTAGAATACCTGCTTGCTATGGCTTTCTGTTGCTAGTTTACTGTATTGCTGGGACTGAGAGCAAGACTTCCCAGGCCCTTGTGCATAATAAGCTTGTGATTTAAAGTCTCAGCGGAGTTTGAGAAGCACCTGCTTATTGTGCATGCAAATGACTAAGAATCCCATTAAAATGCAGATTCTGAGTCAGTGTGTCTGAAGATGCCGATGCCGCTGTTCCAGGGACCACACTTGAAAATCCTCAAGTTCTCTTTTATAAAAACAGAATAAGCAACAGCTTTTGGAGAAAGTAGCTTACAGCTTTGCTATTCAAACATTTTTACATATTTCTATGAACTGACATAAAAAGCAATTGTATCCTTAACTTGGCGATGTATCCTTTCAAGCCTAATATACTCAAAAATAAATTTCCCAGTCTTCTCTTAAACACTAGACAGTAAATAGTGCATCAGATTATAGGGTAGTCTGCCCATCAGCATCTCAGCAAGTTAGACAAGGCTGATCCTAAGACAGCTATACCTCACCCCTCTACAGCCCTCCTCTCCAATGTCATCTTCGAGGATTTGGGCCCTTAAAGCTCTTAATAAGGTAGTTTGAACCATGGACATCTATCACCTAGGAATTTTGAATAATACTTTATAATGAACTCCTATAACTAGCCATTGTGTGGGTGGGCCCGTGGAGATCTCTAAGCTGGTCCCATGGTTTAAAAATCACTTGGGAGAATGGGCAGGTGCTTCAGGGCTAAGCAGGTGCCACTAGGGTCCCCATCCCCCACCCACACCCCAGCCAGAACAGCTCCAATTTTACCTGTTATTGCTGTGGCTATTGTTGTTTTTAATTTGTCTGCACATGTTTTGAGGAAAAGATGCAATTTGATCCTTTGATGAACTCCTAATTTAGCCTATCATCTTACTCCAGTTAGAATGACTATTATCAAAAAGGCAAAAAATAACAGATGTTGTCAAGGATGCAGAGAAAAGGGAGTTCATACACTGTTGGTGGGAATGTAAATTCATACAGTCATTATGGAAAACATTGTAGAGATTTTTCAAGAAACTGAAAATAGAACTACCATACAATCTAGCAATCTCATTACTGGGTATTTTTCGAAAGGAAAGGAAATTAGTATAGGAAAATGATACCTGCACCCCTATGTTTATTGCAGCACTGTTCACAATAGCAAAGCTAAGGAATCAACCTAAACGTCCATCAGTGGATGAGTGGATAAAGAAAATGTGGTGTATATATACACAATGAATAGTATTCATCCATAAAAAGAATGAAATCCTGACATTTGCAGCAACATGGATGGAACTGCAGGTCATTATAAGTGAAATAATCCAAGCAAAGAAAAATATCACATGTTCATACTCATATATGGTAGCTAAAACAGCTAATCTCATAGAGGTAGAGAGAACGATGATGGTCACCAGAGGCTGGGAAGGGTGTGTGTGTGAAGCAGGTGGGTGGGGATGGGGAATGAAGACAGATTGGTTAGTTGGTACAAACAGATGGAAGGAATAAATTCTAATGTTTGATAGTAGAGTAGGATGACTTTAGTTAATGACGTATTATATATTTTAAAATAGGTAGAAGGGGCCGGGCACGGTGGCTCATGCCTGTAATCCCAGCACTTTGGGAGGCTGAGTCAGGCGGATCACTTGAGGTCAGGAGTTTCAGACCCCAACATGGTGAAACCCCATCTCTACAAAAAATACAAAAAAATTAGGCAGGCGTGGTGGCACATGCTTGTAGTCCCAGCTACCTGGGAGGCTAAGGCAGGAGAATTGCTTGAACTCAGGAGATGGAGGTTGCAGTGAGCCAGGATCACACCACTGCACTCCAGCTTGGGCGACAGAGCAAGACTCCGTCTCAAAAAAAAGAAGAAAAAAAAATTAGCCGGGCATGGTGGCGCATGCCTGTAATCCCAGCTACTCAGAAGGCTGAGGCAGGAGAATTGCTTGAACCTGGCAGGTGGAGGTTGCAGTGAGCCGAGATCATGCCATTGCACTCCAGCCTGGGGAACAAGAAACTCCATCTCAAAAAAAATATATATATAACATATGTTATATATGTACATATATAAAACTACACATATATATATATGTAGAAGACAGGACTTGAAATGGTCCCAACACATAGAACTGGTAAACGCTCAAGGTGGTAGATACCTTAACTACCTTCACTTGCTCATTACGCATTGTATGCATGTAACAAAACATTACGTGTACCCTATAAATATGTACAAATATTATGTATCAAAAAACTTTTAAAAAATTAAATACTAGATGAGTCACTTCATTTCATCTAGCCCCAATATTATATAAATCCCTGTCTTTTAAAGGATTATGTATTATATTTAGCAGGAAATAGTGTTCTTCTTTCCAGTCTATATTTATTTTGATAGAAATTTCACTAGGAAAGCCATAAAAAAATTATGATTTAGAACTCAGGTTTCTCAAATAAAATGAGAAGATCATTATTGTCAGTTGTATTTGCTAGTAATTTACACAAATGCTTTCTAAAACTGGAAGTTATCCATATATTCAACGACAGTAAGAACTAAGACTTGTAAGAAAGCTAAAAATAAATAGCCATAATAAATATTTAAATGAAGTAATTTTTAAAAGCAAAATAAATTTTTAACCTGTAGAATATAGGGGTTGGACTAGGTCATAATAATAATGCTGTTTATTATTACTGTCATTATTACTACCATCAAGTAGAGCTGGAAGGAACCCTATTGCAGTCCATCTAAACCAGATTCTCAAGCGAGCATTCTTCTGTCTTGGCCCTAGATTGGCAGACAAGATCCCATTTGCTGGCACAGCTGGAGAACCATGGGCCATATGGCCTGAGCACACACAGGACAAGCCCTCTCTGCAGCCAGGCAGACAGTCAGGCACCAATAGAAGAGAGCTCAGAAGGAGCTGATCCTTCCATACTCACTTCCTTCTCCCAGAGGCAGTACTTGCATGTCATTCCATTTCCAGTGGAGAAGAATGAGTGGGGATGGGCATAGGTAGCATGTCTCTGGGTGTCATTCTAGTGGAAGACCCATTATGGCAACCACTGAAGATCTCATGGCAACCATTGAGGTTCTCATGGCAACCACTGAGGTTCTTCACAATGCTGGATATGTTCTGCTTGTCTCTTCACCACCCTGCTTATGTCCAGAGAGGCCGAACTCTATGGACTGAAGTATAAGGGCTCCCTTAATCTCTGGCTTCTGTTTGGGTTTGAAGATCAGAAGGTAGCAGGATAAAAAGGTCAGGGTATATGTATACCTCTAGTTTCCCCATTGCCAAGATCTCCTTCAGAAGTACTTATATTTCTCCACTTAAGACCACAGCCAGGGGCAGAACTAGTTTTTTGAGGTGAGGTGGACATTTACACAAATTTTGGACCCTCCTTTAAATAAAAAATTGGCTGGGTGCAGTGGCTCACTCCTGTAATCTGAGCATTTTGGGAGGCTACAGTGGGTGGATTGCTTAAGCTCAGGAGTTCAAGACCAGCCTGGGCAACATAGTTAAACCTCGTTTCTACAAAAAAATAAAAATAAAAATAGAAAAAATTAGCAGGGCATGGTGGTGCATGCCTGTCGTCCGACCTACTCAGGAGGCTGAGGTGGGAGGATTGTTTGAGCCCAGCAGGTGGAGTCTGCAGTGAGCCGTGATGGCATCACTGTACTCCAGCCTGGGTGACAGAGCAAGAACCCATCTCAAAAATAATAATAATAATGTGGGCTGGCAAGATGACCAAATAGGAACAGATCCAGTCTGCAGCTCCCAGCGAGATCAATGCAGAAGGCAGGTGATTTCTGCATTTCCAACTGAGGTACCCGGCTCATCTCACTGGGACTGGTTAGACAGTGGGTGCGGCCCACAGAGGGCAAGCCAAAGCAGGATGGGGGCGTCACCTCACCTGGGAAGCACAAGGGGTTGGGGAACTCTCTCCTAGCCATGGGAAGCTGTGAAGGACTGTGCTGTGAGGAACAGTGCACTCTGGCCCAGATACTATGCTTTTCCCACGGTTTTCACAAGCTGCAGTCCAGGAGATTCCCTTGGGTGCCTATGCCACCAGGGCCCTGGGTTTCAAGCACAAAACTAGGTGGTCATATGGGCAGACACTGAGCTAGCTGCCGGAGATTTTTTCATACCCCAGTGGTGTCTAGAATGCCAGTGAGACAGAACCATTCACTCGCCTGGAAAGGAGGCTGAAGCCAGGGAGTAGAGTCAAGTGGTCTAGCTCAGTGGATCCCACCCCACGGAGCCCAGCAAGCTAAGATCCACTGACTTGAAATTCTTGCTACCAGCACAGCAGTCTGAAGTCGACCTGGGACACTTGAGCTTGGTTGGGGGAGGGGCATCTGCATTACTGAGGCTTGAGTAGGCGGTTTTCTCCCTCACGGTGTAAACAAAGCCACCAAGAAGTTCGAACTGGGAGGAGCCCACAGAAGCTCAGCAAAGCCACTGTACCCAGACTGCCTCTCTACATTCCTCCTCTCTGGGCAGGGCATCTCTGAAAGAAAGGCAGCAGCCCCAGTCAGGGGCTTATAGATAAAACTCCCATCTCCCTGAGATAGAGCACCTGGGGGAAAGGGCAGCTGTGGGCGCAGCTTCAGCAGACTTAAACATTCCTGCCTGCTGGCTCTGAAGACAACAGCGGATCTCCCAGCACAGTGCTTGAGCTCTGCTAAGGGACAGACTGCCTCCTCAAGTGGGTCCCTGACCCCTGTGCCTCCTGACTGGGAGACACCTCCCAGTCAGGGAGGTGGCGTCTGGCAGGTGTCCCTCTGGGATGAAGCTTCCAAAGGAACAGGTAGCAATCTTTGCTGTTCTACAGCCTCTGCTGGTGATACCCAGGCAAACAGGGTCTAGAGTGGACCTCCACCAGACCTGCAGCATACGGGCCTGACTGATAGAAGGAAAACTAACAAACAGAAAGGAATAGCATCAACATCAACAAAAAGGACATCCACACAGAAACCCCATCTGAAGGTCACCAACATCAAAGACCAAAGGTAGATAAATCCATGAAGATGAGGAAAAAACAGCACAAAAAGCCTGAAAATTCCAAAAACTAGAAAGCCTCTTCTCCTCCAAAGGATCACAACTCCTTGCCAGCAAGGGAACAAAACTGGATGGAGGATAAGTTTGATGAAGTGACAGAAGTAGGCTTCAGAAGGTGGGTAATAACAAACTCCTCTGAGCTAAAGGAACATGTTCTAACCCAATGCAAGGAAGCTAAGAACCTTGAAAAAAGGTTAGAGGAATTGCTAACTAGAACAACCAGTGTAGAGAAGACTGGTAGAGATGACTTGATGGAGCTGAAAAATAAAATATGAGAACTTCATGAAGCATACACAAGTATCAAAAGCCGAATTGATCAAGCAGAAGAAAGGATATCAGATATTGAAGATCAACTTAATGAAATAAAGCGTGAAAACAAGATTGGAGAAAAATGAATGAAAAGGAATGAACAAAACCTCCAAGAAATATGGGACTATATGAAAAGACCAAGCCTATTTTTGATTGGTGTACCTGAAAGTGACAGGGATAATGGAATCAAGTTGGAAAACACCCTTCAGGATATTATCCAAGAGAACTTCCCCAACCTAGCAAGACAGGCCAACATTCAAATTCAGGAAATACAGAGAACACTATAAAGATACTCCTCGAGAAGAGCAACCCCAAGACGTATAATCTTCAGATTCACCAAGGTTGAAATGAAGGAAAAAATGTTAAGGGCAGCCAGAGAGAAAGGTCGGATTACCCACGAAGGGAAGCCCATCAGACTAACAGCAGATCTCTCTGCAGAAACCCTACAAGCCAGAAGAGAGTTGGGGCCAATATTCAACATTCTTAAAGAATTTTCAACCCAGAATTTCATATCCACCCAAACTAAGCTTCATAAACGAAGGAGAAATAAAATCCCTTACAGATAAGCAAATGCTGAGAGATTTTTGTCACACCAGGCCTGCCTTACAAGAGCTCCTGAAGGAAGCACTAAATATGGAAAGGAAAAACCGGTAACAGCCACTGCAAAAACATACCAAAGTGTAAAGACCTTCAACACTATAAAGAAACTGCATCAACTAATGGGTAAAATAACCAGCTAGCATCATAATGACAGACCAAATTCACACATAACAATATTAGCCTTAAATGTAAATAGGCTAAATGCCCCAATTAAAAGACACAGACTAGCAAATTGGATAGAGTCAAGACCCATCAGTGTGCTGTATGCAAGAGACCCAACTCACATGCAAAGACACACATGGGTTCAAAATAAAGGGATGGACAAATATTTACCAAGCAAAGGAAAAGCAAAACAAACAAAAAAACAAAACAGCGTTTGCAATCCTAGTCTCTGATAAAACAGACTTTAAACCAACAAAGATCAAAAAAGACAAGGGCATTACATAATGGTAAAAGGATCAATGCAACAAGAAGAGCTAACTATCCTAAATATATATGTACCCAATACAGGAGCACCCAGATTCATAAAGCAAGTTCTTAGAGACCTACAAAGAGACTTAGACTCCCACACAATAATAGTGGGAGACTTTAACACCCCACCGTCAATATTAGACAGATCGAGACAGAAAATTAACAAGGATATTCAGGACTTGAACTCAGCTCTGGACCAAGTGGACCTAATAAACTTCTACAGAACTCGCCACCCCAAATCAACAGTATATACATTCTTCTCAGCACCACATCACACTTACTGTAAAATTGACCACATAATTGTATGTAAAACACTCCTCAGCAATTGCAGAAGAATGGAAATCATAACAAACAGTCTCTCAGACCACAAGGCAATCAAATTAGAACTCAGGATTAAGAAACCCACTCAAAACTGCACAACTACATGGAAATTGAACAACCTGCTCCTGAATGACTACTGGGTAAATAACGAAATTAAGGCAGAAATAAATAAGTTATTTGAAATCAATGAGAACAAAGACACAAAGTGCCAGAATTTCTGGGACACAGCTAAGCAGTATTTAGAGGGAAGTTTGTAGCACTAAATTTCCACAGGAGAAAGCAGGATAGATCTAAAATCGACACCCTAACATCACAATTAAAAGAACTAGAGAAGCAAGAGCAAATGCATTCAAAAGCTAGCAGAAGACAAGAAATAACTAAGATCAGAGCAGAACTGAAGGAGATAGAGAAATGAAAAACCCTTCAAAAAAATCAGTGAATCCAGAAGCTAGTTTTTTGAGGATTAACAAAATAGGTAGACCACTAGCCAGACTAATAAAGAAGAAAAGAGAGAAGAATCAAACAGACACAATAAAAAATGATAAAGGGGATATCACCACTGATCCCACAGAAATACAAACTATCATCAGAGAATACTATAAACACCTCTATGCAAATAAACTAGAAAATCTAGAAGAAATGGATAAATTCCTGGACACATTCACCCTCCCAAGACTAAACCAGGAAGAAGCTGAATCCCTGAATAGACCAATAACAAGTTCTGAAATTGAGGCAGAAATTAATAGCCTACCAACCAAAAAAAAAAGCCCAGGACGAGATGGATTCACAGCCGAATTCTACCAGAGGTAAAAAGAGGAGCTGGTACCATTCCTTCTGAAACTATTTCAAACAATAGAAAAAGAGGGACTCCTCCCTAACTCATTTTATGAGGTATTATCCTGATACCAAAACATGGTAGAGACACAACAAAAAAAAGAAAATTTCAGGCCAATGTCCCTAATGAACATCAATGAGAAAATCCTCAATAAAATACTGGCAAACTGAATCCAGCAGCACATCAAAAAGCTTAGCCATCACGATCAAGCAGTCTTCATTCCTGGGATGCAAGGCTAGTTCAACATATGCAAATCAATCAATGTAATCCATCACATAAACAGAACCAATGACAAAAACCACATGATTATCTCAATAGATGCAGAAAAGGCCTTCGATAAAATTCAACACCCCTTCATGCTAAAAACTCTCAATAAACTAGGTATTGATGGAACATATCTAAAAATAATAAGAGCTATTTATGACAAACTTGCAGCCAATATCATACTGAGTGGACAAAAGCTGGAAGCATTTCCTTTGAAAACCGGCACAAGACAAGGATGCCCTCTCTCACCACTCCTATTCAACATAGTATTGGAAGTTCTGGCCAGGGCAGTCAGGCAAGAGAAACAAATAAAGGGTATTCAAATAAGAAGAGAGGAAGTCAAATTGTCTCTGTTTGCAGATGACATGATTGTATATTTAGAAAACCCCATTGTCTCAGCCCAAAATCTCCTTAAGCTGATAAGCAACTTTAGCACAGTCTCAGGATACAAAATCACTGTGCAAAAATCACAAGCATTCCTGTACACCAATAATAGCTAAATCATGAGTGAACATCCATTCACAATTGCTACAAAGAGAATAAAATACCTAGGAATACAAGTTACAAGGGATGTGAAGGACCTGTTCAAGGAGAAGGACAAACCACTGCTCAAGGAAATGAGACAGGACACAAACAAATGGAAAAATATTCCATGTTCGTGGATAGGAAGAATCAATATCAAGAAAATGGCCATACTGCTGAAATTAATTTATAGAGTCAATGCTACCCATCAAGCTACTATTTACTTTCTTCACAGAATTAGAAAAAACTACTTTAAATTTCACATGGAACCAAAAAAGAGCCTGTATAGCTAAGACAATCCTAAGCAAAAAGAACAAAGCTGGAGTCCTTACAGTACCTGACTTCAAACTATATTACCAGGCTACAGTAACCAAAACAGCAATGGTACTGGTACCAAAACAGATATATAGACCAATGGAACAGAACAGAGGCCTCAGAAATAACACCACACATCTACAACAACAAACCTGCACATTCTGCACATATATCCCAGAACTTAAAGTATAATTTTAAAAAAGTCAAAACAGTCAAAAATAATAATAGCTACAGGTTTTCAAGAAATATATAATATAAAAAATGTAAATAGTGAAATAAGTGAAAAAATTGTGTGGGGGGCAGGTACAAGTCTAATGTTTCTGTATGCAACAGAATTTATGTTATCAGTGTAAAATAGTCTGTTATACTTATGAGATGTTTTATTTCAGTCCTAAGTAAACACAAAGCAAAAAACCATAGCAGATACACAAACAATAAAGAAAAGGGAATAAAAACTTAGCACTACAAAAAGAAATAATAATAAATGCTCCCTCTCTGGGTGGACATCGGCTAAATTTGGTCTGGATTTCCTTTCTGCTCTAACAGGACAGCACTGAGTTCAAGGCCTCGCAATTGCTGTGTTCTCTCTCCCTCAGCGCCCAGAGATGCCCTCTGCATCATGCTGCTTTGCCTGCTGCTGCCAATGGGTGAGGGAGGGGTGGTGTTGGCAATTCAGGGCTGTTTTTTCTATCTCTTTAGTGCCTCTTTCAGCTATATGAAATTAAAACCAGGTACTGTGTGTGCTCACATGATTATTAGTTCTTATAAAGGTGTTTTTTTCTGTGTAGATAGGTGTTAACTTGGTGGTCTTGTTGGGGGGACAATCAGTGGAGCTTTCTATTCTATCATCTTGCTTTGCCTTTCCTCACTGTATCTTTGTATTCAAATTTCTCTCTTCTCAGGATACCAGCCATACTGGATTTAGAGTCCACTGTAATCCAATATGACCACCTAATTATATCCGCAGAGATCCTATTTCTATATATGGTCATATTGATAACTTTTAGGGCTTTAGACTTCAGGGAACACAATTCAATCCACAACAGTGCACATATGTGAAGTTTCTCTATTAACCTTTAGTCTACAGTCTAGACTTTAAGACAAACAATCAGACAACAATATGCATCCCCCTTGCCTCAATTTGGCAATGTTTGTCATCTAGGCTTCTCGCCAGGTTGTCTTATTTAGCTTTTAGTAAACTACTTTAAGACTTGCATTTTAATTTTAGTGTTTCTCTGAAGCATTTGAAAATTAATCATTCTAGTTTTCTTAAAACCTTCCTTTCTCTAGCCTTTCCAAATCAGTGTTTCTTCCTGAGTTGTCATCTATCCTTCCAAGCATCTCCTTCAAGTATCTATCTGTGTCAGGGGTCCCACCAAGACCACCGCGAGTTTTCATGGCCCACTACAAGAGCTCTCAGGACCCATCATATAGTCATACTCGTAGCTAAGATTTATAACAATGAAGGGATACAAAATATAGTGAGCAAAAGGGGAGGGTACATAGAGACACATCCAGAATAAACCAGGTGCAAGCCCCCAGGAATCTTCTAATTGTGGAGTCACACAGGTCACACTTAATTCCTACTGCAAGGAGTTGTGACAAAGTACCTATCTGGAAAGCTCATTAGAGGTTTTTATTGAGCTCATAAAAAACAGAGTTTTTATTGGGGCCTGGTTTTGTTGACAACCTCTGCCTGGCATGCATTCAGCACAAACCACACAGTGAGACACTCTTATTGAGAGGAAACTTCCTATCAGTGTGAGTAACTGTTTACCAGCCTGGGGCCAACCTTCAAGCAGACGCTTCTAAAGATCAGTCTCAGACCCCGCTGTGTTAGCTCTTTTCTTCTACCCTTTACCACTTCCCTTCTCTTTTTGCCATTCCCTTGGGATCTTCCTAAATGTTTATTTCTCCAGATGAATTAAATAATAGTTAAATAACATTTAAAGTAATTTTTTTGAATGGTGGGCATTACTTGAGATTATAATTTGTTTATGATATATAAAGATGTATTTCCATTTTTGACATGGTGAAAAAAATGATAGACAACAGAGGCATATCCTGTGCTTGCATACGTAGGAAGTCAATATTATTCAAATAGAAAGAGAGGAAGTCAAACTACCTCTTTGCAGACAATATATTTCTATCTAGAAAACCCCATAGTCTCTGTCCAAAGGCTCCTAGAACTGATAAACAACTGCAGTGAAGTTTCAGAATATCAAATTGATATACAAAAATTATACACCAGTAACATCCAAGCTGAGGGCAAAATCTAGAATGCAATCCCATTCACAAAAGCCAAAAAAAAAAAAAAAAAAAAAATAAGATACCTGGGAACACAACTAACTAGAGAGGTGAAACATCTCTGCAAAAAGGATTACAAAACACTGCTTAAAAAAATCAGAGATGACGGCCAGCATGGTGGCTCATGCCTGTAATCCCAGCACTTTGGGATGCTGAGGTGGGCAGATCACCTGTCAGGAGTTCAAGACCAGCCTGGCCAACATGGTGAAACCCTGTCTCTACTAAAAATACAAAAATTAGCCAGGCATGGTGGCAGGTGCCTGTAATCCCAGCTTCTTGAGAGGCTGAGGCAGGAGAATTGCTTGAACCTGGGAGGCAGTGAGCCGAGATTGCACCACTATACTCCAGCCTGGGCCACAGAAGAAGACTCCATCTAAAAAAAAAAAAAAAAAAAAAAAAAAAAAGGGAAAAGAAAAGAAATCAGAGATGACGAGATGACACAAACAAAGGTAAAAACATTCCATGTTCATGGATAGGAAGACTAGACTCAACATTGTTAAAATGGCCTTATTACCCAAAGCAACTTACAGATTCAGTGCTATTTCTCTCAGACCAGCAACATCATTTTTCACAGAATTAGAAAAAAAAATGGTTCTAAAATTCATATGGAACTAAAAAGGAGACTGAAGAGCCAAAGGAATCCTAAGCTGAAAGAACAAAGCCAGAAGCACCACACTACTGGACTTCAAACTATACCACAAGGCTACAGTAACCACAACAACATGGTACTGGTACCAAAACAGATATATAGACCAATGGAATAGGTTAGGAAACCCAGAAATAAAGCCACACACCTACAACCATCTGGTCTTCGACAAAATTGACAAAAACGAGAAATGGGGAAAGGACTCCTTAATTAATAGTGCTGTGATAACAGGCTAGCCATATGCAGAAGATTGAAACTGGACCCCTTCCTTTCACCACATACAAAACTCAATTTAAGATGGATTAAAGACTTAAATGTAAGACCTAAAACTATGAAAACCTTAGAAGAAAACCTAGAAAATGCCATTCAGGACATAGGTCTTGGCAAAGATTTCAGGACAAAGTCTTCAGAAGCAATTGCAATAAAGAATATTTATAGATAAGTAGGACCCAATTAAATAACTTCTGCACAGCAAAAGAAACTATCAACAGAGTAAACAGACAACCTCCAGAATGGGATAAAATATATGCAAACTATGCACCTGACAAAGTTCTAATATCGAGAATCTACAGGGAATCTTAAATCAGCAAGCAAAAAACAAGCAACCTCGTTAAAATGGGTAAAGGACATGAACAGACATTTCTCAAGATGACATTTCTCAAAAGAAGACATATGCACAGCCAAACATGGAAAATGCTGAACATCACTAATCATTAGAGAAATGCAAATCAAAACTACAATGAGGTGTCATATCCCACCCCAGTCAGAATGTCTATTATTAAAGTCAGAAAATTACAGATGCTGGCAAGATTGTGGAGAAAACGGAATGCTTATATACTTCTGGTGGGAATGTAAATTAGTTCAGCCACTGTAGAAAGCAGTTGGAGATTTCTCAAAGAACTCAGAACTACTGTTTGACCCAGCAAAATCATTATTGAGTATATGCCTGTATTAGTCCATTCTCGCACTGCTATAAATAAATACCTGAAACTGGGTAATTCCTAAAGAATAAAGGCTTAATTGGCTTACGGTTCTGCAGGCTGCACAGGAAGCATGATGCTGGCCTCTGCTTCTGGGGAGGTCTCAGGAAACTTTCAATCATGGCAGAAGGCAAAAGGGAAGCAAGGCACATCTTACGTGGCCAGAGCAGAAGGAAGAGAGTGAGGGGGGAGGTGCTACACACTTTTAAACAGCCAGTTCTCATGAGAACTAACTCACTACTATGAGAACAGCACCAAAGGGATGATGCTAAATCCTTCATAAGCAGCCTGCCCACCTCTGAACCTAAAAGGTGAAAAAGGAGAAAAAAAAGATTTGATTATGTATAGGTCCCCCACATTTCTTAGGCTTATTCCTATGTGTTTGTTTTACCTTAGTTCTATAAATATGATCTTTTCTTCCATTATATGTTGATCATTCATTGTTTTTAATCTTTTTAAAAAAAATGCTACTAGTTTCTATATATTAAAGTTCCACTTGTCACATTTATGTAGTATTAGTAGATACCAAAATAATTCATAGAAAATTAGTATACATATTTAGAAATAATTATTGCAAATAACATACCAAGTTCTTCTTATACCTATTTTTTTCTTCTATTTAACTGCTTTGACTAGCACATTCAGAACAATATTAACTACTACTAGTTATTCAGAAGGCTGAGAAGGTAGGATTGCTTGAGCCTAGGGGTTTGAGACTGGCCTGGGCAGTATACCAAGACACATCTCTAAAAAAAAAAATTAAAATAGCACTACTAATATCAAATCTAGTGTTAGTACTAGTAAGTATCAGATTACTTTTGGTATTTCACTCTAATCCAGGCTTATTGCTTTGGGTGGAGGAATCTGATTAGAAACATATATAACTTGCTAGATATTAAAATCTATATTCCCATATGTACTTAGGTCTGCATGTAAATGTACTATTCTATACAGTTATTTTCTTTTCCTGTATTACATTCTCAATTATTGAACTTTATAATAAACTTTAACATCTACAATCTAATAATTACTTTTTGGGAAGGGTTGCTGAGTTTTTTTTTTCAAATGTCTTTCACATTGTAATGATTATATGGGAGTTTTTTCCTCCTTGGGGCTATTAATAAAGTAAATCATTGAACCATCCTGAATTCCATTTAACTGATTGTATTATTGATACCATTCCTGTTGTTACTATTGATACTATTATACCCAACAAAATATAGTTTACACACATGTTCCTAGTGGGCCTCCTAATATTTTACATTGATTTAGAGATTTGATACTCAAAGCAATATTTCCTTAAAATTAATGGCAAACATGTCATTCCTACATAATTCAGTAGCCAGCCCTTTAAAAAAGATATTTTTCTTACATAAATCAAAATATTATACCCCCAAAATTATGAATAACTCTTTGTTATTGTCTAATACCCAATCTATATTCAAATATCCCTAATTGTCTCAAAATGTATTGTTCAAATTAAGATCTAAACAAAGTACTTGCATTTCATTTGCTTATTTTCTTAGCTATCTAACTTGGCTCTGGATGCTATCTGTAAACAGCACAAGTAGTAACTGAATTTGAGGCAGGTGGTCTGAGGCTAACTTCATATGACTTGCAAGAAGCCTACAGGAATGCCTTGAGCCCCGCAAGAAATACAGCTGTCTTTCCAGATTAAAGTCCTGGCCTGCAGATTTGGCTAAGAAACAAGAAAAATAGGAACATCCACCAAAGTCAAGTCAGCCGCACTGGAAAGATTTGCCTCTTTGGAATGGAGCCTTAACCAAAGCTCAAACACACTTTTCCTATTATTTTCGCCTGAGCCGTCCTTTGCCAAGGGAATGACTACACATGCCCGAGTCAGTTCAGGTCAGTGCTAGAGCATCACAGGGCCCTGCTTCCTAAGTCCTAATCAGCTTGACCAAGTAGAAACAGTTGTTCATCATGAGCAATGGAGAAAGATGCTTCCATGATCCACCAACTGCTCTTGTACTCCTTATTAGTTGTGTTCCCAGCCACCAGAATTTGTCTCTCAACACATCTGGCCAATGGATCAAGATCTTACAAGATATTAACATTAGTTAGCTGATATGGTTTGGCTGTGTTCCCACCCAAATTTAATCTTGTAGTTCCCATAATTCTCATGTGTCTTAAGAGGGATCCAGTGGGAGGTAATTGAATCATGGGAGCAGTTACCGCCATGCTGTTCTCATGATAGTGAGTTCTCATGAGATCTGATGGTTTTATAAGGGGCTTTTCACCCCTCTTGTCCCTTCTCTTTGCTGCTGCCATGTGAGGAAGGATGTGTTTGTGTCCCCTTCTGCCATGATTATAAGTTTCCTGAGGCCTCTCTAGCCCTGCAGAACTGTGAGTCAATTAAACCTCTTTCCTTTATAAATTATCCAGTCTTGGGTATTTCTTCGTTTCTTCATAGCAGCGTGAGAATGGACTAATATATTAGCCTTCAACATTTTTTTTTTTTCTTAACTCGTGTTCTGTCACCCAGGCTAGAATGCAGTGGTGTGATCATGGCTTACTACAGCCTCGACTTCCTGGGCTCAAGCAAACCCCCTACCTCATCCTTTTGAGTAGCTGGGACTACAGACATGCACAGCCATGCCTGGCCAATTTTTTGCACGTGCGTGTGAATGTGTGTGTGTGTGTGTGTGTGGAGTTGGGGTCTACATTATGTTGTCTAGGCTGGTCTGGACTTCCTGAGCTCAAGTGATCCTGCCATCTCAGTCTCCCCAAGTGCTGGGATTACAGGCATGAGCAATGGGCCTAGCGCCTTCAACTTTTCTATCTACTCCCAAATTAGGAAATCAACCAAGGAATAACACAGAAGTCAGACGGAGTTAAATACCTTAACTTCATTTCTGGCAACTAGATTGGAGAACACAGTTGACACATGTGGTCATAATAAGCCTCTTGAGATTTCACATGCTATAGATAGCTGCCATCCAGTCACTGACCCTGCAGGACATCAAAGTCTTCTTTCCAGAATCAGCGGGGCCCTGTTAGTGCCCCACAAACGGGAGTAGGAGACAACACACATCCTGTGGGTTGGGGGAACCCACAAAAGAATGATCACCCTGGTGAGCAGCCACACAGGCTCAGCTCATTACCCTAACAGGATGGGACCCCTTTACTCCTCCTCTGAGCCAAAGCAAAGTTCACAAGGAAGAGAGCTGGAAGTGCTCTTCATATACTTATGGATAGTAGAACAGAAAGTCCCTTCTCCATGTAAAAATGTGAGGAATGCGGGTAATAAAACCTTATGGGAAATAAAACCTAAAAGGGGAACTGGCAGTGACATGTTAGGACCACTCTTTTCAGTTACTAGGTATACACAAAAAAAAGTGTTAGGTGCTCCTGTGTGCCAGCACTCTGATAAGTGTTACATGGACCGTATATGATTTTCTCCTTTCAATAGCACTTAAGGAAAATAATCTCCCCAGGATCACCCAGCTAGTGAATGTTAAACTTCTTGAGTCCTGGTTTCTCTGCCTATAAAAAGGACAAACAGATTCAACCATTTCCAAACTCACTGCTTTTCCATGTAAACCAAGCTAGCCAGGTGCAGTGGCTCACACTTGTAATTGCAGCTGCTCATGAGATTGAGGTGAAAGAATCATTTGAGCCCAGGAGTTTGAGACCAGCCTGGGCAATATAACAAGACCCCATATTTAAAAGATAGAATAACAACCAAATCACTTTCGGAAGTCTGACTCATGAAACAAACTAAGCTAACCAGCCTTTTCTCCTGGGCATCTAGTTCCGACTCAGTAATTCCTAGACTTTGTAACTACCTAAGCACCATGTGCTGACCATCTATTCCTACAGGATTGGGGTGGGGGTGAAAAGCAGAAAGGATGGTAAAAACTGAGTATTTAACATTCCCCTAGACTCTGTTTTTACAGAAAGCTATAAATCTTCGGCTGGGCCTAGCTAATGTGTTGTAATAAAAGGAGATGTTGATTCGATTTTTACAATCCATCATTCCAAGGCCAGAGAAAAACAGGAAAAGAGCTGCTTTTCTTGGAAGGAAGAGAACGTTTGTCAAATTGTTTCTACTTACTTGCATTCACACATCCTGTCTCTCCTAATATCTCACCTGTCAGAGACTAACAGGATAAAAGCAGACAGGTAGAATGGCTTTAAATTATGTGTATTGAGAAAAATAATGAAAAACAGCATGCAAAAGAATCCAAGGAAATTAACATGGTTGCTGCTTAGTTCTCTCCTGCTCCCCACTGGAGGCTGAGGAGGAAGATAACATTTCTATTCAATTCAATCCAAAAATTGTTAGGAAACGGAGATGCAAACATTATCACATGGCCCTCAAGGAACTCAGAATAGATGAGAAGGTAAGTCTGATACATATGCTAAGAGCAATGAGAGTGATGAGCCTAGGGTAACAGATGCAGACTCCCCCACCCAAGGATGCCTTTGGAAGAGATGATATCTGAGCCAAGTCAGAGGTTGTGCAGCAGTGAGCCAGCAAAATGAATAGTGGGACAAAGTCAGCAATAAGAGCATTCTAGGCAAAGGAAATACAAACAACAAAAAAATGTCCAACATCTACCAGGCCTTGCTGCCTTCTGATACTGTCTTAAGTGCTTTTCATGGAATCTTAACTCAGATGATACTGTGCTCAATGAAACCGCTACTATCAGCATCCCTATTTTTCAAATCTAACAATAAGGCTGTAAAAGTTAAGTAGCTTGCCCAAGCAGTAGGTGGTACACATCAGAATGAGGATTTGAACTCAGGTCAGTATGATTCTAAAGCCTCATTTTTTAATAGCAACAAGCTACACTGCTCTCCCCAAGTGATGAGCAAAGGTACCAAATGTGGGTGACAGCATATCACTAGTGGGTAATGACTACAAAGAGTGCTGTTTCCAGATGGTAATGTGGGAAGCAGAGAGCAGCTAAAGATACATGAAACTTTTTTTTTTTTGAGACGGAGTTTCGCTCTTGTTGCCCAGGCTGGAGTGCAATGGCACAGTCTCGGCTCACTGCAACCTCTGCCTTCCGGGTTCAAGTGATTCTAGCTGGGATTACAGGCGCCCACCACTACACCCAGCTAATTTTTGTATTTTTAGTAGAGATGGGGTTTCACCATGTTGGCCAGGCTGGTCTCAAACTCCTGACCTCAGGCGATCCACCCGCCTCGGCCTCCCAAAATACTGGGATTACAGGCATGAGCCACCACGCCAGGCCACATGAAACATTTTATGTATCATGTGAAGAGACTGAATGCTATCCTGGGGTAACAGGATCTCGGAAGACGTTTAAACAGATACATGCCATGGCCAGATGTGTTTTATATAAATTTATTCTCTTTGGTCTCACACCACAGTAACATGAGAGGAACAAGATCAGAGACAAAAAGACTAGTAAGATCTAATGGTAACCCAGGAAGGAGAGTGTATGAGTGAGGATGGTGGGAGCTCAGATGGAGAAGAGTGAGACAATTTGAGAAATACTAAAGAACAGTAGGACTGGTGGATATAATGGGTGTAGGCATGATGGAAGAGGAGGAGGAGGAAGAGTTAAGGATGACTCCAGGTTTTCTGTTGGAATGACTAAGTGAACATTAGTACCTCCACCTGGAACAAGAGCACAAGAACTGTTTAGCTTGAGTTCAGATAATGCAACAGATTCTTAATTACATAAACTAATTTCTGTAAGTTTGTTATGTAAATTATGTAAGCTTGTTTGACTTGGTTTTGAAATGGCTCATGGTTATACCTGTTACAGCTGGATTCCAGGACTCAACTACAATCAGAATTTTTCTTTCATTCTCTCAGCTTGAATTTCCTTTTGTAGCACCCTTGGGCTCACTCTTTTTGGTGGTGATAACAATTGACATGCTTTATTTTCCGATCAACAAGCTTCCGATCTGACAAGCTGAAGAGGCTTGGCTTTTAGCAACCACATCAACTCTTGGGAAGGAACTTGAACTGCCCCCACTGGGCTCATATATCTGCCCCCTGGAAAATCAGTGAGTGGATGGGAAGAGATAATCTGAACAGTGATTCTGGATTATATGTCCTTCCTGCTGGTGGGAGGAAATATGGTCAGGGAAATCTCTGAAAGGAAGAGCAGTTCCATTACCAAAATAGATTTGTCTAGTGAATAGGCCAAAGCACAGAAACCCACTCCATGGGAAAACATCCCATCTGATTATATGACTGCAGAACGTGGAGGGACAGGACAAGGTTGAAGGTCAACACTTGAAGTCATCAGCCACCCTTGAAGTTAAAAGTGAAGGACAGTATAGATAAGATTGAGTCAAGGATGAAAGAATTCAGAGAATACCACCCTTTAAGACAGGAAGAGGAACAGAAACTAGAGCGAAACAGAGGAGAATAACGTGCCAAAGAATGTATGAGTATTGTCTCATTTAACTTCATCACCAATATAGCCCTATAAGGAGGGCATAAGGGTTTTTTTTTTCCATTTTAACGGTAAAATTACTTTGAATCTGAGTTATTATTCTTGCTCATCATCAAATCTGCTAAGTGATAGAGCTGGGATTGGAATATTTTCTTGTGAGACTCCAACTCCATTCTACTAGAAAGATAACATATTCCCCACCAAGGACATAAGATGTATGCTGTTACCAGATGTTTTCTCCTAGAATGTAGGAGAATTTATTTTTAAAACACATATTTTCTTCTTGGCAGTAAATAGCATCTTTGCTCCACAAAGAAACCAAATTAAAAACAGTTCTGATCCTCATGCTTCAGAAGAATTTATACTTACTCAAGCATTCTCAGTCTGTCCTTGATTACATGGGTCTCAGTTATAGACTTGAGAAAACAGAAATATAGAATGCGAGCACTATTAAGATAATTAGAAATAATCTAGTAAAGGATCCAGTGATGGACTTCAGTAGGATCTATTTAGAAACCCTTGAAATTGAATGCAAAATATTTGTGCACAATGGATTTTTTTTTTCTGGGAAGAGTCTCTATTCTTTGAATTCTCGAAAGTGTATGAGTCCAAGTACCCTCACTTTGCAGATATGGAGATTAGTCATTTATATTCCATGGGCCTCCAACTCATACCATGAGGCCTTGATAGAATCAGGTCTGGACCTTAGGTATCTTGGTTCCCAGAGCATGACACTCTCAGGAAGCTTCTGCCTGTAAGTATCCTATTAAGTGCCTGAAAGAAAGGTTTCTCGCCCTAAGATCACCTATACATTTTTTGACCGGCAAGGGTTCCACCTCTTGTAAACAGTTATTCCTTGAAAAATAAAATTGATATTAAACTGTCACTTACAAGCACAGGGAATATGAGATGTGGACTTGACAATGTTGGCAGTTGGGAACTGCACAGAAATCCAGGGCTCTGTTGCCTTCCTACCCTCTACTCCTCACCACGTCCAGGAGGAGGAGAGAGGGCCTTAGGTATGAGAATCCACAACTGCTGAGCACCCAGGGGAGAATAAGCTTAGGAAGATCTTGGTTTGGGTTTCCAGAATGAGAGCCTGTGATGAGGATGTGCAAGTTGTTTATTAAAGATGTGCTCCCAAACAAAACTGAGAAAGAGAACGAGGCAGGGGCAGAAGTCAGGGAAGGGTGTGATGTCAGAGTCCTTTGGAGTGTGGCAACAGCCCGATCTGGACAGCTTTTGTTGAAAGAACCTAAAAGCAATCAACTCATTTTTTAAAGATTTGAACAATTTATTCTAACAAAAGTATAAAGTATGGAAAATTCATGTATTTGAATCATTTCAGAGAGTAGAGCATGTTTCACACTAGCAGATTTCAGATTTTAGCACCTTTGAAAAGAAATATTCAGAGTTAAGACAAGTGGCAATGCAGGCTGCAGGTGACCTACAGGGATACTCATCTGACTTCAGTGCAGTTCACATCACAGTGCAGTCATCTGGTTTTTCAGAGTGCCACAAAACACACTTAAAGAGAATGAGAAAGGAGTTCATTGAATTCATGGCTGGTGGTTAGAAGATGAACTAGAGACAAAAGCAGAAAGGTTATAGGATGGACTGGGAGGTCAAACAGACAGTCCGAAGGCGCCGACAATGCAGTACATGGTCTTATTCTCCCATCGCACAGTGTAGCTCCCGTCAGTAGAGCTGTCCCAAAAGCAGGAACTTGCCGTGTATGATCCAGCTCCGTTCTTTTGAATAATTACACAGGTCACAATGTATTTAAATGGTTTTCCCAGCTTGGGGAGTTGGCTTAAAGTTTGTTCTACATTTGTGGTCCACTGGTTCACTTTGCTGTGTTGATAAGCATTACCACCAACTGCGATTTTTTTTTTTTTTCTTTTTTTTTGAGACAGAGTCTTGCTCTGTCACCCAGGCTGGAGTGCAATGGCGCAATCTCGGCTCACTGCAACCTCCGCCTCCCAGGTTCAAGCGATTCTCCTGCCTCAGCCTCCCTACGAGTAGCTGGGACTACAAGTGCCCACCACCACGCCTGGCTAATTTTTGTATTTTCAGTAGAGATGGGATTTCACCGTGTTGGCCAGGCTGGTCTTGAACTCCTGACCTTGTGATCCGCCTGCCTTGGCCTCCCAGAGTGCTGGCATTACAGGCGTGAGCCACCGCGCCCAGCCCCAATTACACTTTCTACAGCCTCTTTTACAGTGTTGCTCACTTCAACAATAAAGGCAGTCTCCTCCACAGCCTGATAGTCTCCCATCCTTCCTCCAGGGAATAGCCTCCGCTTCCCCGAGTGGTGCCACGCAGGCACGCTCAGGCTCCGCCCCACATCTGCCACGCCTCCCTCCATAGCCTGGCACGCAAGGCAAGGCACGCACTCCCGCCCCACCCACACCCAGCTCCCGGGCCCTGCGGCCCCGCCCACGCCCAGCTCCTTTTTTTTTTTCCCATTTGCATTACATTTATTCATCTCATTTCATCCTTAGAGCAAAACTCTGTAGTGGGTTCTGTTTTTTGGTGTTTTTTGTTTTTGTTTTTGTTTGTTTTCCACGAAGTCTCGCTCTTGTTCCCCAGGCTGGAGTACAATGGCGCGATCTCCGCTCACTGCAACCTCCGCCTCCAGGGTTCAAGCGATTCTCCTGCCTCAGGCTCCAGAGTAGCTGGGATTACAGGCGCCTGCCACCACGCCCGGCTAACTTTTGTATTTTTAGTAGAGACGGGGTTTCACTATGTTGGCCAGGCTGGTCTCGAACTCTTGACCTCAGGTGATCCGCCCGCCTCGGCCTCCCAAAGTGCTGGGATTATTACAGGCGTGAGCCACCGCGCCCGACCAGTGGGTGCTATTATTTATCTCCACTTTGGAAATGAGAGTAGCAGAGAAAGATGACTGAGATTTACAAAGAGTTGAGAATCCAGCCTGGCTACAGGATGCTAAGCAGAGCAGGGCGTTATGGCCCCAGGAGACCTGGTTCCAGGTGGGTTCTTTCCTAAGCCACAAACCCACCAAAAGCAGCATATCCTCTAAGATAAACACCCACAAATGCCCAGGGAAAATGTTCCAGGTGGTCGAGAACTCAATTCCTAATGAAAGCTTGGCAAATGAACTATGCCTCGGTCTCCTTCTACCGAAGAATAGGAATGTTCTCTTATATAACCACAGTACAATTAGGAAACCCAGGGAAGTTAATACTGATATTATCTAATTCATAGTTTTTAATCAAATGTCCATCAATTGTCTCAATGTCTGCTCTAGCTCCCCTTACCCCCAGCTCAGTGAAGGATCCAGTACAGAATCATGTTGTTTGGTTGTCATGTCTTTAATCTGGAACAGTTCCTCATTCTTCTTTTGATAATTTTGAAGAGTGAAGGTCACCTTTTTTTATTTGGTAGAAAATCTGTCAAAGTAAAAAAAACAAAAAACAAAAAAAACAAAGGACACTTGGGTTTGTCTGAATTTTCTTCATGATTTGATTCAGGTTATGTATGGCAGGATTCTACCAGAAGTGATGGTGTGTCCTTCTTGGTGCCTCTGATCAGAAGGCTCATGACATTCATTTGTTCCAAAATTGCTAGCGTTAACTGTGATCGTTTGTTTAGGTGGTGTTTTAGCTTTCCCCATTTTAAAGTTACTATTTTCCTGTTTGTAATCAACAGGCAATTTGTAAGGGGCACTTTGAGACTGTGTAACTATCTCAAACTTTTGTCCACAGCATCCAATGCTCATTTTTGAACTCCATCCTTTCTTCTGTATTTAGGTGTTATTCTATTGTTAAAAAAAAAAAAAAAGCTTCTCCCCATTTATGTATTTACTCATTTATAGAGAAATGCATGGATTCGTGTTTTTTTTAAACATGCACCCAGTGTGTCCTCTATATCCATGGGAACTTGATCTGTGGTTGGCTGAGTCCACAGATGTGGAACCCAAGGATACAGAGGGCCTACTGGGGGACTTAGGCACCTGGGGGATTTTGGCATCGATGGGGAGTCATAGAACCAATACCCCGCAAAAACCATGAGACACCTGTTATTCATTACTGCCATCATTTATTTTGCCATTAAAATGTTCAGAGATTTGTCCAATGGGACCTTCCTCAAGATGACCTGCATGTGCTTTTGATATATCCCTGTCGTTCTTTGAGCACTTCATTACTTTCTGGACAAGTGGACTCAGGGTCATCTTGTCCCTGTCTTCATCCTGAAATTGGCCTCTTCTCCAAGTTTACAGGCTTCCTTTCAGTTGGGAATGACATTTAGAAACCAAGATAAGGGCACCAGGTGGGCTGATCATTTGTTTAGGTGGTGTCTGTTAGGTTGCTCCACTTTAAAGCTACTATTTTTCCCTTTATAATCAATAGGAACTTATAGGGGACACTTTGAGACTGTGTAACTATCTCAAACTTTAATTCCCAGCAACCACTGCTGAATTTGAACTCTATTCCTTCTATATTAGGTGTTACTCTATTGTTTAAAAAAAAAAGGGCTTTCATTTTTCCCCATTCATGCATTTGTAGGCCGTCTGAGTAGGAGGAATACACACACGTACATATGCATACACACACTGAAATTTGAGACCCATTGCCCTAGAACAAAGATAGGAAAACCTAGAGAACAAAATAGTTCTTTATTTACAAAAATGGGCAGCTGACCCACAGGTCATGCATGCTGATCCTGCTGTAGCACCATGAGATTTTCCAGTCGTGTGGCAGAGCCACTTGGAGCTATAGCTTAATCTGCTGTACATTGCTTTCTTGTTCTTGGCTCCGCAAAACTGGCAGCCTTCAGAGTCAACCCAGTTAGTGGATGACAGCAATATTCCCAAGCATGATATATGATCTTTCCAAATCAGAAGGGCTTCCTAGTTCCTTTGATTTACAACAGGAAGTACATGTAAGATGCAATAACCACTGTTCCCCTAAAAACTCACCATTTTGGCCGGCTGCTGAAATTCTGTAGGGATTTCTTCTGCCCACTGGTGCACATATACCTTCTTAAGGCTTCCACCATTCTCACCGTTTTCTCCTTTTTACCTCAGATCTTCATGATATCATGAATATAATGGATCAGCATAACAGTCTGTGTCATATCCAGATGATAGAACAGCCATTAAACTATATTGCTGGAAAAAGCATTAGAGTACAATTTCCTGGGACAAGACCCCGATTGTGTACCACTGTCTATCCCAGGCAGATGCAAAAGCTTTTGATCCTCCCTTCTGATGAGATTGAAAAGAATGCATTCACCAAATCAATGACCACATACTAAGTAGCAAAAGCTATGTCATAATTATCTGATAATTATGAAACCACAATAGTTATAATTAGGCTACCATGTGATGGAGTTGACAGTAGTTATATCAATCGTGAGCCATGTGGTTTTTTTCAGGAGCCAGACTGGCAAATGAAATGGAGATGTAATGGGGAACAGCAACCTTATCTCCTTAAAATCTTTGAGCTCAGCACTCCAATGACACTCCTTGCCATTCCACCCTACATAATATATTGCTGTATATTTACTGTCTTGGCCTGGAGGTTGGGTAACTTCAGAGGGTTCCATGTAGCTGTTCTGATTACATAGGTGTACTCCACAGTTCAAGGACTTAGTGTGAGTGTTCTGCCAGTTACTAGGTATATCCATCCTGATCAATGCACTCAGTGATCAGGAAAATCAACACAGGTGAGTCCATGAACACACTGACGCCCTGTGAAATGGATTTAGGCCAGGACTCTGTTTGCCACCTGGCCTCTATTTACCTCCTCCAATCTAAGAAGGAAGCATGAAGGCATATTAGCCCTCATGGTTTTAGCATCCTCTTAGTCCCTATATCCAACTGCCCTTGAAAGATATGGGTATTTCCCTTCCCCCATTGTACAGATATGTTGATAAAAGGCTGTAAGTTCCTATGAGGAAGGACTGGGAAATTAACTAGTGAATATACTTGATGTCCTATTGCAGGGTCTTTTCTCAAGGAGATTCAGGCTTCTGTTGAATCAATGGCTCTGTTCTGGAAATTAAGAATCATGGTTTTTCACTGGGAAGGCTGATGTCAGTCTGAGTATTAGTGAATCTATTAGTACTTTTTGTTGGCTGTCCATTGACCTTGCCCCTAACAACTTGGCGGTGTATTAACTATCGCTATAGATTCCTACAGGTGAGGCCTCCTGGTTATGATTCTGTCCTTGTTGCCTATTTCTACATGTGTCCACCTTGCCTCTGACAGTTTAAGCTGCCACCAGGCCCTCCTACTCCTAAAACCTATCCTTCTTCTTAACACTAAGCTGCCTGGTGCTAGAACAGCCTCCTGGACTGTCTGTCAATCTTGGCCATGGGGCATATCTGAGTTCCCTAGAAAATTACTTAACTACGTGCTTCTCAAAGTGAGATTAAATCAAGTAAGAATAGAACAAAGGCAGGATGAGGGAAATCCCTAGGTGAGGTGAAGGGTCGAAGCCCTGGAAGACATCTGTAATGCGCTCATCCCCATGCTTGCATCAGGGAGGGCAAGCCACTTTTCCCAATCTTTAGCATATCTTGAACTAAACTCACTTAAGTCCTATTTTCTACCACCACATTGGACTGACACTCTCTGAAAAGCTTGGAATTTTCCCCACAACCGACTTTAATTCTGAACTCTCTCAAGCAATTTAGACATTCTGGCCTGAACTGTCAGCTGTCACCTCTTGAGCCTCATTGTTTGAGAAGCAAGGCACGTGGCTGTGCTCAGTAAGAAATGCATCTGGCAATTTTGCAACATACCACACCTACTGGATGTAGTCAAGGTAGGGCTTCAAGATAAACACAGGATGTTCAGTTAAATCTGAATTTCAGATCAACTACTTTTTCTAGTATGTTCTAAATAAGTACATTCTAAATATTGCATGGGACATGGTCTATCAAAGAAAAACTTCATTCTTTATCTGAAGTTCAGACTTACCTGAGCATCTACTTTTTCTTTTCTTTTTTTTTTTTTTTTTTTTGGAGATGGAGTCTTACTCTGTTGCCCAGGCTGGAGTGCAGTGGCGTGATCTCTGCTCACTGCAACCTCTGCCTCCTGGGTTCAAGCGATTCTCCTGCCTCAGCCTCCTGAGTAGCTGGGATTACAGGCACACACCACCACGCCTGGCTAATTTTTGTATTTTTAGTAGAGACGGAGTTTCACCATGTTGGTCAGGCTGGTTTCGAACTCCTGACCTCGTGATCCACCCACCTTGGCCTCCCAAAGTTCTGGGATTATAGGCATGAGCCACCACGCCCAGCCGAGCATCTGTATTTTTATTTGCTAACTCTAGAAACCCAAATTGGGAGTGGCTTCAGTACACACAGTTTCGAGGCAACATTGAAGCAAACAATTAACATTGAAGCAAACAGTTTTGTCAGAGGCATTTAAACCAGAGCAACTCCCTCTTAAATAGGAGCTGGGTAAAATAAGGCTGAGACCTACTGGCTGCATTCCAGATGGATAAGGTTGAGGTATTCTAAGTCACAGGATAAGATAGGAGGTTGGCACAAGATACAGGTCATAAAGACCTCGCTGATAGAACAGCTTGCAGTAAAGAAGCCGGCCAAAACCCGCCAAAACCCACCAAAACCAAGATGGCAACAAGAATGACCTCTGGTCATCCTCACTGCTACACTGTGTGTTGCCAGATTCTGTACAAATTTGGTATACAGCCTAACATGCAAAGAACTGCAATAATACAGTTATAGCTCCTCACCCCTGCCATCCCCAAAAGAAGATAGGTTTGGTTTCCTATGGTTCATATAGCCCCTAAGCAGTGGAAATGTGGGACGAGATCCCATGCATTTACATTCTAGTCATGTTAGGGTTCCCGAGAGAAACAGAACCAATAGAATATAGATAGATGGATGCTAGATATATGAATACATATACAGAAAGATGAGAGATTGACTCACAATTGTAGAGACCAAGAAGTCCCATGATCTGCCATCTGCAGCCTGGAGCCCTAGGAAAGCCAGTGGTGATTCAGCCTGGGTTCAAAAGCCTAAGAACCAAAGGAGCCACTGACTAAGCAAAGAAGGTGGATATCCCAGTACAAGAAGAGAGCAAATTTGCTTCTCCTCTTTTTGTTCTATTCAAGCTCTCACGAAATTCGATAATGCCAACCCACATTGGTAAGGATGATCTTTATTCAGTCTGCTGGTTCAAATGCTAATCTCTTCCAGAAAGATCTTACAAGTAACATCCAACTGGCCACCGGGGCATCTCTTAGCCTTGGCAATTAACCATCACACTAGTTCTGTCATTCATTGGCCACATGACCTTGAATACACTTAGCCCTTCTCTGTGCCTGTTTCCTCATCTATAAAACGGGAATATTAAAAGTTCCCACCTCATGGAGTTGATATAAAAATTAAATGAGTTAATACATGTAACGCACAGAGCCACACCTGCTGCATAAAGTCTCATTGAAAGGTAGTTGTTACTGTTGTTGATCTGTGTTTACACTCTGCTGAAGTTGAAAAATCTCATCACCTGACTCCTTTCACTTCCTTGCTTCAAATCTATTTGGGAGAATGGGGCTAATATGGAGTTTATTCCAAAGGTGCTAGTGAATTTTTAATCAACTTCCTTTATTTCTTCCCAGTCTGAGTTTCAAAAGCAGCAGCTAATATTTGTTATGTACTAACAGGTACTGTCCTAAAAACAAGACATAGCTCATTTCACTAAATCTCGCAACAATCTAAGAGGTTTCCACCATTATTATCCCAATGTTATACATGCTGGGACTTCGCCTCGGCACCCAGCTAGGAAGTGGGCATGCTCAGGGTTGCCTCCAGGCCAGTGTTTCCCCCAGGGCTGCTAACTATGATCCTACTATTAGTTCTCCTCATACCATCCCTTCCTTTCACCATGAGGCTTATTCAAATCCCACCTGACCTGTAAAGTTGAGCTCTACCCTTTCATATAAATCAGAGTGGCCTCTGCAAGGCTATTTTGACATTTTTGTTTTTATATTCTGTGTCTTTTCACTTGGAAAGTGAGGTCAAAGGGACAAGAAATAAAGCAAGCAAACTTTTGTTATTTTGAAGGAAACACCTTCCTCCTGGAAATCGAATACCTCCTATTTCCCAGATCTGTGCAGCAGATGGCAGTGTTCAATTAGTCAAAATAAAGTTCTAGCCTATGGACTTGCTGTTTAGTTCTAAATTGCTCCATGACCCCTCAGTGCTTCCTGGTGGTACTTTATAAACTGTCAGCTATTTTAAATAGTATCACTGTATTATCAAAGTCACCCAGAGTGCCAGGGGAGATGTGAATTAACTTCACAGTAGTGACAGGAAACTCAAAGTCGAGTGCAATATTGAAAGTCGCAGAAGCAGTAAGTGGCTGACCCAGAACCCAGGTCTTCTGGGTTCAGTGTTAGCACATCACACCTCTGTGAATTAAAGGAGTTTTAAAGATGATGGGGATGTTTATTTCAATCTTCCTCCTACATGAGAAACTCTTGTCCACTGGGCCACGCCCCTGTCCAGCCTTCCGCCCTACCTCCCATTATATGTTCTATGTTGCTATACTATCTCAAAACTACTATTCTAAAGCTAGTTTAATGACAATAGGTGTATTCAAGCAGAAAATATAAAGGAGGGAGAAATTAAGTCCTGTGATATCAGTCTCTCTAGGCATTAACCCAACAGGGTTATTTTTTGAGCGCTTTTATGAAATCAATTCTATTTATCTATTGGTAATTTAGCAATATCCTTTTGCGCTTTTAAGTGGTTGCTCTAGGAGTGACACTATCTGTCCTTAACTTTTTACAATCTACTTAGAGTTGATATTTAGGCCCATTACAAAATATGTAGAAATCTTGTAAATACGTATTCATTTATCTACCACTATCTTTTTTGATATATTTATTATGTGTATAATATCAATGTACATTATAAACCTCATAGGACAATAATAATTTTTGCTTTAAAGAGTATTGTGTATTTTAAAGGAAGAGGAAAAGGTCTTTACCATTTAGTTGTCAATTAAGAATAACAATCTAATTACCCATACACTTACCATTTCCAATGATGCCATTCCTTTCTGAAGATTCAAGTTTTCCTCTGGTATTCTTTCCCTTCAACCTGAAGAAACTATGCTGGCATTTCTTGTAGTATGGGGATTCTGACAACAAATTCTCAGTTCTCTTTTATCTGATAATGTCCTTATTTCATCTGGAAGGACAATTTTGCTAGATATGGAATTCTTGATTGACAGTTGTTTTTTCAACACTTTAAAACACTGTTTACTTCTCTTTTGGCCCCCATAGTTTCTGATTAGAAGTTGGTAGTAGTTATAATTATTGCTCCCTATATATTGCATGCTTTTCTCTGTATGATTACATCTATCCTTGGCGTTCCCCAGTCTAAGATGTGCCTCGCCATGATTTTCATGTGTGTATCCTACTTAGGGTTTGCTGAGCTTCTTAGATCTGTACAGTTATATCTTTCCCTAAATTTGAAAATGTTTCTGTTGTCATTTCTTCAAATATTTTTACCTGCAATTCTCTGTTCTTTCTCTTTAGGACTCCTGTTACCTAGATATTAGCTTTTTCAATATTGTTTCACAAGTTCCCGAGGCTCTTCATTTTTCCAATATTTTTCCCTGTTCTTCAGGTTCGATAAATTCTATCATTCTATCCTAGAAGCTATCAACTCTTATTGCTTATAGGAGTTTTCTTTTTCTCGGGAAGCTTTACCAGGTCTTTAATTCTATGGAAAAGTCTTGACCCCTTGACCCATCATGGGCCCAGGCCATTATGCTGCTGTCAGGAGCTATTTCCAAAGACCTCATTGACTAATATCAGGAGAAAACCAAACCAAGTACCAAATTAATACATAGCAGAAGCTATTCACAAACTTAAAGATGACTTACAAGTTCATTCTCAAGGAGATCACAGCCATGACTGCAGCAGTTTCCCAATTACAGAGCCTCTCAAGTGCCTTATTTCCACTGGGCAGTGAAAAAGAAAACCTTGAGTTCACATAATCTAGTATACTTGCCACCTCTTCATTTAAATGGTCTCTTTACCTAGCCCAGTTGCTGCTTTGATAACTCAGTGAATTCTCACTCTTACAGAGTTTGACCTCTTCTTGAAGTTCTCCAAAAGAGAATCTGAAGACTCCAATGAAATGTCCATAAGATCCTGGTGATGGGGGTGGGAGACACAAGATCTTTGCACCCTCCATGGTCTTGCTCTGGATTCTCCCTTTACAACAGAGTAGTAGGACTCGGCTGCTCTCTGGACTCAGAAGAGTGATTCATCCAGTTTAGATTTTGAGGAGAATATATGGTTCCAGAAATTTTCTGTTTGAAGACCCCTGTAACTAATGGCATTCCACTTCTCATTGAGCCTCTGTCAGCGCACTTTCTAAGCATTTTAGTGCCCCATTATGGCCAAGCATTCTCTCAAGCTCACCCATTTCCTACCTTTAGCCATCACTTAGCATTATATGAGAAGTAGGTGCATGCGATGTTTCTTCTAGTGTTTATAGCCTATGCTAGAACTCTTATGGAGGTGAGTCACTTCTAGTGGTCCTCCTTTTAGGTCCCTGATCAATCTGGCCCAGTTATTCTCCACTGCCCTTGAGTCCATGTATATTCTTACTTCAGGCCACTTATGTCTTTAACCAGGTGTATCACCCAATTCTCTGCTCCACTGTTTTTCAGGCCACTTCTGAGCAGGGGTCTCAGGGCTGCAGAAGTCTATTTGTCATTGGTACCCACATACCAAGCCAACTTATCCAAAGGCTGAGTTTTTTTTTCCTCTATTAGCTGGTTACAGGGAATCCCTCCCCACCCCAGTCCCCAGAGAGCTGTATGAGCTACTTTATGGACTATTAAAAGGAATTATACTGGAAGGAGAACTCCTGACACTGCCTCATCAGCAAACTGTGGTTGCTAGTCCACATTCTCCAGAGTCAGTAGGAAATGTGGCCTATCAAAGTCTTGTGAGCCTGGATGTAAGAGAATCTAACAAGACCCCTAGAGATCATGGCAGGCTACATGGTCATTTCAAGTACCACGATGCCATTTACCATGCTCAGTTTCTACTAGCATGTGGGCCTAGAGCAACTCATGCATTGGCATAAAAGGCAAGCACTGGGGATGGGTTCAGGTACTGTTAGTTTGCATCTGCATGCCTTCAAATAAAACTAACGCAACAACCAGAACAACAACAACAACAAAAAACACAGGTGAGGTAGAGCAGATCTGAAGTGGCTAAGTAGTTTCTGGTCCGTAGGATTACCAAAGTTAGAACTCAGGGATTGGGTTAAATAACATTAAATAAGGCTGAGAGAAATAGTGAGCTAGAAGATGGAGCTGAAGAAATTGCAGTGTAAAGACAGATGGAAACAGGAGACAGACTTTGGGAAACATGGAAGACTGAGTAAGAGTGTCTTTAAATGTCTATTTGGAGTTAAACAGCTTAAAACACAGGGCAAAGGCAATACTATTTGAGACTGAAGAGATAATTACCAAAAATACTCAAAACTAAAAAAAAAACAAAACACCAATCCAGACTTGTGAAGCTTAACCAAATCCCAAGCCAAATAATAAAATAGAAGTTAGCGGGCTGGGCGCAGTGGCTCATGCCTGCAATCCCAGCACTTTGGGAGGCCAAGGTGGGCAGATCATGAGGTCAGGAGTTTGAGACCAGCCTGACCAACATGGTGAAACCCCATCTCTACTAAAAATACAAAAATCAGCTGGGCATGGTGGTGTGCGCCTGTAATCCTAGCTACTCAGGAGGCTGAGGCAGGAGAATCGCTTGAACTTGGGAGGCAGAGGTTGCAGTGAGCGGAGATCATGCCACTGCACTCCAGCCTGGGCAACAGAGCAAGACTCTGTCTCAAAAAACAAAAAAACAGAAAAAAAAAAGAACAACAACAAAAAAAACCACAAAAAACAAAAGGAAATTAGCTACCAAGACACATCCTAATGAAACTGTAAAGACAAAGGCATGATCTTGAAAGCAGCCAGAGAGTAAATCATTCTTACTTAGGAAATATAAGTTGACAGTGAGTAACAACAACGATGAAAGCTACAAAGCAGTAAAATTGTATCTTAAAAGTGATGAGGAAAATTTATAATACAGTCATGCATCATATCATGAAAATTCAGTTAATGATGGACTGCATTTACAATAGCAATTCCATGATTATAATGGAGCTGTCAACTTCCTGTCACCTGGTGACATCATAGCCATCATAATGTTGTAGCACAATGCATTACTTTTCTGTTTGTGATGGTGTCGGTCTAAACAAACTTGCACCGACAGTGGTATAAATGTATAGCACATATGATAATGTACAATACCTAATACTTTATATAATAAATGACAGTTACCAGTTTTTTACTATACTATTATTGCTAAACTATACTCCTACTTATAAATAGTAGACTGTGAAACAGTCTAGGCAGGTCCTTCAGGAGCTATTCCAGAAGAAAACATTGTTACAGGAGATGAAAGATCCATGTGTGTTATTGCCCTTGGAGACCTTCCAGTGGGACAAAATGTGGATGTAAAAGATAAAGTTATTGATGATCATGATTCTGTGTAGGCCTAGGCTAATGTGTGTTTCTCTCTTTGACTTGAACAGGAACATTTTACAAAGTAAAATAAAAAAAATGGAAAAAAGCTTATAGAATAAGGATATAAAGAAAATACTTTTGTATAGCCATACAAGATGTTTTAAGCTAAGTGCTTTTTTTTTTGAGGAAGGGTCTCACTCTGTCACCCAGGCTGGAGTACAGTGGCTCAATCTCAGCTCACTGCAACCTCCACCTCCCGGGTTAAAGCAATTCTCCTGCCTCAGCCTCCCAAGTAGCTGGGATTACAGGCATGTGCCACTACACCCAGCTAATTTTTGTATTTTTTTATTAGAGACTGGGTTTCACCATTTTGGCCAGGCTGGTTTCGAATTCCTGACCTCAAGTGATCCGCCTGCCTTGGCCTCCCAAAGTGCTGCGATTACAGACCTGAGCCACTGCGCCGGGCTAAGCTAACTGTTATTATAAAACAGTAAAAAAAGTTTTTTAAAATTAAAAGTTTACAGAATAAAAAATTACAGAAAACTGAGGCTAATTATTGAAAAATATTTACTAAATTTAGTGTAGCCTAAGTGTAGAGTATTTGTAAAACCTATAGTAGTATACACTGATGTCCTCGGCCTTCACATTCACTCACCACTGACTCACACAGATCAACTTCCAGTCCCTGCAAGCTCCATTCATGGCAAGTGCCCTACACAGGTGTACCATTATACGTTATTTTTGCTGCTCTTTTTCTACATGTTTAGATACACAAATATTTATTGTTGTGTTAAAATTGCCTACAGTGTTCAGTACAGTAACCTCCTATACGGGTTTGTAGCCTAGGAGCAATAGGCCATACCTCACAGCCTAGATCTATATTAGGCTATACTATCCCAGTTTTAGTATGCTCTATAACGTTTGCCCGACAGTGAAACTGCCAAATGACACATCTCTCAAAGCATACCCAAACTGATAAGCAATGTAGGATTGAAAATTTTTTTAGACAGAAAGGATTTACCACCAACATAACCTCCTAGGACAAATTCTAAAGGATACACCTCAAAAAAAAAAAAAAATAGTGACAGAAGAATGGGCTGTAATGCAAGCAATCATATTGGTAACAATTGACCATGTAAAATAACAAAAATGATTTATCTGCGGTGTTTTTTAAAAGTGAAATAATGAGAATAGGTTTACTATATTATGGAAATCAGGGAGTGACTGGAGTTAAGATGTTCCATATGCCTTTATATTCTAGAAGAAGATAAAAGTAATAATTGACTTTAGAGATATTCATTTAAATAGGCACATTAACATTTCTGGGCTGAAATAATTAAAATAGAATATCATGCTCTTGGTAGAGAGAATACAATAGTCTGTAAAGTCTGTAAAGAAAAAGTCATCAAGCGAGGGAAACTAAAAATAACTGAGACAAATATAAAGCACAATAAGATAGGAGTCATAGTGGATCACAACAAATATGAAGGAGTAAAATCTCTAAACAAGGATTCTTAGACTTGTTTTAAAATAAAATTTGTCACTTATAAGAGATTCACCTAAAACAGGCACAGTAAAAAGTAAAAAGATTGAAAAAGAGATTCTAGGCAGATGCTAACTTAAAAATGCTGGAATATCGTTTCCCCACCTCCCTCCATCTCACACAAATAGACTTAAATAAAAAGCATTTAACAGGGAAATTCTTCATAAAATTATTTCTGTCATTATGGATTTATCACATCTGGGAGAAAAATCCACATATGTATAGAATTTACTGGCATCACATGTGGCTAGAAATGTTAATGTGCCTATTTAAATGAACATCTCTAAAGTCAATTATTACTTTTATCTTCCTCTGGAACATAAAGGCATAGGGAACATCTTAAGTCCAATCACTCCCTGATTTCTATAATATAGTAAATATATTCTCATTATTTCACTTTTAAAAAATACCACAGATAAATCATTTTTGTTATTTATAAACATTTTGTTATTTATAAATCATTTTGTGATCACACAGTAACATGCCCCTACAGGGGACTCCCCTCCACACCCCAACCTTCCCCTGTTCCCTGCAAAAATGCTTTTGGCTTAGCATGCATCAACCACTTGGAAATAGCAAGATAGGGAATGAGGATCAATTCTGTGAGCTTTAACTCAAGAAGAAAGACGAGAATCCACTGGAATCATGAACACCCCAGATCCCAGAGAGGAGAACATGGGCAAATAAATCTCATGATGGTGTCTGGTTGGTAAAAGTGAGTGAAGCCCCAGTACATGAGAAAGGCAGTGAACCTTCCTCTGTGATTTAACTTTCCACTGCCGAGCCAAGCAACCCAGGCCAAGGGAGAGCATTTTGTTTCTCCCAAGCCCTAGAGCTAACTAGGGGAGAGGCTTAGAGGCACTGAGAGGGCAAGACACTGGAAAAAAATTGCAGGCATTTTCCCAGACCAGGGACTGAGAGCAGAATGCCATTTTCACCCAGGCACATATAAAGTCTGTCATTCTTTAGTGACATGGCAATATGGCCATGCAGGCATTTGAGTCTCAGGCCAAAGACTCAGGCATTTGCACTGGAGCAGGTTAGTGGCTTCCACAGCCAGAATGGTGGAAAGCACCTCAGCAGTAGGTGCTGGAATTGTGCTTTCCTGTTTCAGGTCTGGGGCAGGAGGAGAGCTGCTACAGCTATGGTTTCTCCTGGGCAATGAGACTTGCAACCAGACTCACTTGTGACAGGTACCTACTCTGCGTGTGTCATTTCTGGGTGCCCCAGCCTGCTCCCCTGAGATTGTGGTATGTCAGGGCCCTCTCTGCTCTACCCCAGGCAGAACTCCAGGCATTTGAAGTAGATGCTTGCCTGGACCAGCAGCCTGAGCTGCCCCACACTTCCTGGACATAGATCATAGTACAGGGGGCTCAGGGGAAGGCCTCTCCACTTCACACCCAGGCAGAACTCCAGGAATTTGAAGCACCTGCTCACCTTGATCAGCAGCCTGAGTCACCCCACCTTTCCTGTGCAGAGATCATGGTGTAAGGGGACCTTCATTTCATGCCCAGGCATATCTCTAAGCATTCAGAGCACCTGCTCAGCCAGACTGGAAGCCTGAGCTGCCCACTTTTCCTGTGCAGAGATTGTGGTGCAGCAGGACCTTCTCTGCTACACACTCAGGCAGATTTCCAGGTGTGTGGAACACCCACCTGAATGAACTAGCAGCCTGAGTCAACCCACCCTTCCTGTGCAGAGATACTGATGGCCCTCTCTGCTTCCTGCCCAGGCAAATCTCCTGGCAGTCAGAGCACCCACTCACTGGGATCAGCAGCCTGAGCTGTCCCACCCTTCCTGTGCAGAAATTGTGGTGAAGCAGGGCCCTCTCCATGTCCAGGCATATCTCCAGGCAGTTGGAGCACTCCTTCATCTGGATTAGCAGCCTATGCCATCCCACCCTCTCTATGTAGAGGTTGTGGTTTCGTGGGGCCTTTATACTCTATGCCCAGGCAGATCTTTAGGCATCCCTGGGGTACCCCTCTCCTGGATGAGCAGTTTAGGCTTCCCTTCCTACCTGTACAAAAAACTTGAGGCTGAGAAGTTTCCCAATTCCATGCCTAGGCACACATCTGGGCACTTGGTGGCCACCCAATGGACTCTCCCTTGTGCTGGCCACTGGAGGACCTATAGGTAGTCCAGCCTCACCTTCTTTGTCTGGTTCCACCCATCTTGCCTCCAACCCTCCCAAGTCTGATCAGAAAGCTCAGGCCACTGTGTACTCTACACATCACCCCACTGTCCAAGGCAACAGAGTTCTCCCAGCAAAAGGGGATCAAGTATATACCCAGCTATGTTAGCTGCAGTTGGCTTTTACCCATAAGCATCTTCTCCTGGCTTGTAGGTCAAACTGCACAGCCTAATATAAAACCTGCTGACACAACTGCACAGGTCTATAGAAGCAAAGCCAAAGGACCTTACTCAACATTCTCTACAGTCACATCCTCTAAATGAGGGTAGGAAAGAGAAAAAGGAAAAATAATCTTATAGCTTAAGAAATTAAAATTTAAAAATCTTACCTGCATGAAAATAGTTGCAAAATTTACAAGTGCCAGCATCTCCAGATGAGATGGAACCAGCACAAGAATTATTGCATGATGAAAAGTCTAAATGTAGTGACACAAAAAGTCTAAATGTACTGATCACTCTAGCTCTCTCCAGCAATGGTCCCTAACCAAAATGCAAACTCAGAAATGACAGATTAGGAACTCAAAGTATGGACTGCAAGGCAGCTCAACGACATCCAAGACAAGATTGAAAATCAACACAAAGAAACTTCTAAAGCAATCCAAGAAATGAAGGAAAAGAAACATCTTAAATCAATCAGAACTTCTGGAATTGAAAACCTCACTTGAGGTATTTCAAAATACAATTGAAAGCTTTATCAATAGACTGGACTGAGCACAAGAAAAAATTTAAGAGCTCAAAGACCAATCTTTTGAACTAACCTTGGCAGACAAAAATTTAAAAAAGAATTAAAAAAATGAACAAATTCTGAGAAATATGAGATTATATAAAGCAACCAAACCTACAAATTATGGCATTCCTGAGAGAAAAGGAGAAAAATAATCTGGAAAACACTTAAGAAAAGTTCTCTAATCTGCTACAGAGGTAGACATCCAGACAAAAGAAATACAGAGAACACCTGCAAGGTACCATACAAAATGAACATCACCAAGGCATATAGTCACCAGACTGTTTAAGGCCAATGCTAAAGAAAAAATCTTAAAAGCAGCTAGATAAAAGGTCAGATGACGTACAAACGGAGCCCTATCATGTTAACAGTGGACGACTCAGCAGAAGCTTTACAAGCCAGTAGAGACTGGGGGCCAATTGTAGTATTCTTAAAGAAAGGAAATTTTGACCAAGAATTTCATATCCTGCGAAACTAAAGCTTCATAAGCAAAGGAGAAATAAAATTTTTTCCAGATAAGCAATAGCTAAGGGAATTCATTACAGCTGAACTAGCCTTACAAAAGATCCTTAAGAGAGTTCTAAACATGAAAAAGAATTAATGATACCTGCTACCATTAAAAGACACTTAAGTACATAACCCACAGACCCTAAAAAGGAAACACACAATAGAAACTACAAAGCAACCAGCTAACAAACTTCATGATAGGATCAAAACTTCATGTCAATATTAACTTTTATTGTAAACAGTCTAAATGCCCCATTTAAAAAGGCACAGAGTTGCAAGTTGGGTAAAAAACCAAGACCCATCCAACTTCTGTCTTCAAGGGAACTGCCTCACACATAATGAAGCCCATAGGCTCAAAGTAAAAAGTTGGAGAAGCAAAACAGAGCAGGGATCACTATTATATCAGATAAAACATACTTTAAACCAACAACAGTGAAAAAGGACAAAGGCAGGCATTACATATCAATAAAGGGTTCAATTCAACAAGAAAAATATTCCAAATAGAACTATTCCAAATACGTATACACCCAATGTTGGAGCACCCAGATTAAGAAAACAAGTACTTCTAGACCTATGAAAAGACTTAGACAGCAATGTAACAGTGGGGGACTTTGACTTCTCACTGACAGATCACTGAAGCAGAATACTAATAAATAAATTTTGGACTTAAACTCTGCACTTAACCAATTGCTCCTAATGGACATCTACAGAATATGACATCCATCAACCAAATATACGCTCTTCTTATATGCACCTAGAACACACTCGAAGATTGGCCACGTGCTTAGCCATAAAGCAAGTCTCAAATTAAAAAAAAAAAGAAAAGAAAAGAAAAGAAACACCAAATATACTCTTGGATCACAGTGGAATGAACAGAAATACCAAGAAGAGCTCTCAAACACTACACTGTTACATAGAAATATAAACAACTTGCTCCTGAATAACTTTTGGTAAACAACAGAGGCAGAAATTTAAAAGTTCTGTGTAATAAATGAAAACAGAGAAAACATACCCAAAATCTCTGGAATGCAGCACATACAGTGTTAAAAGCAAAGTTTATAGTGCTAAACACCTATCTCAAAAAGTTAGAAAGATCTCAAATTAACATCATACTTAGAGGAACTAGAAAAACAAGAACAAACTAACCCCAAAGCTAGCAGAATAACTAAAATTAGATCAGAACAAAACAAAATTGAGAACCAAATATCTGATCAATGAAACCTAAGGTTGGCTTTTTTGAAAGGATAAACAAGATCGATAGACTGCTAGCAAGATTAACAAAGAAAAAGATACAAATAAGCACAATCAGAAATGACAAAGATTACACTACAACTGATCCAATAGAAATGCAAAAGATACTCAGAGACTATCATGAACACCTCTATGCACACAACTTAGAAAATCTAGAGGAAACTGGCTGGGCACGGTGGCTCATGTCTGTAATCCCAGCACTTTGGGAGGCTGAGGCAGGCAGATCACGAGGTCAGGAGATCAAGACCATCCTGGCTAACACGGTGAAACCCCGTCTCTACTAAAAATACAAAAAAAAAAAAAAAATACAAAATAAATACAAAAAAAAAATTAGCCAGGTGTGGTGGCGGGTGCCTATAGTCCCAGCTACTTGGGAGGCTGAGGCAAGAGAATGGCGTGAACCCAGGAGGCGGAGCTTGCAGTGAGCCAAGATTGTGCCACTGCACTCCAGCCTGGGCAACAGAGCAAGACTCCGTCTCAAAAAAAAAAAAACAGAAAAAGAAAAAAAAAAAAAAAGAAATCGAAATCTGGAGGAAACTGATAAATTCCTGGAAACATACAACCTTCCAAGATAGATTGAGAAAGAAACTGAAGCCCTGAACAGACCAAGAGAGTTCTGAAATTAAATCAATAATCTACAAACCTACCAACCAAAAAAGACAGCAGACCAGAAGGATTCACAGCTAAATTCACATCTAAATTCTACTAGACATACAAAGAAGAGCTGGTCCCAATTCTATTAAAACTATTCCAAAAAATTGAAGAGGAGATACTCCTCCCTAATTCAATCTATGAAATGCCACTCTGATACCAAAATGTGGCAAAGATGCAACAAAAAGAGAAAACTACACACCAATATCCCTGATGAAAATAGGTGCAAAAAATCTCAACGAAATGCTAGCTAACCAAAATCAACAACACATTAAATGTATCATTCATCATTACTAAGTGGGATTTATCCCAAGGATGCAAGGATGGTACAACATATGGAAATCAATGTGATATATCATATTAACAGAAGGGACAAAAATCATATGATTATTTCAACTGATGCTGAAAAAGCATTTGATAAAATTCAACATTCCTTCATGATAAAATCCACCAAAAAACTGGTTATAGAAGGAACATACCTCAGTACAATGAAAGCCATATATGACAAATCCACAGTATCATAGTGAACAGGAAAAAAAAAATGTCGTTCCTCTAAGATCAGGAACAAGACAAGGATGCCCACTTCCACCATTGCTAACATAATACTGGAAGTCCCAGCTAGAGCAATCAGACAAGAGAAAAAAATAGGGGCAGCCAAATTGGAACAGAAGTTAAATTATCCTTGTTTACAGATCATATGATCTTATATTTAAAAAAACCTTAAGACTCCACCAAAAAACTATTAGCACTTATAATTAAATTCAGCAAAGTTGGAGGATACAAAAATGAACATACAAAAATTAGTAGCATTTCTATATAACAGTGAATAATTAGAAAAAATAAAGTAATTCCATTTACAATAGCTAGAAATAAAATACCTAGGAATAAACTTAAGAAGTAAAAAATTTCTACAATGAAAACTATAAAACATTGATTCAAGAAATTGAAGAGGACATGAAAAATGCAAAGACATTGCATGTTCATGGATTGGAAGAATGAATATTGCTTAAATGTCCATATTACCCAAAGCAACCTACAGATTCAATGCAATATATATATACATACCAATTACATTCTTCAAAGAAATAAAAACCCTGTAATTTATATGGAACCACACACACACAAAAAAAAACAGAATAGCTGAAGCCATCTCAAGCAAAAAGAACAAAACTGGAAAAATCACATTATCTGACTTCAAATTATACTACAGAGCTACAGTAACCAAAACAGCATGGTATTGGCATAAAAACAGACACATAGGTCAATGGAAGAGAGAATCCAGATATAAACCCACACATGTAAAGTGAACTCATTTTCAAGAATGGTGCCAAGAACATATATTGTATTGGGGAAAAAATAGTCTCTTCAATAAATGGTGCTGGGGAAACTGGATATCCATATGCAGAATGAAACTAGACCCCCTATCTCTTACCATATGCAAAAAATGTATTAAATACTTAAATATAAGACATGAAATTACTCAAATAAAACACTGGAGAAACTCTCCAGGACATTGGTGTGGGCCAAGATTTCTTGGATAATACTCCAAAAGCAAGGCAACCGAAAGAAAAAAAAAAAAGACAAATGGGATCACATCAAGTTAAAAAGCTTCTGCACAACAAAGGAAACAAAGTGAAGAGACAACCCACAAAACAAGAGAAAATATTTGCAAACTACCTATCTGACAAGGGATTGATAACCAGAATACATAAGGAGCTCAAACGACCCAAGGAAAAAAAAAATCTCAATCCAATGTAAAAATGGGCAAAAGATACAAATACACATCTCTCAAGACACACAAATGGCAAACAGGTTTATGAAAAACATGCTCAACATCACTGATCATCTGAAAAATGCAAATCAAAACTATGAGACATCATCTCATCCCAGTTGAGATGGCTTTAATCCAAAGGATAGGCAACAACAAATGCTGATGAGGGTGTAGGGAAACAGGAGTCCTTATATAATGTTAGTGGGAATGTGAATTACTACAAGTGCTATGGAGCAAAGTATGAAGGGTCCTCAAAAAAACCTAAAAATAGAACTCCCGTATGATCCAGCAATCCCACTGCTAGGTATATACCTCCAAAGAAAGGACATCAGTCTATCAAAGAGATACCTGCACTTCCACATTTATTGCAGCACTATTCACAATAGCCAAGGTTTGGAAGTAACCTGTGTCCATCAACAGACAAATAGATAAAGTGTTGTATATATACATGATGGAGGACCATTTAGCCATACAAATCAATGAGATTTTGTCTTTTGCAACAACATGGATGGAACTGGAAGTCATTATGTTATGTGAAATAAGCCAGGCACAAAGACAAATGTCACATGATCTCAC
This sequence comes from Pan troglodytes, assembly GCF_028858775.2. NCBI lineage: Eukaryota > Metazoa > Chordata > Mammalia > Primates > Hominidae > Pan > Pan troglodytes. The sequence continues at coordinate 10,851,774 of NC_072401.2, read as the reverse complement.
TCATTTGTGGGAGCTAAAAATTAAAACAATTAATCTCATGGAGGTAGAGAGTAGAATGATGGTTACCAGAAGCTGAGAAGGATAGTGAAGAGAGTAGGGAAAGTAAGGATGGGTAATGGGAACAAAAACATAGTTAAATGAGTAAGATCTAGTATTTGATAGCACAACAGCATAATTTACTGTATACTTAATAACTATTATATAATTGGAAAGCTCATAACACAAAAACATGATAAATGCTTGGGGTAAATATCCCATTTACCTTGATGTGATTTTACATGGTATGCCTGTAACAAAATGTTTTATGTACCTGATATGTATATGTACCCATAAAAATTTTTTAAAAAAGGAACAATGATATTTAAAAGACAAGAGGTACTAAGGGTATGTAAGAGGCTGTTATAACCATTGCCTTCTCCAGCCCCTGAAGAAGTTTTCCAGGAACTTAAGGGCCAGTCTACCTGTAGGAAAAGCTTGTTTATAAATAGGGAGAACCCTTTATTAACATTTTAAAAATTGTTTCAAAACAAACACTTAAGCATTGTTGATATTTTGCTATCATCACTTAAATTTTTGTAAGATAGAAAATATTTACATTTATAAGATACTCTCTTCCCTCACCCACCTGTCCAATGCTGGTCAGCACTAACCCCTATTTGGAGATTACTTTAGGTGTGAAATTTACATGATTCATGTTCTACCTAATAATGCTATTAATACTACTCCAAGTTGTAAGCTTCTCATAGCTTCTTTTCCCTCTTGGTGCAAGTTAATGGAATTGCCTTGAAATTCCTTGTTTCTTTTTCTAAAGCTTTTCCATGAGAAAAGCAAATATCTAAGTGTAAAATCCTCAGCATCCCTGCCGAGTTACAGAAAAACAAAAATATGCAAATTGGCATTAGATCCAGTATTAGAGATCCTAAAGACCTGTAGGGAACTCTTCTGAATGTAATTCAGAGGGTTTGAAGATTATGAGGTAAAATGACTTAAAATAATTACATTTTAATTCTAGTTCACATAACAGAATCCAATTAAAACATTAATTTAAATTGCCCTTATTTGGGGATTTCAAAGATACTTATATAGCTTCTCCCTGATTCTATCAAGTGAAATGAAAATGCAAACCCAACATGTTAGATTTTATTTCATGCAAGATTTTGGCTTTTGGTTTTTTAAACAATGCCTAAATGAAATGCCCCTAAATCCTAACATTTGCCTCATAGAGCAGGTAATTTACTGTAATCTACACATCTAAGATTATATAAGTGCAAACAGATGTTCAATTAAATTGAACATAATTAAACCTAGTATCTATTATTTCTCGGAAACTCATATTGCAAACTATGTGGCTCTACAACTTGTTCCATTTTCCTTAAAACTTTACTAGAATAGAGTGTTAAATTTATCTGACAAATCCTTTATATCAAGGTGTTTTTTAAAATGCCTGATTGACCCAGACTAATATAATACTAAGATAGTTTAACTAGTTTTCTGGGGATTTCTAGAAAAGTAATTCTAAGAAATAATGTTGATAGTCCACATTACTTCCATGTATGATTTTCTAGTTTCTTGTGAACATATAAATTCATAACACTCAAGATGATTAAAATCAGCATACCATTAACATTGACTTCCGACTATATGTGTGCATGTATGTGTATTGCATTTGCAATTATATCAAGGTAAAGTTAACAATTAAGAAAAATAACTACCTCCAGATAACAGAAGCCTGGTGAATTAGAGAAAAGAAATTAGGCTTGATAATTGTACTCCATCTGGGAGTAGGATTTGTTTGAACAGTAGATGCTTTGGAACTGTATTCTGATTTGTTTTTCCAACATACTCCAGATTCTCTCTTTTGGGGCTTAACACCGTGTGAATAAGGCACTTGCTTCCCCTTCACCTTCTGCCATGGTTATAAGTTTCCTGAGGCCTCCCAGTCATGCTTCCTGTTAAGCCTGCAGAACTGTGAGTCAATTAAACCTCTTCATAAATTACCCAGTCTCAGGTAGTTCTTTACAGAAGTGTGAGAATGGACTGATACATAATCCCAACACTGGAACACTCAAGCAATAAAAAAACAAAATCGAGTTAAAAAAACAAAATCAAAGGAGTATTAGAAGGAAAAAATATACTCACATTCAGCAAATAGTGCTAGATTTACATGTGTTAGAAAAAGTAAGCTGATAAACTTAATTGATGCATTTTGAGAAGAGGAGAGGTTGGAGTGAGTCATGAGGCACATGAAAGCTACAGTAAAGAAAATGTGTTATTCTTTTTATTATTATACTTTAAGTTTTAGGGTACATGTGCACAACATGCAGGTTTGTTACATATGTATACATGTGCCATGTTGGTGTGCTGCACCCATTAACTCGTCATTTAACATAAGGTATATCTCCTAATGCTATCCCTCCCCCTTCCCCCCACCCCACAACAGGCCCCAGAGTGTGATGTTCCCCTTCCTGTGTCCATGTGTTCTCATTGTTCAATTCCCACCTATGAGTGAGAACATGCGGTGTTTGGTTTTTTGTCCTTGCGATAGTTTGCTGAGAATGATGGTTTCCAGCTTCATCCATGTCTCTACAAAGGACATGAACTCATTCTTTTTTTTCTCTCTCTTGTTTTTCACTCTTGTTGCCCAGGCTGGAGTGCAATAGCATGATCTCAACTCACCACAACCTCTACCTCCCAGGTTCAAGCGATTCTCCTGCCTCAGCCTCCTGAGTAGCTGGGATTAGAGGCATACACCACCACGCCCAGATAATATTATATTTTTAATAGAGACAGGGTTTCACTATGTCGAGACCAGGCTGGTCTTGAACTCCTGACCTCATGATCCACCCGCCTTGGCCTCCAAAGTGCTGGAATTATAGGTATGACCCATTGCACCCAGCTGTTGTGCACTTTTCTTAAACACATACCCAAATGTAAGGATATGCAAACTTTCCTGTCAAGTGATTCCTGGTCCACTCCAGGGCACTGAACACCTTATTCACTTAGACCAAGGTCTCCCTGTCCATCCCATACCTTCTTAAATCAATAAGGTGATCTAGAATCAGGTGTCCAGACATGGTATCAGGGTATGTGTTGTACTAGTCAACCCTTGTCAAGAATAAAGGAGTACAAACCTGTATGACCCTGCAGCTAAGAGGATGAATTCCCACTGGAGGCCAATAATGGCCAAGACAATGCCCAGTTAAAAGTCCTCAGGGTAAGCACCTCTGTCCGAGATGAAAATGGCAAGAATGAATCAATTTGAAATATGGGCATAAACATCACCAACTGAAATTTCCAAAGGAGGATATTATTTGGGTTTTCTACGAATGAAACTGATAAAAATCTTCCCACAAAGTATCCGATGGGCCTAAATAACTTCACCACTGGATTCTGCCACCAGTTATGACATGACACCAGTCACACACCAATTATTCCAGACAACATAAAAAGATGGGAATATTTATCAAAAGGTTGCTTTCCCTTGGTAACCCCATGGGTTCACTAGAAGAGGCAGCATCCTCACCATCTGTTTTAGACTGAGACTATATGCTCACATCTCAGAGTGGCCGTGAGGTTTCTACCCATTAGGTGCAGGTTGCAGGTGAGGATAGTATCACAAGAGGCCGGTTAAGTCTCACTGATTGCTGACAGAGAGTTCTCTTCCCCAGTTTGGAATATTCTCTACCCTCCCTTATGGCTACTTCTGTTCCAATTGTCAGAACCACCTAGCCCAAAAAACCGTGTCCAGTACAGACCTCAAAGAGTCCTAGACCTGAAATGCAAGACCAGTAGCTGCTTCCACATCAGAGCCACAGCTCACACTTGTGACTCAAGGAGACTGGCAGACCCACCACTCCCCACACCAGGGAATGGGTATATCACAATTCTGTTCCCGTGATCAGAGACTGAGCCCTTCTTTCCCAGAGAGCAAGGTGCTGTTGTGAAGGTGACCAAGATCGTTCCATGCATTTGTGAAAACCTGCGACCAGAGGCATCAAGAGAGAAAGGCAGATGCTTCCAGCGCCGTGTGTTCTGTCAGTCCTTCACCTCCTTTGAGTGGGCTTCCAAGATGCTGCACCTACCACTGACTTGAGAAACTGCCAAAGATATAAATCTCTCACCAACAATGCCTGCTCCTTATAAGATAAGGGGTGACTCAAGAATATTATCTGCTAAACTTTCTAAAGAGAAACAGTGGAGTATGAAGCAGATATAGGTCACATCATTAACAATGAGGACACATCAGTACTCAGGCATGAGAGAGGAGACGCCCTTTCCTCTCTGATCTTCGAGGAAGACCAATGAAATCATTCCCTTAGTGCTCTCTAACCTGAGGTGACCCTAGAACAGGGCCCTCGCACAAAGGTGTCAGTGTATGAGCCCTACTAAAAATAAGGCAGCTATTCCTCATCCACTTACAGAAGAGTTTGGTACTCAGTTCTATTCAGAGGTAAAGACATTCAGCCAAGTCCTGAAGCAATTTCAGGCCAGAGGATGGACTGTGTACCAGCCCCACAGTGTTGGCGGCCTGCCATGAGGTGTCCTGAGAGTGGACCCAGTTTCTGAAACTGGGCTGCTGAGAAGTTTGCCATCTCCAAATGGTGCTATTATCCTGGGTGGATGGAACCAATTGAAGGAAAGAATTTTCAGGATAGAACCTGAGGAAGCACCTGTCAGTATAGAGCTGCTCACTGGATGCTGGGGCTGGGCAATTCTCATTAGGGCTCCAATAGGAGGCTCCATCAAACTCTTAGCCCCAGGCCTCGCCTGGCCCTTAAGAGATCCCAACTTGTGTGACCACTGGTAACTTAAGTGACAGGATATTTTAACATCACATTGGATTAAGTTTCTGTGAAGGGTACAGCTGATTCTTTCAGCATTTCCTTAGTATGTTGGATCAGACAGAGCTCCCACTGTCTAGATATGTATTCACCAGCCCAACAGGACAAGAAACAAATTGGACACACTGCAGGAAGGCTATCATCTGGTCAGACTCAGTGGTTATCTTACAGAAATATAACCAGTCATAATCGCAATCTTACATGGCAATGCCTGAGAGCATCCCCTGCTGCATCACATGGATTTGTGGGAGCCACTAAGAGCTGCTGCACACATGCTCCAGGGTGGGGCAGCCTTCAGTGGGATGGGCTCCATGAGGTGCTCAACTATGAGTCAACCTAAGAGCAACCTGTGGTCATATCAGATTCTGCACACCTTGGAGCACTCAGGGAAGATGCAGCTATGACCTAGATTATTAAAATAACTGCTTTAATTACTTATGTTCCTACTGCCTGTTCAATTGAAGAAAAGGCATAGTAAGCAAAAGAAATGTTTGCATTTCAGTCACTCAAACAGCTCGTTCCAAGGGGCTCCTCAGAACAGGGTGGAAGGTAGGACATCAGGCACTTGGGTTCAAGGTGACCTCCGTGCCTGTCACTTGTGGTTCAAACACCTATATGTCCTCATTCTCAGAGAAACCACAACCAATGGGAAAGAAAAGGCTGTCACCTGAAGGTTCTGCCACTTTAAGATACTTTATATATCTTGAAGACAATTTTCAAGCAATAATCCCATGGCAGCATATTGAATAGCCAGAGATTTTCGAGCTCAAGTGCGTGATTCTTGGGGCAACATCTGAGAAACCAGGCTTAAAGTAAACACTGTGCATGTAACAGCTGCCTGTGGACATGTCTAGAGAGAAATCAGAGCTAAAGTCTATCCCAAAGTAACCAGAGGGAGAAAATCTCACACAGACCATGAAAAAAACTCAGATGGAGAAGATCTGCTTATGGCAAATAAGCAGCAAGGATATCAGGAAGACGAGTTTAAGAATTCTGTATGCTGAGACCTTGAGGATTTGGCAGGATGAGGTCACACAAAGCCCAGACACCTATTGTCAAACAAAAGCAAAATAGGCTTGGAATTCCTCACAGTGTTCATCATTGGTGTTGAAAATAACCTGGAACCAAGGTAAAACACTGCAGTGAATCCAGCAGGACCCCAGTTTCAAACACGTTTCACTCTCATCTGATTCAGAATTGAGTGTTTCAAGGGAGATGTCACCCACCAAGCCAGCCTTCATTAGGATTCACAGGGCTAAATGCAAAGGTAAAGACCATCCAAAGATGATGAATGTCAGAATTTTCAGCTATGGAACAGTCCTATTGCAATAGGACTGATGCCATTCCTTTCTCACTAAAGGGCAACCCGAGTATATTAATTTATTTTCACGCTGCTGATAAAGACATACCTGAGACTGGTTAATTTATAAAGAAGAGGTTTAATAGACTCACAGTTCCACATGGCTGGGGAGGCTTCATAATCATGGCAGAAGGCAAGGAGGAACAAAGGCATGTCTTACATGGCAGCAGGCAAGGGAAGAATGAGAGCCAAATGAAGGTAGAAACACCTTATAAAGCCACCAGATCTCATAAGAACTCACTATCATGAAAACAGTAAGAGGGAAACCAACGCCATGATTCAATCATCTCCACCCGGTTCCACCCTTGATATGTGGGGATTATTACAGTTCAAGATGAGATTTGGGTGGTGACACAGCCAAACCATATCATTCCACCCCGGCCCCTCCCAAATCTCATGTTCTCACTTTTCAAAACACAATCATGCCCTTCCAACGGTCCTCTAAAGTCTTAACTCATTCCAGCATTAACCCCGAAGTCCAAGTCCAAAGTCTCATCTGCAATGAGGCAAGTCCTTCCCACCCACGAGCCTACAAAATCAAAAGCAAGTTACTTCCTAGATACAAGCATTGGGTAAATACACCCATTCCAGATGGATGGGAAAAATTGGCCCAAACCAATAGGCTACAGGTCCTATACAAGTCCAAAATTCAGTGGGACAGTCAAATCTTAAAGCTCTGAAGTGATCTCCTTTGACTCCACGTCTCACATCCAGGTCATGCTGATGCAAGAGGTGGGGACCCATGGTCTTGGACATCTCTGCCCCTATGGCTTTGCAAGGTATAGCCCCCCCACCCACCCAAATCTGCTTTCATGGGCTGGCATCAAGTGTCTGAGTTTTTTTTAGGGGCATGGTGCAAGCTGTTGGTGGATCTACTATTCCGGGGACTGGAGGACAGTGGACCTCTTTCTCACAGCTCTACTAGGCAGTGCCCCAGTGAGGACTATGTGGGGGCTCCCGCTGCACATTTCCCTTCTGCATTTCCCTAGCAGAGGTTCCCCATGAGGGCTCTACCCCTGCAACAAACTTATGCCTAGACAGATATTTCCATACATCCTCTGAAATCTAGGCAGAGGTTCTCAAACCTCAATTATTGACTTGTGTGCACCTTCAGGCTCAACACAATGTGTAAGTTGCCAAGGCTTGGGGCTTATACCCTTTGAAGCCATGGCCCAAACAGTACCTTGGCCCCTTTTAGCTAAGACTGGAGCAGCTGGGACACAGGGTACCAAGTCCTTAGGCTGCACATAGCAAGAGTCCCCTGAGACTGGCCCATGAAACCGTTTTTTCCTTCTAGACCTCCAGGCCTGAGATGTGAGAGGCTGCAGTGAAGACCTCTGACATGCCCAGGAGACATTTTCCCCATTGTCTTGCTGATTAACATTTGGCTCTTTACTTATACAAATTTATGCATGAATTTCTCCTTAGAAAATGGGTTCTTTTCTATCGCATCAGACTGCAAAGTTTCTTTGTACTTTTATGCTGTGTTTCCCTTATAAAACTGAATGCTTTTAATAGCACCCAAAGTCACCTATTGAATGCTTTGCTGCTTAGGAATTTCTTCCACCGGATACCCTAAATCATCTCCCTCAAGTTCAAAGTTCCACAAATCTCTGTGGTAGGGGCAAAATGCTACCAGTTTCTTTGCTAAAACATAGCAAGAGTCAGCTTTACTTCAGTTCCCACCAAGTTCCTCATCTCCATCTGAGACCACCTCAGCCTAGATTTCATTGTCAGCATTTTTGTCAAAGCTATCTGAGTTTTTAGGAGGTTCTAAACTTTCCCATATTTTCCTGTTTTCTGAGCCCTCCAAACTGTTCCAACCTCTGCCTGTTACCCAGTTCCAAAGTCACTTCCACATTTTAGGGTATCTTTATAGCAGTACCCCACTCTGCTGGTACCAATTTACTGTATCAGTCTGTTTTCACACTGCTAATAAAGACATACCTGAGACTGGGTAATTTACAAATTAAAAGAGGTTTAATGGGCTCAGAGTTCCACATGGCTGGGGAGGCCTCACAATCATGGCAGAAGGCAAAAGGCCCATCTTACATGGTGGCAGGCAAGAGAAGAATGAGAGCCAAAGGGCGAAACCCCTTATAACACCATCAGATTTCATGAGAACTTTCATGAGAACTTTCATGAGAACAGTATGAGGGAAACCAACCCCATGTTACAATCATCTCCACCTGGTTCTACCCTTGACATGTGAGGATTATTGCAATTCAAGGTGAGATTTGGATGGGGACACAGAGCCAAACCATATCACCCAGGAACATTGGGATCCCTCTGGGAAGTATGGACAAGTATGAGAGACTGGAAGTCTCAGTGTTATCTTCTAGACCCCCTTTTTCTGAGCACAGCAGTGGAAGACAGCACCATGCCTGTTGTCTCATCCCATCAGGACCCTTTCCCATGACTTCAAGGTCATTGTCCTAAGGCTTTCCCAAAATTCTCCCAAGGCAGCTCAGCCTCAGGCGCTAAGGGCCATCTCAGCTGTGCAGAGAGCAGATTAACCTTGATCAATGGGTTGTCAGTTTGAGAGTGAATGCCAGAACACCATTTCCTAGGAGGCACATCCTGAGATGATTCTGAAATATTTCCTGTCAGCATTCCCGGTAAGACTGAACCACAACAGCCTAGAGGCAAGCAGCCCAACGCTCTGCCCATCTCTGCTGCTTTCACTGCTCCATCCTCTGGGGCTCCAGGATCACTTCTTAAAACAAATCTTCCAAGCACAGGTCTCAGATTATGAGTTTAGTGAACTCTAACTAAGACGTCAGCATTTTCTTCCATACTTCAATCAGGACAAAGAATAAGAATTCTCTCATTTGACTGATATGAAAATATCAAGTTATCTAAATCAGGAATATAAAATGAGGCATACATTTTAAAGTCTCTATTTGAAGATAAAATTATGAGCTTTGTTCAATTTAAACCTCAGTTATTTGTGCTAATGCCTGAGAGACAACTGAGCAAACCTTTTCCAACAAGTAGATATAGCATGTACATGTTGACTATGAAAAAAATGATTCTCTAATTTTCAACCTCCCACCAGAAGCACAGATGGACA